>NC_092094.1:39148679-39489929 GCF_045679555.1 Salvelinus alpinus | reverse complement strand
TGTTACAGTGAGTCATAGACCGTCGTACATTCCTAAGCATAGTGCATTCATACGTACAGCTTACATACATACAAACATACATACATGTACTTAGGGATGTACGACGGTCTATGACTCACTGGACATATACACTCACTATTACACAGATGACACACACAAAGTGTGTTGTTGAGTATTCAGTCATTTCTGGTGAGGGACGTGGGTGGATGAGGAGAATAGGGCCTTGATTGTAGTTAAAGCCTTTGATTCTTCAACAGATGGGGTCAACCTCTCCTGCTCCCTTTCTTTCTTTCTTTCTTTCTTTCTTTCTTTCTTTCTTTCTTTCTTTCTTTCTTTCTCTTTCTTTTTCTTTCTTTCTCTTTCTTTCTTTCTTTCTTTCTGTCTCTCTCTCTCTGGCCTTCTCTCTCTCTCCCTCTCACTATCTCTCCCCCCTCTCTCTCTTTCCTCCCTCTTTCTCTTCCCCTCTCACTCTCTCATTTCCCCTCTCTCTCTCTTTCCCCCTCTATCTCTCTCTCTCTCCCCCTCTCTCTCTCTCTCTCTCTCTTTCCCTCTCTCACGTTCCCTCTTTCTCTCTTTCCCCCTCTCGCTCTCTTTCCATCTCACTCTCTTTCCCTCACTCTCTCTCTCTAAATTTCTTTCTCTCTTTCCCCCCCTCTCTCTCTTTCCCCGTCTCCCTGTCTCTTTCCACCTCTATCCCTCTTTCTGCCCCTCTCTCCCTCTTTCCCCTCTTTCCCTCTTTCTGCCCCTCTCTCTCTCTTTCCCCCCCTCTCTCTCTTTCCTTCCCACTCACTTTCTCTCCTGGGAAGGAAGGTGTTAACATCTTGTCATGGTGGCAGAGGCAAATGGAGTGATTTGTCTCAACTCCTTAGGAAGCGTAGATGGCATGGGCATAATTGCTGGAAAATGTCACCACGGCTGATTACCAACGATTTGTACTTCTGCGAAAGGAAACCAACTAAAAAAGGCCCCTTGATGAGTGAATATTTAATGAGGCACCACATGGTAATGTGGCTCTCACACACCACTCCACTCAATTTCCCCACATAAACACATGCACATTTCTGGGAAAATATTAAGTTCTTCTAAAGTGGAACGCAGACAAATATTCTGCGGCGTGACAATCATTAACCCGGCTAAAAAACTCTTTCATAACTACACCAAAGTTAACACTGCTGTCGGTGTGGATGGCGAGTTGAGGTGAGGATGCTATGTAGGTAGAGCAGGGAGTGAACTGTAGTGTTCAGACCACTTGTGTCCTCTACAGTATGTGCATTCTCATTTCAGTGTAGCGTTGATGCCGGCCAGGCCCAGCTGGGTGTCAGCGTGGCAGGGGGTGATATGAGGGATAAGCCCCCCCTCTGAGAGACTAATGAAACAGTCAACGACACTGAGAGCTGTTTGTTTGTCTGCTCATCTGCTGTTACTCAACAGTGTGATACTCACACACAACTAATTCACAGGCTATACACATGCTATTACTATAAAGGGTTGAACACAAAACCACAAACTGACAAGAATTACAGCACATACACTTTTGAAATACTGTATGGCAGAGAGTGAGACAGACATACATCCTGAGAAACAGACAGAGAGACAGACAGACACACAGACAAGCCGACAGACAGACACACGTCATAACAAACCAACAGACAAAGAGACAGACAGACACACAGACAAGCCGACAGACAGACACTAGCTGCAATGCAGAGGTGTGGAAAAAAGATGCCAGGTTCATTTCCCTGACGATAGTCCTCCTGTGTATGTTTCAATGAGGCACTTGACCAGCCTAACTTCACACTTCATCTTAATTCATATCCACCTGTTTGGATAAATAATATGTAAAACTGTATAGCGCTGAGGGTAAAGGCATCTGCTGAGCTACAATACGGGAATACTAATGCACAAGAATAGACTAATAGTTAGGGAAACTGCTCACGTCTGCCCACTGAGCAACAGCACAACAACTTGTCTGCTACCATGCAGCTCCATTCCTTAGATGCATTGATTTTCACGCTGGGGCAATCTGATATCAATCAATATTCAGAATTAGACCACCCCAAAATATCACCACCATGTGAAGTTAACTTTAAAACCCTCTAGTGGTTGTAAGATTCATTTCAGCAACATTATGTTACCTAGAATGTTTTGAGTGACCCCCCAGGACAAGCCATATTGCTGACAAAACAGCAGGTTGACATTTATTGTCATGAGTCTTGTCCTGGAGGCAGAATTATTCTGTAAAGCCTGTAGTAAGTACCTGGTAGTTGATGTGTTTCCATGGACCCCATACGTCTCTGTGAACCACCACTGAACCACCCCTCTATACCCTGAACACAACAGGCACATCATCAGTATGTCACATTCAGTTGGGAGGCTATACTGACTGAATATGGATGTACTTTCCCTGCTCTAAACGCCAGTCATGAACATTTCATAATGGTCTGCCAAGTATAATTTCCCTTTTTTTCACACACATGAAAGGAGATGAGAGAACTGATGGAATCTATATTTCAAATACTTGCCCTTAGCATGTATTTTCTCTGCTTTACTGGAGCTCTCCTTTTCCCCTATTATTTTTCTACCATCGCTGAAAAGGCTATATCAAGTGTTTCTTACTTTCAAGCACAGGGGAAGACAGTTTAAGACGTTGAACTATAATCCAGAAGATTCCATTAGACTCTATTTCTATGGTTTAAGACGGATGTATAAACGTTGTTAGCAGGCGTTGAATAGAGATTTCACGCCTGTTTCAGAATCGCTCAGTCTCAGAAGGTCATATATTTTCAGGGTCAAAATAGCAAATAGCCAAGTAGCAACATTTAATTGACTGTAGTCGGTTTTATTTTTATTATCATGTTACTATTGAATATTGACACCCATCATCTGTTGAGTGTGGTGTTGGGTTCTGGGAATATGAACTATACTTATTCATGTCACTGAGGGAGAGAGGGTAATGTATAACATTTACATTATATCAGGTATCCTATTGAAATATTGAGTGCAGGGAAGCGATCACATGTGGCAGGCATTGATAAAGGGGAGAGCTTCAGATTAGGCATCAAGGGGGTTGAGGTCAGGTCAGGTCACCTTAAGGGAGAAGGAGCGATTTATTACCCCATCACTTCGTCTTCCTGTTGAACCATAACATATGTAAGGGTTGGAGAGAAGGAGGAGTGCATCTACATTTTATTTTTTACCTTTATTTAACTAGGCAAATCAAATTCTTATTTTCAATGACGGCCTAGGAACAGTGGGTTAACTGCCTTGTTCAGGGGCAGAATGACAGATTTTTAACTTGTCAGCTCGGGGATTTGATCTTACAAACTTTCAGTTACTAGTCCAATTTGTAAGTCGCTCTGGATAAGAGCGTCTGCTAAATGACTTAAATGTAAATGTAAATGTAGTCGAATGCTCTAACCCCGAGGCTACCTGCCGCCCCATAAATTGGAGTATATATACTTGTCTTGGTTGAAACATGTTTTGTCTAATGCAGCTCTATTGATCCTCTGGGAAGAATAAACTTGGTTAAGCTTTCATAGTGTCCGTAGAGTTTTTTACTCTGGGAATTAGAACCTAACAGTGGTAATGGAAAGAAGGGACATATTACAGCAGACATGATGGGTACTGAGAGAGCACATGATTTACTTTATATCACCTCAGAAAAGAAGCCTAAATGTCACCTGCATGGAAATATTCCCCTATGTCAAACAAATATCCTTCAGAGTATCTCCAGCAGCCTTCAGACTCTAATAGCATTGTACAAAATAAATAATTAAATAGATTTAATTCATTAATATGAGGTATTAGGGAAATCAAACATGCAGATTTGACACGCTTCATCTTGAATAAACAATTTGTGGACTAAGCTCATTAATGATACAGCACTCTTTGTCTTTAATTCTATTAGTGGGGTGTGAGGATGGAGAGACAGGATGGGGGTCTTTGTGCCTCTCAGCAGGGAAACTCAGTAGTGTCTGACTGCACCCAGGCACCTACACCCCCTAGTCTATCTGAAACCAAACAATCACTGCCTACTCAACATACGTTGTCTGTATGTCTGTGCACGAGCCAATGCAAACTTTATAACAGCATATGTTGGAATATTACAGCTTTTATGACAAATGTTATGGTCTTCTGTTCATTAAGAATGGAGCTATCTGGGGGAAATGTTAGATGGGTCGTTCCACTAAAAGAGTGTCCTGCATTCCTTTGATATTTTAAGTAGAAATTGTGCACCAATATTGATTTTTGAAAGCCTGTAATATTAAATGAAGGGCCCTTTAATATAGACTACATGGAGAATTCAATAAAGAAGTTTTCACTATCATTGTAAAGCCCTAGTTATTTCTGAAGATTATTCATTATTTAATGATTAATTTATGTCTGTCCATCATTTTAAGGTCACCCTTGTTACATGTACAGAACTCTCGTTTTAATATAGTGAAGCTTTTTTGTGGCGGAAATCTGAGCAGGTCGAGCATACAAGTCAACCCTGTTAGGCTAGAAATGTTTGAACAATTTTAATATATTTGTGATTGCAATGTATTCAATTGCCACTCTCTGTTGCACGCAACAAGCTATATTGTATGCTATTTTTTTTTTAAATAACCCACTGTTCCTAAATAAAATTATATTATTTTATACAAATACAATTACTCGGAGAAAGATATTTTGTTTAACAAATAATTGTCACGCCCTGACCTTAGAGATCCTTATTATTCTCTATGTTTGGTTAGGTCAGGGTGTGACTCGGGTGGGAAATTCTATGTCTTCTGTTCCTTTGTTTTTTGGCCAGTGTGGTTCCCAATCAGAGGCAGCTGTCTATCGTTGTCTCTGATTGGGGATCATACTTAGGCAGCCCTTTTTCCCACCATTAGGTTGTGGGATCTTGTTTTCTGTTTAAAGTCTTAGCCTGACAGAACTGTGCGCTTTCGTTTTCGCTTTTGTTATTTTGGTTTGAGGGTTTTATTGAATAAAAGGAATCCTGAACACTTTCCACGCTGCGCTTTAGTCTACTATTTCTACCACCAACGAGAGCCGTTATAGAAGATCCCACCAAAAACGGACCAAGCAGCGTGGCCAGGAGGAGTGGACATGGGAGGAAATCCTGAATGGAGAAGGACCCTGGACGCGGGTCGGAGAGTATCGCCGTCCAAGGGAGCAGATGGAGGCAGCGAGAGCGGAACGGCGACGATACATGGAGTTAGGTCAACAACGGAAGCCCGAGAGACAGCTCCAAAAAATGTTTGGGGGGGGGTACACGGGGATATTGGCGGAGTCAGGGTTTAGACCTGAGCCAACTCCCCGTGCTTAAAGTGGGGAGAGTGTGACTGGTCAGGCACCGTGTTATGCGGTGATGCGCAATGTGTCTCCAGTGCGCATTCACAGCCCGGTGCACTCTGTGCCAGCTCCTCGCATTTGCCGTGCTAGAGTGGGCATCCAGCCAGGAAGGATTGTGCAGGCTCAGCGGTCCAGCCTGCAGTGTTGATCCATGGCACGGAGCCTGCAGCGACGGTCCCCAGTCCGGAGCCTGCAGCGACGGTCCCCAGTCTGGAGCCTGCAGCGACAGTCCCCAGTCCGGAGCCTGCCGCGACGGTCCCCAGTCCGGAGCCTGCAGCGACGGTCCACAGTCCGGAGCCTGCAGCAACTGTCCCCAGTCTGGAGCCTGCAGCGACGGTCCACAGGCCGGAGCCTGCAGCGATGATCTACGGTCCGGAGGCCCCGGCAACGATCCCTGCACCAGTGGCGCCACCGAAGTGGGGGGAGCCTCAAGTGGAGCGGGGTCTGCGTCCCACACCGGAGCCTCCACCGAGAGCAGATGCCCGCCCGGACCCTCCCCTATAGGTTCAAGTTTGCGGCCGGAGTCCGCACCTTTGGGGGGCGGTACTGTCACGCCCTGACCTTAGATATCCTTATTATTCTCTATGTTTGGTTAGGTCAGGGTGTTACTCGGGTGGGAAATTCTATGTCTCCTGTTTCTTTGTTTTTTGGCCAGTGTGGTTCCCAATCAGAGGCAGCTGTCTATCATTGTCTCTGATTGGGGATCATACTTAGGCAGCCCTTTTTCCCACCATTAGGTTGTGGGATCTTGTTTTCTGTTTAGTGTGTTAGCCTGACAGAACTGTGCGCTTTTGTTTTTGCTTTTGTTATTTTGGTTTGAGTGTTTTTTTGAATAAAAGGAATCATGAACCCTTTCCACGCTGCGCTTTGGTCTACTATTTCTACCACCAACGAGAGCCATTACACTAATATATTATCTTCTCAAAAAGGTAGGGGTCTAAATGACTGGCATGATTGGATACCTCACCTTGCAAAGATAACAGCACTCAGCCTTTTGCTGAAATGAAGATTAGAGAACAAATTGGGAGGGATCTTAGACCATTCCTTTATACAGAATTCTTCCAGATCCTTGATATCCTTCCTCTGCGCTGATGGACTGCCCTCTTCAATTCAAACCACAGGTTTGAGATGGCCATTGCAAAATGTTGACTTTGTGGTCAATTAAACATTTCTTGGTGGATTTTGATGTGTTCTTGGGGCTGTTGTCTTGCTGGAAGATCCACTTGCAGCCAAGTTTCAGCCTCCTGGCAGAGGCAACCAGGTTTTTGGCTAAAATGTCCCGGTACTGAGTAAAGTTCATGATGCCGTTGACCTTAACAAGGGCCCCAGGACCAGTGGAAGCAAAATAGCCCCATCACATCAAAGATCCACCACCATATTTGACAGTAGGTATGAGGTTATTTTCTGCTTATGCATCCTTATTTTGATGCCAAACCCACCACTGGTGTGCGCGGCCAATGAGCTCTATGTTCATGTCATCTGACCAAAGCAAGGGTTCCAAGTCAAGTGCCAATGGCGTTCGAACATTTGTTGGATGACATGAAAATAGAGCTCCTTGCCCATTATTATTTGTTAAACTAAATCTTTTAAAATTGTTTTCGTAAAAAATTATAAAATTGTCCTTTTTTTTTGCATACAATATAGCTCAGTATTTTATTTCTTTATTTTATACAGTCTATTTTGTTATTCTTTATCAAGGGTGCCAATAATTTTGGACCTGACTATACGTCTGCGAAATTCACATTTTCGCACACATATCCCATTGACATCGATGAATGATCGACAGGAAAGTCTGAGTTACGCACACACAAATATGAAATATGACCTATAGGATTATCATATAGGGCTGCTCATATAACCATAACAGGCCGTGGTTACACCACTGCATGTGCTCCATCAAGGCATGATTAATACATCAGTTACTGTTTGGTGAAATAGCACCTGATGGTAATCCCTCTTGTTGACAGCCTGATCAGTTACCATGGTGACAGTGTAATGAGTGTCTGGCTAGTCTTGCTTATGGCTAGTGTACTGTCATTAAGCCCAATGCTACGCTGGCTTTGTCCAAAGCCCTGTGGGCTGCACCCAGGTCCTGCCCGGGAAATGCTCCGGCATGTTTATTGATCCTCCCGCATTCTACTCACGAAGAGGAGAGACTTCCTATAATGTCATCATGCCAGGGAACATAGTCTGTAATGGCCCTCACGGATACCACACAGAAGCTTTCATCCTATCCTCTCTAACACAGTCACTACAGCTATTCTTTCCTCATCCTTCACTCCCTCATTCCTTTACTTCATCTCTCTTTTTCTCTCTCTTTTTCCTTTCACCAAAATTCAGGGCTTTGAGTCACACGGCTGATGAGACACAGATAACCAGATTTCTCACGTAATGCCAGGTGCGGCGCAGTGGGCTGGTGGCGGTTGGGAGGCGTGTGGCGGTTCGAGGGGCTCTGTCAGGGAGCGGGCGTGGGGACGAGAGCGGTGGATGAGTTGCAGATTTCCTTTGCTAGGGGGCTATGCTTATCTTGGAGTCCCAGAGCCCACAGCTCTTATCACAGCCATTCATCAATCTCCCTGAGAGTCTGCTGTAGCCCACACAGACACTATAGTACCAGCCCCAGGAGAGCTAAGGAACAGAGAGCAAGGCCGCCAGCAGCAGCCTCTCTCTCGCTCATGATTGGCATGATTGGATACCTCACCTTGCAAAGATAACAGCACTCAGCCTTTTTCTAAAATGTTTTATGAGATTGGAGAACAAATTGGGAGGGATCTTAGACCATTCCTCCATACAGAATATGTCCATAGTACCAGCCCTGGGAGAGCTAAGGAACAGAGAGTAGGGCCTATTTCTCGCTCTCTCTCTCTGAGAAATGAGACGGAGGAGTACATGTGCCCTGTGCCATGTTAACCTCCACAGCATGTCTGATAGCTAGCCTCCAGTTCTTGGCTGCTCCTCTCTGCTCTGCTTTGCTCAGGGTAAATCTCCTCTCTAAAGGCCAGGCTATGCTAATTTCATTAGTACCCACAGTGTTGAGGATGAGGCTAGCTACCAACACTCATTCCTCCACTGGCAGGCACTTTCAGCTGGGCTGCTGCAGGAAAGGAGGTGCCTGTTTCTTGACCCCCCTTAGAGACAGAGATGAGTGAATCAAGGCAGTTTAATGTAAATCATTTGGCCAGAGCTTTAGACTAAAAAAAACTTCCAAGGAGTAGCCATCTACAGACACAAAGTACTGTACAATCCTGTCTCTTCAACTTGAAGGGTGACAACTGTCAGGCATAAATAATCAAATGTGTCATGTGGTTCCTCCTTTAAGCTTCCCTACTGTGAGCAGCTATAACTCCCATAGTTTACAGTGTACCTCATAGCGCTAGTGCTCCCCACAGTTCCCTGGTCAGTGTTAATTGGCAGCAGGAGTTATTTGCCATAGCCCAGGTTCCCCAGCCCTCACCTTTGTTTCCCTGAGGCGAATCCTCTCTCTGTCTCTCTTTCTGTCTCTCTCTCTCTCTCTGTCTTTCTATCTCTCTGTCTTTCTCTCTCTCTCTCTCTCTCTCTGTCTTTCTATCTCTCTCTCTCTCTTCCTCACTGGGGTTTGATAAATCAGGTCTGGGCTGGCTGCGTGTGGGGAGGTTTTATGGTTGATCAGATTGCCCACAACCATCTGCCTCTCTCCCTCCGTCCCTCCACTCCTCCTGCTGTATGCTTGCACTTTGAATGCTTGACATTATAAAGAGTGTCGTAGCCACAATGTGAATATTACAGATATGGTTCCAATGTGGCCGTGATCCCTGCAGTGCCCATAATGTAAATCAAATCAAATCAACGTCATTGGTCGCACACACAGACTTGCAGATGCTATCGCAGGTGCAGCGAAATGCTTTGGTTTTTAGCTCCAACAGTGCAGTAATACCTAGCAATAAATAAATAAAAACAATACACACATAATCCAGAAAAATTCAGAAATATCAGAACGAGCAATGTCAGAGATCGGAATATATACAGTACCAGTCAAAGGTTTGGACGCACCAACGCATTCCAGGATATAAATATATTTTCTATTTTCTATTTTTCAAAGTAGCCACCCTTTGCCTTGATGACAGCGATGCACACTCTTGGCATTCTCTCAACCAGCTTCATGAGGTAGTCACTTGGAATGCATTTCAATTAACAGGTGTGCCTTGTCACAAGTTAATTTGTGGAATTTCTTTCCTTCTTAATGCGTTTGAGCCAATCAGTTGTGTTGTGAGGTGGTATAATTAGTGGAGGTGGTATAATTAGTGGAGTTGGTATAATTAGTGGAGTTGGTATAATAAGTGGAGGTGGTATAATAGGTGGAGGTGGTATAATAAGTGGAGGTGGTATAATAAGTAGAGGTGGTATAATAAGTAGAGGTGGTATAATAAGTAGAGGTGGTATAGTAAGTGGAGATGGTATAGTAAGTGGAGGTGGTATAGTAAGTGGAGGTGGTATAGTAAGTGGAGGTGGTATAGTAAGTGGAGGTGGTATAGTAAGTGGAGATGGTATAGTAAGTGGAGGTGGTATAGTAAGTGGAGGTGGTATAATAAGTGGAGATGGTATAATAAGTGGAGGTGGTATAGTAAGTGGAGGTGGTATAGTAAGTGGAGGTGGTATAGTAAGTGGAGGTGGTATAGTAAGTGGAGGTGGTATAGTAAGTGGAGGTGGTATAATAAGTGGAGGTGGTATAATAGGTGGAGGTGGTATAATACGTGGAGAGGGTATAATAAGTGGAGGTGGTATAGTAAGTGGAGGTGGTATAGTAAGTGGAGGTGGTATAGTAAGTGGAGGTGGTATAATTAGTGGAGGTGGTATAATTAGTGGAGGTGGTATAGTAAGTGGAGGTGGTATAATTAGTGGAGTTGGTATAAATAGTGGAGGTGGTATAGTAAGTGGAGATGGTATAATAAGTGGAGGTGGTGTAACAGCTCTCGTTGGTGGTAGGAAGCGTAGACCAAAGCATAGTGTGGAAAGGGTTCATGATTCGTTTATTTAAAAAAAACACTCAAACAAAATAACAACAGCGAAGACAAAAGCGCACAGTTCTGTCAGGCACAGACACTAAACAGAAAACAAGATCCCACAAAACCCAAAAGGAAAATGACAACTTATATATGATCCCCAATCAGAGACAACGATAGACAGCTGCCTCTGATTGGGAACCACACTCGGCCAAAAACAAAGAAATAGAAAACATAGACTTTCCCACCCGAGTCACACTCTGACTTAACCATACATAGAGGATAATAAGGATCTCTAAGGTTAGGGCGTGACAGTACCCCCAAAGGTGCGGACTCTGGCCGCAAACCTGAACCTATAGGGGAGGGTCCGGGTGGGCATCTACTCTCGGTGGAGGCTCAGGCCCCGCTCCGCTTGAGGCTCCCCCCACTTTGGTGGCGCCTCTGGTGCAGGGATCGTTGCCGGGGCCTCCGGACCGTAGATCGTCGCTGCAGGCTCCGGACTGGGGACCGTCGCTGCAGGCTCCGGACTGGGGACCGTCGCTGCAGGCTTCCGGACTATGGGTCCGTCGTTACATGCTCCGGACTGGGGACCGTCGCTGGTGGCTCCGGACTGGGGACCATCGCTGGAGGCTCCGGACTGGGGACCGTCGCTGGAGGCTCCGGACTGGGGACCGTCGTTGGAGGCTCCGGACTGGGGACTGTTGTTGGAGGCTCCGGACTGGGGACCGTCGTTGGAGGCTCCGGACTGGGGACCGTCGCTGGAGGCTCCTTTCCCTGGATCATCACTGCAGGCTTTGTGCCATGGATCATCACGGCAGGCTCCGGGTCATGGATCATCACTGGAGGCTTCGTGCCATGGATCATCACTGGAGGCTTCGTGCCATGCATCATCACTGGAGGCTTCGGGCCATGGATCATCACTGGAGGCTTCGGGCCATGGATCATCACTGGAGGCTCCGTGCCATAGATCATCACTGGAGTCTTCGTGCCATGGATCATCACTGGAGGCTTCGGGCCATGGATCATCACTGGAGGCTTCTTGCCATGGATTATCACTGGAGGCTTCGGGCCATGGATCATCACTGGAGGCTTTGTGCCATGGATTATCACTGGAGGCTTCGAGCCATGGATCATCACTGGAGGCTTCGTACGTGGAGCCGGAACAGGTCTCACCGGACTGAGGAGATGTACTAGAAGCCTGATGCGGGGAGCTGCCACAACGCGTCCTGGCTGGATACCCACTTTAGCTCGGTGAGTGTGGAGAGCTAGCACAGGACGCACTGGGCTATGAAGGCGCACTGGAGGCATATGCGTAGAGCCGGTGCAGGATATACTGGGCCGTGGAGGCGCACTGGAGGTCTGGAGCGTAGAGCTGGTACAACGTGTCCTGGCTGAATACCCCCTGTAGCACGGCAAGTGCGGGGAGCTGGAACAGGCCGCACTGGGTTGCGCTGGCGAACTGGGGTGCGTAGAGCTGGCGCAGGATATCCTGGACCGAGGAGACGCACCGGAGACCAGGAGCGCTGAGCCGGCACAATCCGTCCTGGCTGAATGCCTACTCTAGCACGACAAATGCGAGGCGCTGGCACAGTGCGCACCTGGCTGTGAATGCGCACTGGAGACACAGTGCGTATCACCGCATAACACGGTGCCTGCCCGGTCACATGCTCCCCACGGTAAGCACGGGGAGTTGGCTCAGGTCTAAACCCTGACTCCGCCAATCTCCCCGTGCCCCCCATCCCAAAATCTTTTTGGGGCTGCCTCTCGTGCTTGCTTCGAGGTCGCGAACCCCGGTGTCGATGTTGTTCCTCCCTCGCTGCCTCCGTCTGCTCCCATGGAAGGCGATCCATTCCGGACTGGATCTCCTCCCACGTCCAGGATCCTTTACCGTCTAAGATGTCCTCCCATGTCCAGTCCTCCTGGCCACGCTGCTTGGTCCGGTTTTGGTAGGATCTTCTGTAATGACTCTCGTTGGTGGTAGGAAGCGTAGACCAAAGCGCAGCGTGGAAAGTGTTCATGATTCGTTTATTAAAAAAAACACTCAAACAAAATTACAACAGCGAAGACGAAAGCGCACAGTTCTGTCAGGCACAGACACTAAACAGAAAACAAGATCCCACAAAACCCAAAAGGAAAATGACAACTTATATATGATCCCCAATCAGAGACAACGATAGACAGCTGCCTCTGATTGGGAACCACACTCGGCCAAAAACTCCCACCCGAGTCACACCCTGACCTAACCAAACATAGAGAATAATAAGGAACTCTAAGGTCAGGGTGTGACAGGTGGTATAATAGTGGAGGTGGTATAATAAGTGGAGGTGGTATAACTCATCTATTCATTTGCTCATCTATCGCTGATCAGAAACATTTATGATGCAATAATGTAGCCTAAATCAAGTTTTGGCCTATTATTTTGCTCAATCGCATATCAGCAACTCCAAAAGCCCACAGAGGTTGTGAAATATGAATGAAACTCGAATGCTTTTGAAAATAGGATTGCTATTATCTTCTATCAGTATCATGATGAAGGTAAGAGCCTACGCCTGCTCCCTAACATCTATTTAATAAACAAAATATCAAGCTACTGATTTCATTTGGATGGTGCAGTCATGGCTGCACAGACCCGTAATATAGGCCTAATTAAACAAAAAATATGCTATTTCATTCTGTTGAAAATACATTTGATAAGTCTTATGTTTCTTAGGATCTGCCTAAACAAATCAATACATTTATTTTTGAAGGTGTATATTCTCAATGGATTTATTAAAATAGATGCCCACACACATCTACCATTCATCACTGGCATGCTGGTGAGAGCATGGGAGCTATACAATGTGTATGCAGGCAATGTGGTCAAATTTGGTCTGTTTGTAAGGGGGTCATATAAAAAAATGTGTTGCTAAATACCGTAAATCCTATGTGATATCAGTTTTATTAACTCAAGTGTTTCCTTTATTTTGGCAGTTACTTGTGTGTCATTAGGGTTGCCTTGCATATAACGTTATTTCAATGCTCTTGATCTAGTTCCATGCCCGGAGCATTCCTTATCATTTAGTGATATTTTCTTCATTTCCTCTGATGCATTATGATCTCCTCTAGTAATGAAAGAAAGGATAGCATCCCCCCGCTACAGAGAGAGGGAGAGTAGGGAAAGCTATGGGGATGAAAGAATGTAGTAAAGCACATACCCTCCCAGAGTTATGGAATCATCAGCCCTTACATGTAGAAATGCTTGAAGATTCAGTAGCAGTTTCTCCATTGTTGTTTTTACAACTCAAGGCAACTGGGGCTTAACAGATCAAAGATAAAAAGCACAAAGTATGTGGTGATCTTCTATACTCTATACTCCCCCATGGATCCTACAGTATATTCTCTGTAGCATCTGTAGAAATATCTTAGGATATCAACCAATGGTCTCATTGGCTGTTATGCTCAGAGAGGAAGGTCTTCCTTGAAAAAAAGATGTAGATAATTGGCTCATATTTGGTTGAGACATTGATCACTGAGATTATAACCTATCCTCATCCACTCAGACAGACAGTTAGTTGAATTTCCAATTTGTTATCACTATGGTTTCAACCATCTAAAGGCACAACCATTTTCCAATGAAAAACCAATGTCAGAGTTTTGGTTAAGTGCCTAAATGTCTATATCACTGTGCTTTCAACCATGAAAAAATTCTAATGGGAATACAATGTCATATATTTTGTTTATTTATTAATGTGTTACTTATCACTGTGCATCATCTAATAGCAGAACCACATGACTTGGATTGCAGATGAGATTACATTAAAAGTACATGGCGCAAGTCATCAATGCAGTTCGAGATTCTGTGCAGATTCTAACCACAATTGTGAAGATCTCCACAGACCTGCGACAACCTTGAACATGAACGCTTTATATGATTATACAATACATTTATAGTTACAGTAACAACAAAATGTGGCCTTGGATGTGTTACTAATTTTCAGGTTGAATGTTATATTAGTTTGTAAGACAGCCTGAACTTTAATTTAAGTTGATTACATTTTTCAAATCCATTGTATTTTTCCACATAGATGCAACGTCACAATACATTGACAAATTACGTTGAAACGATGTTGATTCATCTAGTTTGTGCCCAGTCGGACAGGCCTGCTGGTAGAGGTGGGTCACCTGCTCAATTATGCCTTGGATGGCAGTGCCACTTGCCGACTTTACCTGAGGCAATGCACCAAGCTGGTATCTCCTCACAATAAAGAGAATGAGAACAATAAAAAGTATACACTACCCAACAACAAACTTTTCAAATCAATACATTTTTAATCCTAGACAGCCATATAGATTCATAACTTGAGGACTTTTATGGAGGGGCGGAAGTTCACAGGAGAAATAAGGCTGTTGACAGGCGCTCCCTCTGTCTTGGGTCAGTGAGGACGGAGAAGGAGAGAGAAGCAGAGAGAGGAAGTGAGCGGGCATGCAGTCTCTCTCTGCGGCAGGCTAATGACAGCACTTTACCATAACCATGCTGCTGAGGCACTCACTGCCACATAAAGCAGCCCTCGGTCTGATTCATGCTCTGGATCCACACCTGATTATTATTCCATCCTCTACCTCTCCCAATATTTCCCACCCTCTCTTCTGTATCTGCCCCCCTTTCTCTACTGCCCTTCAGTTGCTCCTTAGGAAAGACATAAAGTCAAACTGCTATAGCAACAAAGATTGCTTCTGAATTTTGAAAAGGTCTCTATAATATTTTTTCCCAACTACCAATTCAACAACATCAATATTTTAGTAGCTGTTTTGAAGCCACTTAATTATGTTTATCACGTAATCAATCTACACGTTCATTATGGGTGTCTAAAACACACATAATCACAACCAAATGATTTAACATCTTCTGTGAGAATAAACATCCCATTAAACAAATCAACTGAGACCAGATCAACTGACTGCTGACCCAATATTTCCCTCAAGCCTAACTGGACCTATTACTGTTGTAACAGTCTGGTCTCGTTACACTGTATACATGTGAATAATCAGCTATAAACACGTGTTTAGTCAAATGCAGAAAAACACACATCTCTCTAATGCAGTGGTTAAGAAGAGCCATCAATCCACTGTACCACTGGGTGATGAAACAGGCCAATCTAGACCTAGAAATACAAATGAAAGAAAAGGAAATCTCTATCTTAGAAAAAAAACATGAAAAACTTTACAAAGTAAAGAATAAAATACAATTTCTGAACTTAAGCAGGAATACAATCTTTTATTTTTGAAGAGAGCCAACAACTAAACTCAAATAAAACCTACTACTTTATGGCAAATAAACCTGGTAAATATATCCCGGCTCTCACGAAACAAAGACACGCTAAACCAGTTATAATTTTTTAAGATAAATATAAAAATGCATTAGAAACAACAAAGTGATTAATGATGATTTTAAAAGCTTCTACGAACATTTATAAAAATCGGAATTAAACAACAGTTGGATGGATCCTATAGCTTTCTCAGACTCAAAAATGATCAGCAGACAAAATATAATCACTAAAAACATAGATCACCCAAAAAGTAATATTAGATAGTGTTAAAACATTCACGCGGAGAAAAGCACCAGGAAATGGATGGCTTTTCCATAGAATTCTATTTTGTGACAAAGTAGCGCGCCTATTTACAGAAATGACAACACACGTCACTCAATTCAGTACTTCATAGTTCCATGTATCAAACAGTTTTTTAAGTTATATTAAAACCAGGAAAAAAGTAGAGTCCCCTGCTGATTATAGACCCATAAGTTGAATAAATTGTGACAACACTTACAAGCACTAGAATGGCAAACTTGATACCAGACTTGATACATATCAATCAAACAGGGTTTATAAAAAATAGACACGAACAAAGAAATACAAGACCATGTTTCAGTTTAATACAGTATGCAAAAAAACAAGATATAGATTTATCAATAATGGCTGTTGATGCCGAAAAGGCTTTAGAAAGGGGCACACAATGGGGATGTCCTCGCTCACACTCCTGTTTGCATTGGTAATTGAACCGATTGCAGAAATAATTAGACAGGACCCAAAAATAACAGGTATCAGTATTGGTAAACATCAATATAAACGAAACTTATTTTCAGACAATCTCCTGATATACAGCGCATTCGGAAAGTATTCAGACCCCTTGACCTTTTCCAAATGTTGTTACGTTACAGCCATATTCTAAAATTGATTAAATTGTATTTTATCCTCATCAATCTACACACATTACCCCATAATGACAAAGCAAAAACAGATTTATAGAAATATTTACAAATGTATTAAATATAAAAAACTGAAATATCACATTTACATTGTTGGCAGCGATTACAGCATTGAGTTATCTTAGGTATGACGCTACCAGCATGGCACTCTTGTATTTGGGGAGTTTCTCCATTTCTTCTCTGCAGATCCTCTCAAGCTCTATCAGGTTGGATGGGGAGCGTTGCTGCACAGCTATTTTCAGGTCTCTCCAGAGATGTTCGATCATGTTCAAGTCCGGGCTCTGGCTGGGCCACTCAAGAAGATTCAGAGACTTGTTCCGAAACCATTCCTGCGTTGTCTTGGCTGTGTGCTTAGGGTCGTTGTCCTGTTGGAAGGTGAACCTTTACCCCAGTCTGAGGTCCTGAGCGGTCTGGAGCAGGTTTCATCAAGGATCTCTCTGTACTTTACTCCGTTCATCTTTGCCTCGATCCTGACTAGTCTCCCAGTCCCTGCCGCTGAAAAACATCCCCACAGCATGATTCTGCCACCACCATGCTTCACCGTAGGGATGGTGCCAGGTTTCCTCTAGACGTGACACTTGGCATTCAGGCCAAATAGTTCAATCTTGGTTACATAAGACCAGATAATCTTGTTTCTCACGGTCTGAGAGTATTTAAGTGCCTTTTGGCAAAATCTAAGCAGGCTGTCATGTGCCTTTTACTGAGGAGTTGCTTCCGTCTGACCACTCTACCATAGGTTCACCCATCTCCACAGAGGAACTCTAGAGATCTGTCATAGTGACCATCGGGTTCTTGGTCACCTCCCTGACCAAGGCCCTTCACCCCCGATTGCTCAGTTTAGGAAGAGTCCTGGTTGTTTCAAACTTCTTCCATTTAAGAATGATGGAGACCACTGTGTTCTTGGGGTCCTTCAATGCTGCAGACATTTTTTAGTACCCTTCCCCAGATCTGTGCCTCGACACAATCCTGTCTTGGAGGTCTACGGACCATTCCATCAACCTCATTGCTTGGTTTTTGCTCTGACATGCACTGTATATAGACAGGTGTGTGCCTTTACAAATCACGTCCAATCAATTGAATTTACCACAGGTAAGTTGTAGAAACATCTCAAGGATGATCAACGGTAACAGGATGTGGTATTTCTGTTTTTTATAAATGTGTGTAGATTGCTGAGAATTATTTTTATATTTAATCCAGTTTAGAGTAAGGCTGTAATGTAATTATTATTATTTTTTCATTCAAGGCTTCTAAATACTTTCGGAAGGCACTGTAAATGAACCAACACTGAAAACTCAATGGCTCCTTTGCTAAAAATATTTTCAGAATACTCGTGGAAAAAAACGTCATTATCACACACTATTTTGTTCAGTTCTTTGCACCCCATCACTGTGAGATATTGTTTGTTTTGTGACACATGTCTTTCGGAGCTCTGTTTATCCTGCAATTTAATCCTCCCGTGTATGATAGTTTTTGTCTGCCTCACTAACGAAGCCTTTTGCCTATTCCCTGCCTGTACTTTAGCCTATCGGACTTCCTGTTTTCTACCTATTGCCTGATCTCCCGGACTACGTTACGAGCCTATTCCCTGCCTGTACTATTGCCCTTTTGGACCCTCTGTGTGTGACCTTCTGCCTGCCCCTGGACCCAGCTACCTGCCTCCTCCTGTGGTCCTTTGCAATAAACACCTGCTGCACCATGCGCTTGAAACCAGCTCTCTGTCTCCCCTCGTGTTCATTACAAAATGGAACAATCTTCCCATAAATCATACAGGTAGAATAAACCTGGCATGTCTCCCAAAGCTTTTGTATTTATTTTCGGTTATACCAATTACCCCACCAAAGACATTCTTTAAAAAAGTATACTCGTTCATAAGACTTCATATGGCAAATATAATTCATTGAATAAAAAGGAAAGTTTTACGTCTGTCCGAGGGTTTTTTTAACCTCCCAGACTTGGAATTGTATCAACTTGCAACCCAAGGCTTTTACTTGTGACATATAGTTTAGTGCACTAAAGAGGAACAGTGGGTACATAATTGAAGATGTACATGCTCATCCCAATAATATTTTTGTTTATATTTTCAAACTTCATAGTTTTAAGAACATTATAACAATATGGAAGAAAATGAAACGGATTCTACATGAACCAATATCACTCCCTAAAAGCACAACCATATGGAACAGTCCTTGGATAGCTTTTCAGAATTCTAAAGGCATAGAAACTGTAAATGACTTGGTAATATGAAATACATTTATTTCCATGACAGAATTAAAAGGCCATTTTTGACTGACCAATGTAGATTTTTTGAATTACTTTTTTCAAGTACATGCAATTTAATAGTTACATATCCCAATTTTTTTTTAGTGAATTGTATTTGTGTGAGAAAATGATGTTCATATGATAGCGAAGATATACAAAACCTTGCAGAGAGCATATATCTTAAAAACATTATTTACTATTGGATCCTAGACTTAAATAAATGATGTTGGCACAACATGGAGGGAATGTTGGAGCAACTAACAGAAATTACAGTTAATGAAAAGTTACGCTTAATCCAGTATAAACTAATAATAAAGCACTCACAAACTTTTACAGATGCTCAATCGAGAGCATCCTGTCGGGCTGTATCACCGCCTGGTACGGCAACTGCTCCGCCCACAACCATAAGGCTCTCCAGAGGGTAGTGAGGTCTGCACAACGCATCACCGCACACCTACACCACCCGATGTCACAGGAAGGCCAAACAGATCATCAAGGACAACAACCACCCGAGCCACTGCCTGTTCACCCCGCTATCATCCAGAAGGCGAGGTCAGTACAGGTGCATCAAAGCAGGGACCGAGAGACTGAAAAACAGCATCTCAAGGGCATCAGACTGTTAAACAGCCACCACTAACATTGAGTGGCTGCTGCCAACATACTGACTCAACTTAATATAATGTTTATACCCTACATACCCTACATACACATCTCATATGCATCTCATAATAAAATGCAAATGAATTACTTAAAAATCATACAATGTGATTTTCTGGATTTTTATTTTAGATTCCGTCTCTCACAGTTGAAGTGTACCTATGATACAAATTACAGACCTCTACATGCTTTGTAAGTAGGAAAACCTGCAAAATCGGCAGTGTGTCAAATACTTGTTCTCCCCACTGTATGTGTAATACATGTATCACTAGCCACTTTAAACTATGCCACTTTATGTTTATATACCCTACATTACTCATCTCATATGTATATACTGTACTCGATACCATCTACTGCATCTTGCCTACGCCGTTCTGTACCATCACTCATTCATATATCTTTATGTACATATTCTTCATCCCTTTACACTTGTGTGTATAAGGTAGCTGTTGTGAAATTGTTAGGTTAGATTACTCGTTGGTTATTACTGCACTATCGGAACTAGAAGCACAAGCATTTCGCTACACTCGCATTAACATCTGCTAACCATGTGTGTGACAAATAAAATGTGATTTGATTTGATTTGATTAATGCCTAGAATGTATTATACAGGAGACAAAATTCACAAATTCTACAGCACAATGTCAGAGTCATGTCTTAAGTGTAATACTAATAATGAGTTAGAAAGTTGGCTGTCAGAAGTATTACAATGTAAACTTACTTTTAATCCATCTGTTTGCATTTGTAAGACATGGCATATGGGGGTGTAGTGAGACACAATGGGCTAGAAAATGATCTTGTCATGAAAAAACGTTTACTAAAAACTTGGAAATCAATCAATCTGTCATCATTAACACATGTATTTAAATTTGTAAAAATCTGGGGCAACCGAGAAAAACAAATTATGACAGTTTAAGGCCATGTGGCAAACAATAATGCAGGCACTAGGGATGGGGGTGTGAGCAGAGGAGATGTAGTCGTTGTTTGTGTGCATTTGTGGGTTGCTGTTTGTATGTGTATGTTGGTATTTGGTGTGGAGAAAAGTCGAATATCCAATAGCAGTCCAATATCTGCTAGCAGACAATTTATTCTACTGTATCTTCGGACCGGGTTACAGTAATAGGCAATGTAAAGCCCCACTATTACCAATTACTAGAAGAAAACGGTGATCAGTGACCCAAATTGTCACGCTTTGAAAGAATCCTGTCTTCATCTCTGAGTAAGGGACCATGGTGATGAGAGAAATACAAATACACCATGCTGAGAACATAGGATAAATACACTTTCCTTCTCTCTCTTCACATCTGGTCAAGTCAGGGGACCATCTCTCAGTTCATTGGTCATCTGAGTGTAGTCCTAATCCTGTCAGATAGCCTATCTCTGCTTAGTCCTCAGATGTACCCATACATCCATGCAGGAACACTAGACTGAACCACAATCCCTACCAAGATAAGCACTAACTGCAGTAGGTTCAGACTTCCAATTCACCACTGAGGAGAGAACATACCCTTTTTTGCCTGGTACTGCAATGGAATATGGCCCACATCACTTTGTGGCATTTTATTTTTGCCGTTCAGCCATGGCCTCACTTTACCGCGGCACTAATACACATTGATTATTGGGACTAGGGATATTTATAATGCCCAGCTTTCCATGTCCTTTCAGAATATAAGGGCACAAGGTAATTTGAGACATTTATCTCCACTTACCTGTTCGCTTTTTATGATGACAGTTACCCATTATATTAAACCATTCTCTGGACAGATTGCTCTTAAATTGCTTCTACTCCTCTGCCATTTGAAAAATAAAAGATGTGTACTTGAAGTATTGAGAGCTGGTGCCAGATTTCCTGGAAATCCACCAGCTCATAGCATATACTGTACGTTCTCTTGTCCAGGGAATGAGATATTAGTGAATAGCCAGCCCTTGGCTTTGGGACCCAAATGAATTATGTCAAATTGTTTCTTTGAATAGGAAAAATACATTTGATTCTTTGAAATAGTACATAAATAAGTATTTTCTTTGGCAAACTTTTTTCCTGATAGCTTTAACTTCACATCACAACAGTTGTCAAAGTACAGTACTGCTCAGTCAAAAGGAATACGTCTGAACTGTACCTTGTTAGTTTTATAGACATATTGTTAAAGGAAAATGACATTCAAGTAAGCGCAACACATCAACATCAAGAGCAGGTCTGCTTTAAATGATTAATGTAGGTCTATTGTAAATTATACTGTACTCTCCAGTTTTCTGTGGGGTTAATGAAGTCACTCAGTGTTTCTCTGCTTCTCTCTCCTTCTCAGTGTATTTCTCTCCCTCGCGACAATTCTCTCTCCTTCTTATTCCTCTCAGTTTCTTCCATCTGTCTCTTAATAGCAATATTTCTCATCTCTTCATTTCCCTATTCTCTGTTCCATCCATGTTCTCTGTTCTCCTCTGGAGAAGACAATGCTGATGTGGGCTGTTCCCTAAGTTGTCCCAGACCCCTATTGACTGAGCCACTCTGTCTGTGAGACTCAATTAATTAAAAAAAGAACAAGAAAAGATGAACAACCCATAATACCCAGGGGGCTCAATTTATCTACAGGAATTCACAGCTTGAAAAAAAAGTGATTGACACTCCTAACCTTCATTGGGATGTAATCTTCATCTTTAGCACTCTGAGATCTAATTAATTAGTGGAATCTCATTTCCGACCTAATGCAACTGGACAGAGCCGTGATGGAGGAGGGCGGCAGAGGGGAGGAGGATAGGAGAAGAGGAGAGCCCAGAGGAGGGGGGGAGGTGCCATATTCCATCACTGTCTGTGAACTGTGTCCACCGTATTCATCCCACCAGAGCAAGAGGGGGATCTAGACAGGGGGCATTGTTCACAACCTCTGGCACACTGGCTATGTGACATCTTACTTTCACACAAACATCACACCATAGCCCTAGGATCAGTTCAGGAAAGGCTTTGCATGATCAGGACCTTGTGAGTGAAGCATCTGTTTACATGGAATACATGGAATAGATTCAGCATAGTACTTCACTCTTCTAGACTGTAGAGGACCGGTATCAGAGCAAATAGTATGAGAGACAAAGTAGTGTCCAACAATATGTGTGCTTGTGTGTCAGAGAAAAGGAGTGTGGGTGTGTGAGAAAAAGGTAGAATCAGGAAGGATAAATCAAAGAGAGTGTTTGTTGAATGTGGACTGACAAGTTTCTCTTAGATGCTAATTGACATTGATGTAAAGTAGTAAAGTAGGTGATTCTTCTCTCAGGTCAGGTCATTTGTCTTCTAGATAATCTGTTTTTAGTGTCCTTCTCACAAATGTCACGTATTATAACAATGAAAGGCCATAAACCTCCCTATACTCTTAGAAAAAAGAGTCCCAAAAGGGTTCTTCGGCTATCCCAATAGGATAACCATATTTGGTTCCAGGTATAACCCTTTTTGGTTCCAGGTAGAACTATTTTGGGTTCCATGTAGATCCCTCTGTGGAAAGGGTTTTACATCAAATCAAATGTATTTATAAAGCCCTTCTTACATCAGCTGATATCTCAAAGTGCTGTACAGAAACCCAGCCTAAAACCCCAAACAGCAAGCAATGCAGGTGTAGAAGCACGGTGGCTTGGAAAAACTTCCTAGAAAGGCCAGAACCTAGGAAGAAACCTAGAGAGGAACCAGGCTATGAGGAGTGGCCAGTCCTCTTCTGGCTGTGCCGGGTGGAGATTATAACAGAACATGGCCAAGATGTTCAAATGTTCATAGATGACCAGCAGGGTCAGATAATAATACATGGAACCCAATAAGGGTTCTACCTGAAACCAAAAACAGTTCATTAAAGGGTTCTTCTATGGGAACAGACAAAGAAGACTTTTAGGTTCTAGATAGCAGCTTTTTTCTAAGAGTGTACACTTTGGGAGAATATTTGGGCATTTGGCTGAAAATAATCTGTTCTGTAAAACAGTAGACCTCTGTAAAAGTTTTCTGACCTGACATTCTGATCATAGGCAGCCTGGAAGCATAGAGAGTCCCAAGAAGCCAATCTAAAGGTGCATTACGATGTCAGAAGATGAAAGGGCTGAGGAGAGAAAGAGAAGGAGAAAGAGAAAAGGGAGAAAGGAAAGAGTAAGGCAGCAGAGAAGAATCCCTCCCTCCGTTCTATCTCAGAACGCCATGCCGCTCCTTCTCTCCCTCTCTTCACAGCTCCCTTTAGAGCATCACAACTCTATTTCTGAAGCCAGGTGCCTCAATCTCTGGATCATAATAGGGAGTAAAAGGGAGTTTATAAACTGGAGTGCACACATCAGATCTGCAGTAATGACATTTTACCAATTGAAGTCGCCGCTGTATTATTTGCATATAGATGACATAATATAATAACTCTCTCCCCTACCTGGAGGAAGAGTAAATATTTTTCTGTCTGCTTTGTCTCATTGTGGTGACAGAGGGAAGCAGCTGCTAATTGAGGAGAGGAAGGAATCTTTATGTGGCGACTGACATTCAATTATGTCTGAGGGATCAGATTAGGTGGCGGACGAGGAATGTTTGAAAACAACATTTTGCGGGCGGTGGCGGACAGGCGGGGCGGTAATTTGAATGGCTGTTTGAGGGCGGGGGTGAATGCTGCTGCTCTGAATGAAATCACTACGCTATGACCCGGGAGTAATTGGATGTCCGAAGTGAAGCGCTGAGAAACGGAGGTAGAGAGAGAGAGAGTGAGAGAGATGCCCAGTTAGCAGAGCATGGTGCTTGCAACGCCAGGATAGTGGGGTCGATTCCCTGGACCACTCATACTTAAAATGCACGCATGACTGTAAGTCACCTTGGATAGAAGCGTCTGCTAAATGGCATATATTATTACATACAGTATATTATTATATTAAAGTTGGAGAGAGAGAGAGAGAGAGAGGGTGAGAGAGAGAGGTGAGGAATTGAGGAAGCAGTAGAGAGAGAGGGAAAAACTGACAGGCAGGCAGATGGAATGGTAGACTTGTGACTCTTGCTAAAGCCAGAGTTCACAACACAGCCTCTCTCATCACCAAGCCAAATAAACCATTTCACAAGCACTGCTTTCTTATCAGCCCAAACACCATGATGAGATCACACTGGCAAGGTCAAAACTAATAAACGGGGTCATTCTCTCGCGCCTCCGATACTCATTATGTTCTGCTGATCAAGCTGAGCGCTATGGATTCCATTCATGTACCTTCATGTACTAACTAGGAGGACCACAGTGACAAATGGAAGGTAAACATCCATTTGTCACATCAAGAACATTGAACAAAGAAGGGGAATACCAGCTACCATGGCCATCGTATCAACATGACTGGTTATAACGAAATAGATACACAGGTACAACAAACCCAGAAAATAATGTTTGTCTGTCCTCCTGTCACTCTTAAATAAATGTCTTGTTATTGTACCATTTTCTTGTTAAGTGTTATTTTGTGTCTGACAGAGATATGAATTTAACAAGTAGCTCTGATAACCCATCTGTTTAAACTCAGACAGATGGATAGACAAATGAACGGATGGACGGACAGACAGAGCCATTGAAGCATTCAGGATAGGTCATGTTCCTGGCTGGGTCACTCTCAGAGGTAACAGGAACAGTGAATGTGGACAGACCTCTGCTCCCCAGACCCCACAAAGGGAGGACATTGATTTGAACGTTGATTTTGGCTCTTTGTAATTCCTCCGTATGGAAGAGGAGGGGCTGCCAGGCATATCGATTGGCTGCCGTTACCAGTGACAGGTCCCAGATTGCCCAGAGAGAATTAGAAATCCACAGTCACCATCATTAACAGTCTGCCCACACCAGTTAGGTCCCAGCCAGACCAGCAGCACCATGGGCCTGTACACCGTAATCTACACCCCATCACTACTTCCTCAATCACATTAGTCTGCCTTTCTGTGTGTGTGCGCGTGTGCGTGTGCGTGTGTGTGTGTGTGCGTGTGCGTGTGTATCTGTATGTATACATGTGCTCGAGCGTGCGTGTGTGTGTCAGTGACACCTGGCAAAGCCATTGCAAAGTAAACTAGATTAAAGACACAGCTTGAAGCATATCAGAGCTGCTCAAATAATCATAGCAGGGTGTTGATGATTCAAACCTACAACAATTACTTTTTATTGGCACATACTAGAAGCAAATATGACTTTCCATTATGTTATTTTCTTTTTGACTCACATTTAATAATATGTGCATTACTACTCACTGCTTTGTGCTAACCTAAAGAGCTTTACACTGCTCTGTGCAACAGAACACAAGCCTCGCTTATGAAAGTGCTGGCAT
The DNA here is from genome assembly GCF_045679555.1 of Salvelinus alpinus. Classification (NCBI taxonomy): domain Eukaryota; kingdom Metazoa; phylum Chordata; class Actinopteri; order Salmoniformes; family Salmonidae; genus Salvelinus; species Salvelinus alpinus. Next base: position 39,464,168 of record NC_092094.1, on the reverse strand, counting down.
TATAAACCATTGTGGAGTTCCCCAATGGGTTTAAGAGCATAGCAACACACTACACGACACCTGTCTGTCACTCAGAGTGCTATACATCCTCAGAGCAGCAGCAGCATGGGTCAGAGGAGATCCAGAGGAGATAAGTATCAACACATCATTATACACACGACTTCCAGCTGACCTTTCATTGTGCTTCAGCAGGAATCACAGGCTGTAATGAGGGGAGATGAGTGGAGAAGTGGAGGTGTGGAGACAAGTATAGACCAAAAGCCTTCGCTAAATAATGCACACAACATGTACAATATAATTGAATTGAATAATTTCAAATGATAGAGGAATGTGGGAATGTACACTGAGTGCACAAACATTAGGAACACATTCCTAATATTGAGTTGCACCCCCTTTTTCCTACAGAAAAGCTAAATTAGTCGGGGCATGGACTTGTTCAACAGGGATGCTGGCCCATGTTGACTCCAGTGCTTCCCACAGTTTTGTCAAGTTGGCCGGATGTCCTTTGGTGGTGGACCATTCTTGATACACACAGGAAACTGTTGCGCAGCGTTGCAGTTCTTGACACAGACTGGTGCGCCTGGTACCTACTACCATACTCCATTCAAAGGCACTTAAATATTTTGTCTTGCCCATTCACCCTCTGAATGGCACACATACACAATCCATGTCTTAATTATCTCAAGGCTTAAACATCCTTCTTTAACCTGTCTCCTCCCCTTCATCTACACTGATTGAAGTGGATTTAACAAGTGACATCAATAGGGGATCATAATTCTTCACCTTTTTTTTTTACATAACAGCAATTGCAGGGACACCACACAGAGAGTTGGTAAACTTCACAGTGCCATGATGACCACACGCCATGAACCTGATTCATCTGAAAAGCTGACTGGTACTGAAGGAGGGGTGTAGGCCAGATAAAGCTTGGGCTGACAGTGCCTCTGTGTGCTGTAGAGTGATGGCCTCCGGGTCCTGGGCAGGTCCAAGGTGAAATTGTCTGTCGGAGGAGAGGAGAGAGGAAGCTCTACTCCGCTGTGCTCCAGGTACTGATGACTGTGGACAGGATGTAGGATAGTCGTGATGAGGGGAGGGGAGGTTGGTCGCTTGACGAGGGGAGGCAGGCCGTGACAGCACAATGGACTGGAAAGTCCATTAATCACAATGCACCACAGCTAGGAGACTGAGACAACAGCTCTAAACACTAACATGAAACATATACACGTAGGCACAAACAAACACACATAAAAACACACACAGAGCCCATTATTCAGGGCTATCAATCTGACAGACAGCTGGTATAACTCACACATTGTGCCTGTCAAATCAACACATCACATCTGCCACTGGAAAGGCCATGAGTAGTACACCGGCTTTTTAAAAATGCAAACATACCTTTACATCCACTGCAGCTTAAAGTGTATTCCTTTCTAAAGAACAAGTGAAAGCATTTGATGTTAACCAATTGATTTTGCCATGATTGAAATGTCTGAGCATGAGAGTGTTGTGTAGTTCTGGCCAGTGTCTGTGAGACTGTGTCCATCAGATTGACTACTGATAGACTACTGCTCTTAGGCTTGCAGAGACAGAGAGATCCGATCTCTAAAGTCTGTCTTTCCTGTCTGATCGGCTGCATACAGTATCTGCTACTTCACAGCCCCTAGGAAAATGGCCCCTTCTGTGTACGATATTAGCTGTCAAAAATATAGTCTGCCATTGATCCAAAAAGTGAGAGGCAGAAGGAAAGGAGAGAGGAGCAGACAAAGTGGAGGGAAAAATAGATACGGAGGACATAGATGTGCATATCAAGACAGAATTTAACGCCTGAGTGAGAGTGGTGGAGGGAAAATCAACTTGATTTCAATGTGACAAAATAGATTTTCCAATTTTCGATGGACTGCTTTGCCTCCCGGGGTACCATGGAATGTCCATCTAAATACACTTACAGCTCAACCTGAATTATGTCCAATGCATTTACAGGGTGGAGGAACAATGTTTTTTATCCAGTAAAAAAAGTAGTTTGGTGTGCCAGATGGAGGGCGTGCGATACATACTTATGAGTATCTGCTGAAGTAGCCGATGTTTAAAGCTCTCCAGACACCTAGAAGATACAGATGTAGGATCTCTTTTGTTGCTGAGAATTTTCCTGCTCAGCAGGTAATGCAAACTTGTAGTGTATTCGATGTTTAAAAAGGCTTCTAAAGACAATGATTAGTTGATTTTTGGTGTGTTAGCTGGGGCTGGGGCTGGGGCAAAAGTGTGACACTAATCAGGCCACCGAGCACTGAAGTTGCCCATCCCTTGTTTACATAATTTCCATGCTCATTAAACCATTCAGTGACCACTCATGCCCTGTGGATGGGTGCATTGTCATGGTAGCCAAAATAATGGGTTTTTCTACATGACCCTAAGCATGATGGGATGTCAATTACTTAAGCACCTGCTTTCAATATACTTTGTATCCCTCATTTACTAAAGTGTTTCCATCATTTACTAAAGTGTTTCCATAATTTACCAAAGTGTTTCCATCATTTACTAAAGTGTTTCCATCATTTCCTGAAGTGTGTCCATCACTTACTAAAGTGTTTCCATCATTTACTAAAGTGTTTCCATCATTTACTAAAGTGTTTCCATCATTTACTAAAGTGTTTCCATCACTTACTAAAGTGTTTCCATCATTTACTAAAGTGTTTCCATCATTTACTGAAGTGTGTCCATCACTTACTAAAGTGTTTCCATCACTTACTAAAGTGTTTCCATCACTTACTAAAGTGTCTCCATCATTTACTAAAGTGTTTCCATCATTTAATAAAGTGTTTCCATCATTTCCTGAAGTGTGTCCATCATTTACTAAAGTGTTTCCATCATTTCCTGAAGTGTGTCCATCATTTACTAAAGTGTTTCCATAATTTACTAAAGTGTTTCCATCATTTACTGAAGTGTGTCCATCACTTACTAAAGTGTTTCCATCACTTACTAAAGTGTTTCCATCATTTACTAAAGTGTTTCCATAATTTACCAAAGTGTTTCCATCATTTACTAAAGTGTTTCCATCATTTCCTGAAGTGTGTCCATCACTTACTAAAGTGTTTCCATCATTTACTAAAGTGTTTCCATCATTTACTAAAGTGTTTCCATCATTTACTAAAGTGTTTCCATCACTTACTAAAGTGTTTCCATCATTTACTAAAGTGTTTCCATCATTTACTGAAGTGTGTCCATCACTTACTAAAGTGTTTCCATCACTTACTAAAGTGTTTCCATCACTTACTAAAGTGTCTCCATCATTTACTAAAGTGTTTCCATCATTTACTAAAGTGTTTCCATCATTTCCTGAAGTGTGTCCATCATTTACTAAAGTGTTTCCATCATTTCCTGAAGTGTGTCCATCATTTACTAAAGTGTTTCCATAATTTACTAAAGTGTTTCCATCATTTACTGAAGTGTGTCCATCACTTACTAAAGTGTTTCCATCACTTACTAAAGTGTTTCCATCATTTACTAAAGTGTTTCCATCATTTACTGAAGTGTGTCCATCACTTACTAAAGTGTTTCCATCATTTACTAAAGTGTTTCCATCACTTACTAAAGTGTCTCCATTATTTACTAAAGTGTTTCCATCATTTACTAAAGTGTCTCCATCATTTACTGAAGTGTGTCCATCACTTACTAAAGTGTTTCCATCATTTACTAAAGTGTTTCCATCACTTACTAAAGTGTCTCCATTATTTACTAAAGTGTTTCCATCATTTACTAAAGTGTCTCCATCATTTACTAAAGTGTTTCCATCACTTACTAAAGTGTCTCCATCATTTACTAAAGTGTTTCCATCATTTACTCAACTGTTTCCATTATTTTGGTAGTTACCTGTATATGTGATTTTGTCTATTTTGTCTGTAACACAGACACAGGTATGAACTATAAACACGCAATAAAGGGGTGATCACATTCAATACAACCCACTAATCATGCAATTTCTAACTCAACAGAAATCAATAGCATCCTTCATGAGCACACAGACCAGGCGCTCAATGTTTGAATTACACACAGTACTAACACATTTATCAATTAATCATCTATGAGAGTTATAGCTCAGAGATCCACTCATTGCCATTTGATAGTGATTTCCCTGTTCCAGCTGAGAGGTTTCTGTTGGACTTGTTGGACACAGCCGATGCTGGTGGATAAGTGTGTATCACCTCAATTAAACCAAGCTCTAAGTGTCTGACAACAGCTAATATTCCTCTTCCACGAGCACAGTGAATCGATGTTCTGGCATTCGTCACCCCGCTGAAAAAGCAATCATGCCGTTGTCTCGCTCCGGTTAAGGAATGGGGCGATGCTGCCTCCGCTTGCTCATTAGAATGCACCACAGAAATCCACCCTCCGCCTTCCCTCACCCCCCTCATCTCTCCCGCCTCCTTCATTCGCCTATCTACAGTCTCTTTACTGACAATAACAACAGTGATTTAAAACATCATGGTAGTGAGGCAGTGAGGCAGTGAGACAGCAGCAATGTTTTGAGGCCCCATTAGATCAGTCCCATTAGATCAGTCCCCCCAGCCCAGCCCGGCACACTCACCTCTCTGTCCAGCAGCGTGGGGGAGATCACAGTGACAATGTTGCCGCTCTCTGGGTTGATGTAGAACATGTTGGGCGAGGGTTTATCGGGCGACTGCCTCACGATGTTGTAACGTAGCACCGCGTTCTGCAACCTGGGGTCATCAGCATCCTCTGCTGTCATCGTCATCACCACAGTTCCTATGGAAACAGACACAAGTTCGTAAGAAGTTTACAGCACTATCTTGAGCACAACCTACAGATGTAGGATCTTAATTTGAGCCAGTTTTCTACAGCAGGAAAATTATATTGCAGCAACAGGAAATGTGAATTATTATGTGGATTATATTTAATGGACATTTTTGAAGGGATTGATTTTTCATGAGGGAAAATCAAGTCTGAAATTTAAAAGTGTAAATTACAAACTTCAGAAGCCTTTTTAAACCTCAGATATAATACATGTTCAAACTTTACTGCGTTGCAGGAAAGTTCTCCTGCAACAGGGTGATCAAATTAAGATCCTACATCTGTATAATAAGCATTCCAGACTGATAAAGTCAGTCACTTTGTCAATCACATGAAAGTGCATTGAGTTACCAAATCACAAGTATGATGAAAATATGAGCCTGTTCAATGCTGATCTAACAACAAGGACTGAGACAAAGGCTAAGAATAATGACAGGCATTAGTCAGAATCTCACTCTGCAACTCACATCCTCTACTAATGCATTTTCTCCCTGATGCTGGTCAGAACAATACACCACATGTGATTTGGTAATGGAACAGGAACGGAGAGCCACCCCTGCAGTCTAAGCTGAAATCCCAGTCAATCCTTGACATCTTCAACTTTCCATCGTCATGTCTCGCCTCAGTGATGAGCCTCACACTTCCACTCTAAAGGCAAGAGAATTTGTTAGCCGCTGGTACGGCTATCTCTCCCCCACTTCGTATTCTCTCACTACACACATCTCATATGAAAACAGCAAGACATCTCTGTGGAGCCTGGAAATTTAGTTTGGACCAGTCAAAGTACCAATAAAAAAACACAAGCCTCTTTTCAGTCTCTTCGGCACGGCTGTTTAGGTTTAGCCGTCATTCTTATCAGCTTATTACTATAACACTACCTCTTCTATTACTTGTTATTTTAGATTTGACTCTTTATTAATGATTATTGTACTGCAATGTTGAGAGCGCTAGCATACAATAATTTCACTACACTTTTGCACTGCTTTAAACTGTGTTTGTGACAAATAACATTTGATTTGATTTGACTCTTCACCTTAACGTTTGATGATTCTTTGCTATGGAGTATTAGTCGGTAACTCAGTCAAATTAGCAACAAATTAGCCAAAAGTGCAAAAACTGCATCATAGTGCATCAAGTATGCTAAATAGTTGCTTTAGTGTAAATGGACATAAGGTCAGTAGTATGTATGTCACGGCTCTTGTCGTAATGAGGATCGAACCAAAGCGCAGCGTGGTAAGTGTTCATGATTTTTATTTGATCACAAAACACTCGAACAAAATAAACAGGAGGGAAAACCGAAACAGTTCTGTAAGGAGAATAAACTATACAGAAAACAACTACCCACAAAACACAGGTGTGAAAAGGCTGCCTAAGTATGATTCCCAATCAGAGACAACGATAGACAGCTGTCCCTGATTGAGAACCATACACGGCCAAAACATAGAAACAGAAAACATAGAAATAAAGAAACTAGAATGCCAATCCTAGTCACACCCTGGCCTAACCAAAATAGAGAATAAAAGCCTCTCTATGGCCAGGGCGTGACATTGTAATGGAGGGCTGAGAGGCAGAGAGGAATGGATTTGATACCCTGGCAGGTGTTCGAACTGTAAGGTGAACCATTTGTAGTGGGTAAAGCAGTAATCCTTCTACAGGCTAATTACAGAGGCCCTGTGTGTCACAGATCTCTCAGCAGACAGACAGATAGACAGACAGACAGAGACAGACAATCTCTTTACCATTCCACACACACACATTCAGTAACTGGCTAACAGACACCCCACATCCACATACGCCACAGAGCTAAATTCAGTGAGTAACTCACTCAAACATACATTCAAAACACACAAGCTGTCATCCACTGAACTTGTGACCATGGCTGACATATCCCTCCAGAATAATTAGTGTCTCTGTTTTAATTATAGGATCTGTCAGTTGGGACAGACAGAGTAGAGTACTGATGGGGGGGTGCTCCGGCACAGTAATTTCACAGACCATCACACTACACAGTCCCTGGCTGATGCAGCCATCTCTACTGACTTGGCTAGAGAGGCCCATGGGTTACACAGCTCCCCATGCATGGGTTATTCTATCTATCCACTGCTATTTCCAGTGGACCAGGATTATGCACAGTCTTCCCTATACTGTACATGTTACTTGACTAGAAGCTCTAAAGTTGTGCACCAGACCAAGCCATGATTGCCAATACTGATAGAGAGTGAGTTGAAATGTTAAAGATCACTTCTACAATGCGGAGTTAATCAAGATACTGAGTGTTTTTTGAATATACATATGCAAATGACACATATACATCATACTTCTAATCATTAATCGTGACTCTCTAAACAAAGATGAACATGTAAGCTGGAAACATTGTTTCTGTGCTTTCACCTTCTGCGTGTAGTGATGAAGATAGAGATAACTCAGGAAGTGAATCTGATAATACATGCACCTGTTAGGAAACTGTGAGAACTGTTAAGGCGTCCGCATGATCATCATTTGCTATTGTAAAAACAAACTTATTATGGCATTACATCACCTGCCATCACATGGTTGGACAGTTACTTATCCAAAAGAACTCAGAGAGTATATGTATTATATGTAGTGAGATAACCAATGGGCTCATCACTCATTTGAAAAAAACATACACTAAAAACTTGGAAGTCAATTAATCCGCCATCATTGGCACAATGAAAAAATCAAATTATATTATATTATTGGAATTTTTAAATAGCATGAGTGACTGAGAAAAACAAATTGGTAAAAAAATGGCAAACAATAATGCAGGCACTAGGGATGGGGGTGTGAGCAGGCGGGTCTAGGCAGATGAGATGTAGTCATTGTTTGTACATGTCTGTAAGTATAAAGAAACTTTATACTTACATACTGGTCGTATGTACACGTTTTTGGGGGGAATTTAAAAATATGTATTTTTAAGAAACATTTCTGTGTTGAAAATGCCTAACCACTTGTTTAATCTAATCTAAACTTTTCAGGACCCTGTCGTTCAAAGATCATTCGTAAAAATCCAAATAACTTGTAAAGGGTTTAAACACTGTTTCCCATGCTTGTTCAATGAACCATAAACAATTAATGAACATGCACCTGTGGAATGGTCGTTAATTGTTAATTATTGCAACTAATTACAGTGCAATATTTATTTTTTATCCAAGATGGTGAGACTATTTCTTTGTTTTCAAGCAGTTTGGAGGTTTGCAATGAGAGAATCCTGAGCCACAGAAATGTTTGGTTGTGTTGCTAGTTTATTTGAATGGCAGTATACTGTACATGCTGAGGGAGGATGAGAATGAACCACTACAAGATCAGATAACAAAAGGGACAGTGAAGATATCCTTGGTTATGGTCATAAAGCAGCAGCAGGCAGCTGATTGCTTCTTCAGTAGAAGTGTGTGTCTCTACAGTGGAATATTCAGTCTCCATTTTTCCCCCACTTCCGATAGGTAGTGCACAATGGACTAAAGCATTAACGATAGAAGGAGGTATGTTTAATATTTGTTGTGGCTGTGTATTCTTTTGCGCTCTGCTTATGGAAGCATGGGCTAAGGAATGGAAAAATCTTGGCAGTAAATTGCCAAATCCCCCTGCTGGGGGTATTCGGCAGAGAGATCCAACACAAAAATATATGGTACCAGTACTATAAGTGTTCTTTCTGAATAGCAGCAACAGCAACAACGTGGAAGAAGGTAAAGTGTATCTGCTTTCTGCATTGACTAAGCTCATTCAGAACCAGCCTATTCAGTTAGTTCACCCTCCCTCCCTCTCTCACAAGATTTAACAACTGAGACATATACTGAACAAGTTCCACAGACATGTGACTAACAGAAATGGAATAATGTGTCCCTGAACATAGGGTGGGTCAAAATCAAAAGTAACAGTAAGTATCTGGTGTGGCCACCAGCTGCATTAAGTACTTCAGTGCATCTCCTCCTCATGAACTGCACCAGATTTGCCAGTTCTTGCTGTGAGATGTTACCCCACTCTTCCACCAAGGCACCTGCAAGTTCTCTGACATTTCTTGGGTGAATGGCCCTAGGCCTCACCCTCTGATCCAACATGTCTCAGACCTGCTCAATGGGATTGAGATCCGGGCTCTTCGCGGGCCATGGCAGAACACTGACAGGAATGTCTTGCTGGAAATCATGCACAGAACGAGCAGTACGGCTGGTGGCATTGTCATGCTGGAGGGTTATGTCAGGATGAGCCTGCAGGAAGGGTACCACATGAGGGAGGAGGATGTCTTCCCTGTAACGCACAGCGTTGAGATTGCCTGCAATCACAACAAGCTCAGTCCGATGATGCTGTGACACATCGCCCCAGACCATGACGGACCCTCCACCTCCAAATCAATCCCGCTCCAGAGTACAGGCCTCGGTGTGACGCTCATTCCTTCGACGATAAACGCAAATCCGACCATCACCCCTGGTGAGACAAAACCGAGACTCATCAGTGAAGAGCACTTTTTGCCAGTCCTGTCTGGTCCAGCAACGGTGGGTTTGTGCCCATAGGCGACGTTGTTGCCGGTGATGTCTGGTGAGGACCTGCCTTACAGCAGGCCTACAAGCCCTCAGTCCAGCCCCTCTCAGCCTGTTGCGGACAGTCTGAGCGCTGATGGAGGGATTGTGCGTTCCTGGTGTAACTCGGGCAGTTGATGTTGCCATCCTGTACCTGTCCCGCAGGTGTGATGTTCAGATGTACCGATCCTGTGCAGGTGTTACTTGTGGTCTGCCACTGCGAGGATGATCAGCTGTTCGTCCTGTCTCTCTTTGGCGCTCGCTGTCTTAGGCGTCTCACAGTATGTACATTGCAATTTATTGCCCTGGCCAGATCTGCAGTCCTCATGCCTCCTTGCAGCATGCCTAAGGCACGTTCACGCAGATGAGCAGGGACCCTGGGCATCTTTCTTTTGGTGTTTTTCAGAGTCAGTAGAAAGGTCTGTTTAGTGTCCTAAGTTTTCATAACTGTGACCTTAATTGCCTACCGTCTGTAAGCTGTTAATGTCTTAACCAATTAGGCACAACAATCAAAACGTAATCTGTTAAACTGTGATGGTCAATCTGTGGAGAATTAGAGGCCCTTCTCCAAGTACCAAAAACCACAAAGTCTACAACTGTTAAACAATTTTTTTCTCCCATTGATTCATTTACAGCACTTGGGTTAGTGGAAATAATTGACATGCTACGGAAGCAGCAGTAGCATAAGTAGGAGTCTATGAGCTCCAGACCAGATTGCTATGCTGAAACACAATGGGATTTAACAACTACTGAGCTGACAGTGAGGGGAATTGACTCAAATAGTTCCTCCTCAACTTCTCACCGCTCATCACATCCTAATTGTCTTTAAAGGTCTAGACTACTCACTCCAGAACACAGGGGTTGGCAGATAAAGAATGTAAATTATTGATCTATGGAATATATGTATTTTTCATGTATTTTTTTACCAGACAAGAGAATCATCAGAATTCATCAGCCTGATGGTGCATTTTAGTAAAAAGGGAACATGGAATGCTAGGTATGGAGTTATCTGACTGAAGAATGCCATTGAGATTGATGTCATAATGGAACATAACATTGACCGATGGTGGGAGAAACTATGAAAAAAGGTCTGTGGAATTCAAAAAATTACTTTTTAGAGCTGATATGAAACACACAAACAAAATGTCTGCTGGAATCTGCTGCTATCTCTGCTTCAGTTACAATACAGCAGCATGCCACAAATCCCACAGCAATAAACAGCAAATAAACTCCACTGTATCATTCTGATAACATCTGCCCAGGTGACATGATCCCTGGCTGTGATGGCATGTTCAGTGGAGTGAACCATGTCCTCTTCTGGCTGCACACAGGACCACAAACCCAACCCAACCTGGCACCCCAGAGCCAAGCTCAATCAGCACACATAAGCACACATAAACACACTTCCTGTCAAAACATTACACCTTCTGGTGGGCCAGCAAATGGCACTTACCAATATCAATACACTGGTGAAAGGTGGAGGTAGAAGTGAGAGAATAGAGGAAGAAATACAACATGAGAGGGTAGTTGCTTCAGTGTTTGTCCCTCTACTGCATCTCAAAGTACCTTGGAGCCTGCTGGTGCCCAGACCAAGAGGATTCTTTCACAGCAACAGTAAAATGGATCCCGACCCCTTCAAACCAGCAACGAGCCAAAAGCCTCTCTTTTTATCAAAGGAAATATCCACTAAGATATTGTTTCCTCTATAAAAACCTACTCCACCTCAGGTCCATTGGCATATTCATGGACATCGTGTGATGTTATGAATGAGGCAGCTTTTAAATGATTTGCTCTGAGAGCTGTGAGAGGCAGAGAGAGCTGCTCTTTTTTATTCCTATCCAGAACATTTATGAAATAAATAATGAATGGGTAAATAGCTAGCTATAAACAGTTGAAAGTAAATTATGTTAGATCATTAAATGAAATGTAATTCCTTCCATTGTCAAACAAAGTAATCATATTATTTTCAATTATTAGAATAAATACATTTAAGGTTACAGTGATAAAAAAAGTGTATTTTTTTGTGAGAGAGACATTTCAATGAACTGTTGTATGTGGATAAATAGGCTGCATTATTGTTATCAGAAATCTCCTCCAGACACAGTCTTCATTACAATCAGCTCAGTGTGTATCCATCAATCACTTCAAGTCTGCTGGGAATAGCTGCTTACAGATATCATATTCTGTAGAGCGCTGACTAAAGCTGTCACTGGTATTTCTAGTTCAGAACACAATATATTTTATTTGTATTTTAGCACTTTGATTACAGTCCAACTTTCTCTGGTTTACGGCAGGTATCCTGGCTGGTAAGAGCTGTCACGTTCTGACCATAGTTCTTTTGTGTTTTCTTTGTTTTAGTGTTGGTCAGGACGTGAGCTGGGTGGGCATTCTATGTTGTGTGTCTAGTTTGTCCGTTTCTATGTATGACCTGATATGGTTCTCAATCAGAGGCAGGTGTTAGTCATTGTCTCTGATTGGGAACCATATTTAGGTAGCTTGTTTTGTGTTGGGGTTTGTGGGTGGTTGTCTTCTGTCTTTGTGTTCATTGCACCAGATAGGACTGTTCCGGTTTTGCCACATTTGTTATTTTGTATTGTGTTCATGTTCAGTTGTTTATTATTAAAATATGGACACTAACTGCGCTGCGTATTGGTCCGATCCCTGCTACACCTCTTCCTCTTCAGACGAAGAGGAGGAAGGCTGCCGTTACAAGAGCGTTGGGCCAGTTATCGAAAGATTGCCGGATCGAATCCCTGAGCTGACAAGGTAAAAATCTGTCGTTCTGCCCCTGAGCAAGGCAGTTAACCCACTGTTCCCCGGGCGCTAAAGATGTGGATGTCGATTAAGGCAGCCCTCCGCACCTCTCTGATTCTGAGGGGTTGGGTTAAATGCGGAAGACACATCTCAGTTGAATGCATTCATTTGTACAACTGACTACGGGTCCCCCTTTCCCTGTATCCTCCTTTACACTGCTTATAAACCCACTGACCCCCTCTCTTGCACTGGTCTACGCACATTCATACTACACTGCCACTCCAACACACACACTACATATGCTCAGACACACATGCGTATGTAACAGTATAACTTTAGTACGTCCCCTCGCCCCGACACGGGCGCGAACCAGGGACCCTCTGCACACATCAACAACAGTCACCCACGAAGCGTCGTTACCCATCGCTCCACAAAAGCCGCGGCTCTTGCAGAGCAAGGTGCAACACTACTTCTAGGTTTCAGAGCAAGTGACGTAACTGATTGAAACGCTAGTAGCGCGTACCCGCTAACTAGCTAGCCATTTCACATCCGTTACACTCACCCCCCTTTCAACCTCCTCCTTTTCCGCAGCAACCAGTGATCCGGGTCAACAGCATCAATGTAACAGTATAACTTTGAACCGTCCCCTCGCCCATACCCGGGCGCGAACCAGGGACCTTCTGCACACATCAACGGTCGCCCACGAAGCATCGTTACCCATCACTCCACAAAGGCCGCGGCTCTTGCAGAGCAAGGTGCAACACTACTTCTAGGTTTCAGAGCAAGTGACGTAACTGATTGAAACGCTAGTAGCGCGTACCCGCTAACTAGCTAGCCATTTTGGTTCCGTTACACGTATTGACGCCACACACACACACACACACACACACACACTGTGTGAGAAGTCAGGCGCAGGAGAGCGAAAACTGATTTACAACGGTGTCGTTAAATATCCATAAACCACCGTCAACAGAACAATACAATAAATGGGTCAAACAAAACCCGGTAAATACCAGCATACCGTGTATAAGCACTACAAGAAACAATTACCGACAAGGACATGAAGGGGAACAGAGGGTTAAATACACAACATGTAATTGATGGAATTGGAAGCAGGTGTGATGGAAGACAAGACAAAATGGAACCAATGGAAAATGAAAAGAGGATCAGCGATGGATAGAAGGTCGGTGACTTCGACCGCCGAACGCCGCCCGAACAAGGAGAGGGACCTACTTCGGCGGAAGTCGTGACAGTACCCCCCCCCCCTCGACACCGGCCTCGGGGACGTCCCGGAGGGCGAGGCGCAGGGCGATCCGGGCGAAGACGGTGGAACTCCTGCAGCATTGAAAGGTCCAACATGTCCTAGACCGGAACCCAGCACCTCTCCTCCGGACACAGGGCACCACCCACTCCTCCGGCTGGTCCTGGCAATAGGACCGCAGAAACCTACCCACATCCTGGTTCACTCTCTCCACCTTCCCATTACTCTGGGGGTGAAACCCTGAAGTAAGGCTGATTGAGACCCCAGACGTTCCATGAACGCCTTCCAGACCCTAGACGTGAACTGGGGACCCCGATCAGACACTATATCCTCAGGCACCACGTAGTTCTGGAAGACGTGTGTAAACAAGGCCTCCACAGTCTGTAGGGCGGTAGGGAGACCGGGCAGAGGGAGGAGACGACAGGACATAGAGAAACGATCCACAACGACCAGGATTGCGGTGTTACCCTGTGAGGGTGGAAGATCAGTCAGAAAATCCACCGACAGATGCAACCAAGGCTTACCTCTGGGCAGGTGCCTAGGAGCCTAACACTGTGCGCACACCGAGCAGGAGGAAACATAAACCCTCACGTCCTTAGCCAAGGTAGGCCACCAGTACCTCCCGCTCAAACAGCGCACTGTCCGACCGATCCCAGGATGACCAGAGGAGGGTGACGTGTGGGCCCAATAGATCAACCGGTCACGAACAGCAGACGGGACGTACAGACGCCCAGCGGGACACTGGACGGGAGCAGGCTCTGCACGTAACGCCTACTCAATGTCCGTGTCCAGCTCCCACACTACCGGCGCCACCAGGCAGGAGGCGGGGAGTATGGGAGTGGGATCCATGGGCCGCTCCTCTGTGTCATACAGCCGGGACAATGCATCTGCCTTCACGTTCTGGGAGCCTGGTCTGTAGGAAAGGGTAAACACAAAACGGGTGAAAAACATGGCCCACCTTGCCTGGCGAGGGTTCAGTCTCCTCGCTGCCCAGATGTACTCCAGATTGCGGCGGTCAGTCCAGATGAGAAAAGGGTGTCTAGCCCCCTCAAGCCAATGTCTCCATGCATTCAAGGCCTTGACGACAGCCAACAGCTCCCGGTCCCCCATGTCATAGTTTCGCTCCGCCGGGCTGAGCTTCTTCGAGAAGAAGGCACAGTGGCGGAGCTGCGGTGGCATACCCGAGCGCTGAGAGAGCACAGCTCCTATCCCAGCCTCGGACGCGTCCACCTCCACTATGAACGCCAAAGAGGGATCCGGATGGGCCAGCACGGGAGCCGAGGTAAACAAGCCCTGTCCGCCTCAGCTGACCACTGCAGTCGCACCGGTCCCCCCTTCAGCAGTGAGGTAATGGTAGCCGCTACCTGACCAAAACCCTGCATTGTTGGGAAAGGGCTTGTAACTAAGCATTTCACTGTAAAGTCTACACCTGTTGTATTCGGTGCATGTGACAAATAAAATGTGATTTTATATTCTGAAGTGCGTGTAGTTTTCCATGCCTGTCAGATACTAACCCTGGTCAGTTTTAAGCAGCTCTCATGGTTTAGTCACTTCCCCACACCTCATACTCATCTGTGTCTGATGTAATCCATCCTACAGCTCTGAAACCCTCTAACTGACAGATAGACAGACTGCCAGACAAACAGACAATGGGCCAACAACTAACACTGGCAGCCTACTGCTGCAAAACCTCACATAGGCTATCACACCCCAAAACAGCCACAGAGGCTGCCCCCGAGAAACCACTGGGCAGTGATATGCCTACAGTGTTACAGAGTCTTCATGGGTTGAGTATTGGGAGGTCCACCATCATTCAATACCCGCTTTTAGATAACAACTGACAGAGCTTATTCTGGATTTTAGTAATGCAGCATGGAGTAAAAAAGCCACTATTGCCAAATTCCGTCAGTGGCTGTGAAATTAATTAGGCAGATGTGCTTATAAACTGTAGTATATCATCCCCTTTTTATGCAAAAAGCACTAAACCCCAAAACACCATGGTTATTTACATACACTGCCATCAATCATATCAGATGTTCTACCAGCTCCCTCTTTTTGGCGACATTAATATCTTTGTTTGACCAGTCACTTGCCTTATTCTACACTTTGTTGTGTTACAGCCTGATTTTCTTGTCCCCCATCTACACACGATACCCTATAACGACAAAGTGAAAACATGTTTTTAGAAATGTTTGCAAATGTAATGAAAATGAACTACAGAATGATCTCATTTACATACGGAAGTATTCACACCCATGTCAATACATGTTAGAATCACCGTTGGCAGCGATTACAGCTGTGAGTCTTTCTGGGTAAGTCTCTAAGAGCTTTGCACACCTAGATTGTACAATATTTGCATATTATTCTTTAAAAAATTCTTCAAGCTCTGTCGAGTTGGTTGTGGATCATTGCTAGACAGCCATTTTCAAGTCTTGCCATATATTTTCAAGACGATTTAAGTCAAAACTGTAACTAGACCACACCAGAAACATTCAATGTCGTCTAGGTAAGGAAATCCAGTGAATATTTGGCCTTGTGTTTTAGGTTATTGTCGTGCTAAAAGGTGAATTTGTCTCCAGGTGTCTGTTGGAGAACAGACTGAACCAGGTTTTCCTCTAGGACTTCGACAGTGCTTATTTCTATTTTGTTTATTTTTTATTCTTAACAAAAACCTAGTCCTTGCCAATGACAAGCATACCCATAACATGATCAAGTTTATTTTATATAGCCCTTCGTACATCAGCTAATATCTCGAAGTGCTGTACAGAAACCCAGCCTAAAACCCCAAACAGCAAGCAATGCAGGTGTAGAAGCACGGTGATGCAGCCACCCCCATGTCTGAGGAAAGACTGGATCCGTCACTGAAGATGCTTTTAACTCAGACTTAACCAACAGCTATGGCAACTCTGAACACCTCTATCCCCTGGCTCAAAAGAGAGAGCCACAGCAACCCCACAAAACAATCAAATGATTGAAATGAAATGACAGGTATCGAATCAGATTGTATGTGTTCTGATCCCTGGCATCTGCTCTGTTCTATTCCCTCTGTTTGGGAGCTTTGATTAGGAATGGGCAGGTAACGAAAGCCTGGACCAAAGACTAAACCCTCCCAGTGATTTACATCTCACCTCTCTTTCCTCATACACAATCACACACCAGTCTGCCTGTCTGTCTTTCTGTCCTCCTCCTATGAGCTACAGCTTCTGCTCCTGGCTGCTACTCTATATCATGCACGGAAGGGGACACATACATTCTAACACAGATAGAGCCACAGCCACACACAGGTACACACACACACACAAGTGATTATTAGGATAAAATTACATCACATCAGACTGGGGGAGGGGGGCAATCAGGGCCCATTACTTCTCCCAGTCCTCCCCTCTCTCTCTGTAGCTCTCCTGAATGGCTTTCAATGTCAGAGTTGCTCTGTGCATATCTCGGCTGATTGCCTATGCCCCCTCCCAGTCTTACTGTACAGTACAGAGCCCATACTGAAGCCACATCTCAAGGCCCTGGGCTGAGAGACACTGCACGGAGGATAATATCCAGGTGTGCTGCCTCTCAGGGCCCTCTCCAGGCAGGCAGGTAGGGCAAGAGTTACAACATAGAGCTAGAGGAAATGAGAGAGAAAGATGGAGAGAGACAGACAGAGAGAGAGGATTGAGACTGACTCCTCACCTCACCAGAGACTCAGACGATGCATCAAGCAGTGGAATGAATGTCTTCAATTTGCATCTGCCATTTAGATTGACACAGATGTAACTCTACAGCAATCAACAACCTTAAATAATTAGATTTATTAACATTGATGGAGAAAAAGATGGGAAACTATGGTAGACCCTTTCATAATTATACAAAATGTATTTATTCATGCCATAAGACATGTTTTAATGTATTGATGTTTTAATGACCTGCATCATCAGACAACAGATTAGATCTGAAGGCCCTCCGCACCGTCTTTCATGAGAGGTTATCTCTCTCTGTGTCTGTGTCTGTCTCTCTCCCTCTCTCCCTCCATCCCTACCTGTGTTGTTGTGACTGGTTTGAATCAGAACAGACTACTTTCAAAGTCTAGACCATTCAGACACAGGATAAAGAAATAAGAGGGTAGAAACAGTTCATGATAACTGTCAGATTGATTGAAGGGTTGATGGGATGAATCAGGAGACTCACTATTCAATGTCAAGACCATTTGTTCGTAAAGAAGAAATAAACATCAGGCTAGAAATTATAATAAATCTCAGAAATTGAAATAATTGAATGTCTCTAAACAAGATGTTCATTATCATTGGCAGATAGATTTAAAGAACTTAGATTGAACTCAATTAAAGAGCTTTCCTTTGTACTGCACACCACTTGATGAGTCAACTGTTTCAGTCTTTCAGAGGAATACTGACAACATTGTGAAAGCTTACTTTATGGCATGATTCCAACACTAGTATGACGCTTTTAGGATTTACGTTACAGTTCAGGTAAAGTGGAACCACAGGTTTACTGGAATACCAAAGGCATTCATTTGGATGCAAACAAAAAACAGGGGAGAGGGGATATGTGAAGCAACAAGGTGCTTTGAAGAAGCATGTCAAAAACACAGTTCCCCCTCCTTCCTCCACTTTTTGAGAAGCCCCATACTGAGAATAGACATATAGTACCACAGCTCTGTGACATTCAAATAACACTACGTCATTATGATCAAAACAAGACATTTAACATGCTGCTCCACAAGTACTCCACCAAAATAATACACACCAACACAGCGACATGAATCAAATTAAAAGGAGATTATGAATTGTTTAATTAAAAACATATATATTCTCAGGAGAAAAAAATATTGTTGTCCTAAAAACATGCTGCAGATTTACCTGAAACTCCAGCATAGCACTCTGTCATACTTGAAAACTGTACGACTCTGAGATCAATACTTCAAATCTTTATTATGTGAGCTGACCTTACTGTCAGTGGTTGAACTAATCTCTAACCATACTCAACAACAAAAAAATCTAGCAATATTGCCAAACCCGCTCAGAAATCTTTATAAATGAGCATGCAATAGACTTCAGTTCCCTGTGACTCGGTGGCCATTCAGTAGGGAGAACAAGGGAACACAAGAGTCAGAGCAGTGAATGTGGCATTACATTAGATTTTTGATTTGATTTATTAGGATACCCATTAGCCGACGCCAATGGCGACAGCTAGTCTTACTGGGGTCTGACACATAATGAAAAATACATTACAGACAAAAGACTTTACAATTTACATACATTTAAAAACATTAACATGTAGTGTGTGTGTGTGCATCTATCAGTTACACATACAGTTGAAGTCGGAAGTTTACATACACTTAGGTTGGAGTCATTAAAACTCGTTTTTCAACCACTCCACAAATGTCTTGTTAACCATGTATAGTTTTGGCAAGTCGGTTAGGGCATCTTGTTTACAGACAGATTACAGACAGATTATTTCACTTATAATTCACTGCTTCACAATTCCAGTGGGTAAGAAGTTTACATACACTAAGTTGACTGTGCCTTTAAACAATGTATCTGTATAGTGGAAAAACAGACTGTCTGAGCAAGGCGTAGTTTAGGATTTGAACTTGTATGTGTGTGCCGAAGAAAAAAAACGAGAACAGTTAAACTGTGTTTGGACCGACCTGGCTAGGCCTCTGAGGAACTTATGATAGCATAGGGAGTACTTCTCAAGGTTTCCCTATGACTCCGCAATGACTCAAGGTAGTTGAGGCCATTACCAAAAGAAACTACCCCGTATCGAAATAGTCTGGGACTATTAGAGGAATATGGGAAGTAGTCAGGGACTAGTGAAAATATATGGGAAGTAGTCTGGGACTATTCAAAATATATGGGAAAACATCTGGGACTATTAGAGGAATATGGGAAGTAGTCTGGGACTATTAGAGGACTATGGGAAGTAGTCTGGGACTAGTAAAAATATATGGGAAGTAGTCTGGGACTATTAAATATATATGAGAATAAGAACACACACATAGATTGTAAGATTTAAGTATAAAAACAGTAAAAGCACACACATAGATTGTGAGAATAAGCAAAATAACAAGGAAAGTAATTGAATAATATGGGTGGTAAATCCTCAAAGTAGGTCCCGAAATTAACCGGGGATGAGAGGTAAATCTAATGCTCAAAATGAGGAAATAAGTACGAATTTGAGAGACGTAGATGTAGATCTAGATGTAGAAAAATTTGAATTAATGATAAAGTGGATACATAAGACGTGTGTAGATAGTCAAGGGAAACAGCAGGTCGAGGGTTAGATACCTGGCTGTCTGAAGCCCGGAAAAGAAGGTAAGAAGGCAAGTGTAGAGAAAGGGTGAGAGAAAGTTACAAGAAGGATATCAGCAGGGGAAAATGATGTGCGTGTGAGACCTAATAACTTATCAAAAATCACAATAGTAACTATTCCTAAATTCTGAGTAGGAGATAGAGAGAGTGAAAAAAGTCAAGAGAGGAAAGGAAGAGAGAGAGTAAGGAGAATCATCACCGGAGAAATGCCTGGACCTTTAAGTTAGGTCTATTTTCTGGGAATTGTCTCGGTAGTACATGCCTGATTTTACGACTACAGGCAAATATAAATAGGGTTATTTGCGTGGAGTCTCTGTCATTTCAATAGTGTCGGTAGTCCAGCGGTAGAATTCTTGCCTACCACGTGGGAGACATGGGTTCGTATCCCAGCCTATGCACCAATAGACAAAAAATTGGGTTTCTGATTGTAATTCAACTATTGATATCTTTTGCCTGGAAAGATACGGTTGTTAGTGTTTGTTTAAGATATAAACTGAATGTTTTAATAGCTTGTTAATGTTAACTTCTCTAGGATAGGGGGCAGCATTTTCACGTTTGGATGAAAAGCGTGCCCAGAGTAAACTGGGACTACTCAGTCCCAGATGCTAATATATGCATATTATTATTAGTATTGGATAGAAAACACTCGGAAGTTTCTAAAACTGTTTGAATCATGTCTGTGACTATAACATTTGGCAGGCAAAACCCAGAGGACAAACCATTCAGATTTTTGTTGTTGTTTTGAGGTCACTCTTTTCAATAAATTTTCATTGGGAATCCAGATTTCTAAGGGACCTTCCTGCAGTTCCTATCGCTTCCACTGCATGTCAACAGTCTTTAGAAATTGGTTGAGGTTTTTACTTTAAGAAATGAAGGGGTAGCCATGTTCAGAATGAGGCTCCAGTGAAGTGTACTGTTTGTTAGAGGCGCGTGACCAGAAAGCATGCTACAAATAGTTTTCCTCCGGTATTGAACACAGATCATCCCGTCTTCAATTTTATTGATTATTTACGTAAAAAAATACCTAAAGTTGTATTACAGAAGTAGTTTGAAATGTTTGGACAAAGCTTACAGGTAACTTTTGACATATTTTGTAGTCACGTTGTGCAAGTTGGAACCGGTGTTTTACTGGATCAAACGCGCAAAATAAATTGACATTTTGGATATATATCGACGGAATTAATCGAACAAAAGGACCATTTGTGATGTTTATGGGACATATTGGAGTGCCAACAGAAGAAGCTCGTCAAAGGTAAGGCATGAATTATATCTTTATTTATGCGTTTTGTGTCGCGCCGGGAGGGTTGAAATATGATGGTCTGTGATTGTTAGCTGGAGTGCTATCCTCAGATAATAGCATTGTTTGCTTTCGCCATAAAGCATTTTTGAAATCTGGCACGTTGGCTGGATTCACAACAAGTGTAGCTTTAATTTGGTATATTGCATGTGTGATTTCATGAAAGTAAAATTTTTATAGTAATTTATTTGAATTTGGCGCTCTGCATTTTCACTGGATGTTGGCCAGGTGGGACGCTACCATCCCACATATCCCAGAGAGGTTAAACAGCTTGGAAAATTCCAGAAAATTATGTCATGGCTTTAGAGGCTTCTGCTAGGCTAATTGACATCATTTGAGTCAATTGGAGGTGTACCTGTGGATGTATTTCAAGGCCTAGCTTCAAACGCAGTGCCTCTTGCTTGACATCATGGGAAAATCTAAAGAAATCAGCCAAGACCTCTGAAAAGAAATTGTAGACCTCCACAAGTCTGGTTCATCCTTGGGAGCAATTTCCAAATGCCTGAAGGTATCACGCTCATCTGTACAAACAATAGTATGCAAGAATAAACACCATGGGACCACACATTCGTCATACCGCTCAGGAAGGAGATGCGTTCTCTCTCCTAGAGATGAACGTACTTTGGTGCGAAAAGTGCAAATCTATCCCAGAACAACAGCAAAGGACCTTGTGAAGATGCT
The DNA here is from genome assembly GCF_045679555.1 of Salvelinus alpinus. Classification (NCBI taxonomy): domain Eukaryota; kingdom Metazoa; phylum Chordata; class Actinopteri; order Salmoniformes; family Salmonidae; genus Salvelinus; species Salvelinus alpinus. Next base: position 39,442,517 of record NC_092094.1, on the reverse strand, counting down.
GGAGGAAACAGGTACAAAAGTATCTACAGTATATCCACAGTAAAACGAGTCCTATATTGACATAACCTGAAATGCCGCTCAGCAAGGAAGAAGTGTCACGCCCTGGCCTTAGTATTCTTTGTTTTATTTATTATTTTAGTTAGGTCAGGGTGTGACATGGGGAGTGTATGTGTTTTTGTAGTGTCTAGGGTGGTTGTAAGGTTTAGGGGGTTTATTAGAGTAGTTGGGTTTATGTTTAGTATAGGTATCTAGCTGTGTCTATGGTGGTGTGTAGTTGTCTAGGGAAGTCTATGGTTGCCTGAATGGGTTCTCAATTAGAGACAGCTGGTTATTGTTGTCTCTGATTGGGAGCCATATTTAAGGTAACCATAGGCTTTAGCTGTTTGTGGGGTATTGTCTATGTTTAACGTAAGTAGCTTGTGTGTGCACTTTCGTTTGTAGCTTCACGATCGTTTGTTGTTTTGTTTAATTTGTATTAAGTGTTTCGTTTCGTGTTCATCTTCGTCATTAAAATTAAAGAGAAGATGTATTCATATCCCGCTGCGCCTTGGTCCGTCTCTCCACACGATCGTGACAGAATACCCCACCAACATCGGATCAAGCAGCGGAAAACAAAGCAACAGCAGCGATGTCAAGACTCCTGGACGTGGGAGGAAATCCTAGACGGGAGAGGACCCTGGTTACAGCCAGGGGAATATCACTGCCCCAAGGCAGAGATGGAGGCAGCACGGAGACACGGTAGGAAGCCCAAGAGACAGCACAAAAAATTTCTTGGAGGGGGGCACTTGGAGCAGTCGGCGAAGTTGAGGGGTGAGTCTGAGATGGTCGAGGAGTTATTGGACAGATTGGAGGAGAGTGAACGAAGGGGAGATTATGAGACATTCGAGGAGTTGTTGACGAAATTGGAGGAGAGTGAAGAGAGAGAGCTGTTGGTTTGGCAGAGTATGCATGGCATTCTCCCTGAGGAGCGTGTTAGCTGTCCGATGCCACCTGTGTCAGTTCCTCGTACTCAGCCTGAAACTTGTGTTAAAGTTCCGGAAGATTTGATGCCGGCTATACACACCAGGTCTCCAGTACACCTTCACAACCCGGTGTGTCCTGTTCCTACCTTTTGCACTCATCCTGAGATGCATGTCCCCAGCCCGGTACCACCAGTTCCGGCACCAAGCACTAGGTCTAATGTGCGTCTCCAGAGTCCTGTACGTCCTGTTACTGCTCCTCGCACTAGCCCTGTGGTGTGTGTTCCCAGCCCAGTACCACCAGTGCCTACACTACGCACCAGGCTTCCAGGGCGTCTCCAGAGCCCTGTTCCTCCTCCACGCACTCTCCCTGTGGTGCGTGTCTCCAGCCCAGTGCCTCCAGTCCCGGTACCACGCACCAAGCCTCCAGTGCGTCTCCAGAGCCCAATTCCTCCTCCACGCACTCTTCCTGTGGTGTGTGTCTCCGGCCCGGTGCCTCCAGTTCCGGCACCACGCACTAAGCTACCTGTGCGTCTCCAGAGCCCTGTACGCACTGTTCTTTCTCCCCGCACTCGCCCTGAGGTGCGTGCCCTCAGCCCGGTACCTCCAGTTCCGGTACCACGCACCAGGCCTATAGTGCGCATCGAGAGTCCAGTGTGCCCTGTTGTTGTTCCCCACACTAGCCTAAAGGTGCGTGTTCTTAGCCCGGTACCTCCAGTTCCGGCGCCACGCACCAGGCCTATAGTGCGTCTCAGCCGGCTAGAGTCTGCCGTCTGCCCAACGGCGCCTGAACTGCCCGTCTGCCAAGCGGCGCCTGAACTGCCCGTCTGCCAAGCGGCGTCTGAACTGCCCGTCTGCCCAACGGCGCCTGAACTGCCCGTCTGCCCAACGCTGTCTGAACTGTCCGTCTGCCAAGCGCCGCATGAATTGCCTGTCTGTATTGAGCCTTCAAAGCCGCCCGTCTGCCATGAGCCTGCAAAGCCGCCCGTCTGCCATGAGCCTACAGAGCCGTCTGCCAGACAGGAGCCGCTAGAGCCGTCCGCCAGACAGGAGCCGCTAGAGCCTTCCGCCAGAACGGATCGGCCAGAGCCTTCCGCCAGACCGGACCGGCCAGAGCCTTCCGCCAGACCGGACCGGCCAGAGCCTTCCGCCAGACCGGACCGGCCAGAGCCTTCCGCCAGACCGGACCGGCCAGAGCCTTCCGCCAGACCGGACCGGCCAGAGCCTTCCGCCAGACCGGATCGGCCAGAGCCTTCCGCCAGACCGGACCGGCCAGAGCCTTCCGCCAGACCGGACCGGCCAGAGCCTTCCGCCAGACCGGACCGGCCAGAGCCTTCCGCCAGACCGGACCGGCCAGAGCCTTCCGCCAGACCGGATCGGCCAGAGCCTTCCGCCAGACCGGATCGGCCAGAGCCTTCCGCCAGACCGGATCGGCCAGAGCCTTCCGCCAGAACGGACCGGCCAGAGCCATCCGTCTCCCCAGCGCCATCTGAGCCATCCGTCTCTCCAGCGCCATCTGAGCCATCCGTCTCTTCAGCGCCATCTGAGCCATCCGTCTCCCCAGCGCCATCTGAGCCATCCGTCTGCCCAGTGCCGTCTGAGCCATCCGTCTGTCCCGAGCCATTAGAGCCGCCCGTCTGTCCCGAGCCGTCAGAGCCGATAGTCAGTCAGGAGCCGCTAGAGCCATTCGTCAGACAGGATCCGCCAGAGCCGCCAACCAGACAGGATCTGCCAGAGCCGCCAACCAGACAGGATCTGCCAGAACCGCCAGCCAGCCATGAGCAGCCAGATCCGTCAGCCAGCCATGAGCAGCCAGATCCGTCAGCCAGCCATGAGCAGCCAGATCCGTCAGCCAGCCATGAGCAGCCAGATCCGTCAGCCAGCCAGGAGCAGCCAGATCCGTCAGCCAGCCAGGAGCAGCCAGATCCGTCAGCCAGCCAGGAGCAGCCAGATCCGTCAGCCAGCCATGAGCAGCCAGAACCGTCAGCCAGCCATGAGCAGCCAGATCCGTCAGCCAGCCATGAGCCGTCCAGCCAGGATCCGCCAGAGCCGTCCAGCCAGGATCCGTCCCTCAGTCCGGAGCTGCCGTCCCTCAGTCCGGAGCTGCCCCTTATCCTGGTGCTGCCCCTTATCCTGGTGCTGCCCCTTATCCTGGTGCTGCCCCTTATCCTGGTGCTGTCCCTTATCCCGGTGCTGCCCCTTAGTCCGGTGCTGCCCCTTAGTCCGGTGCTGCCCCTTAGTCCGGTGCTGCCCCTTAGTCCGGTGCTGCCCCTTAATCCAGTGGGGTTAATGTGGAGGGTGGCCATTTGGAGGAGGCTACGTAAGCGGGTAGTGACTATGGTGGGGTGGGGACCATGACCTGTGCCGGAGCCGCCGCCGTGGAAGGAAGCCCACCCAGACCCTCCCCTAGACTATGTGCTGGTGCGCCCGGAGTTCGCACCTTAAGGGGGGGGGTTATGTCACGCCCTGGCCTTAGTATTCTTTGTTTTATTTATTATTTTAGTTAGGTCAGGGTGTGACATGGGGAGTGTATGTGTTTTTGTAGTGTCTAGGGTGGTTGTAAGGTTTAGGGGGTTTATTAGAGTAGTTGGGTTTATGTTTAGTATAGGTATCTAGCTGTGTCTATGGTGGTGTGTAGTTGTCTAGGGAAGTCTATGGTTGCCTGAATGGGTTCTCAATTAGAGACAGCTGGTTATTGTTGTCTCTGATTGGGAGCCATATTTAAGGTAACCATAGGCTTTAGCTGTTTGTGGGGTATTGTCTATGTTTAACGTAAGTAGCTTGTGTGTGCACTTTCGTTTGTAGCTTCACGATCGTTTGTTGTTTTGTTTAGTTTGTATTAAGTGTTTCGTTTCGTGTTCATCTTCGTCATTAAAATTAAAGAGAAGATGTATTCATATCCCGCTGCGCCTTGGTCCGTCTCTCCACACGATCGTGACAAGAAGCCACTGCTGCAAATCCGCCATAAAAAAGCCAGACTATGGTTTGCAACTGCACATGGTAACAAAGATCGTACTTTTTGGAGAAATGTCCTCTGGTCTGATGAAACAAAAATAGACTGTTTGGCCATAATGACCATCATTATGTTTGGAAGAAAAAGTGGGATGCTTGCAAGCCGAAGAACACCATCCCAACCGTGAAGCACGGGGGTGGCAGCATCATGTTGTGGGGGTGCTTTGCTGCAGGAGGGTCTGGTGCACTTCACAAAATAGATGACGTCATGAGGATGGCAAATTATGTGGATATATTGAAGCAACATCTCAAGACATCAGTCAGGAAGTTAAAGCTTGGTAGCAAATGGGTCTGCCAAATGGACAATGACACCAAGCATACTTCCAAAGTTGTGGCAAAATGGCTTAATAGCTTAAGGACAACAAAGTCAAGGCCCTCAATCCTGCCCTCAACCCTATAGAAAATGTGTGGGAAGAACTGAAAAAGTGTGTGCGACCAAGGAGGCCTACAAACCTGACTCAGTTACACCAGCTCTGTCACGAGGAATGGGCCAAAATTCACACATTTTTGTTGGAAGCTTGTGGAAGGCTACCTGAAACGTTTGACCAAAGTTAAACAGTTTAAAGGCAATGCTACCACATACTAATTGAATGAATGCAAACTTCTGACCCACTGGGAATGTGATGAAAGAAATAAAAGCTGAAATAAATCCTTCTCTCTACTATTATTCTGACATTTCACATTTTTTAAATAAAGTGGTGATCCTAACTGACCTAAGACAGGGAATTTTTACTAGGATTAAATGTCAGGAATTGTGAAAAACTGAGTTTAAATGTATTTGGCTAAGGTGTATGTAAACTTCCGACTTCAACTGTACATATTATTATATACACACAACAAGTAGGGCACATTTGTTTTTGAAACCAGGTTTGCTGTTCACTTGCACTATATAAGTTCCATGCACTCATGTGTCACGTGTGCTCCATCTCCGGCCGCTAGCTCACCAGGCTGCTCGTTATGGCGCACACCTGTCACCATCGTTACGTGCATCAGACTCACCTGGACTCCATCACTTCCCTGATTACCTTCCCTACATATGTCACTCCCTTTGTTTCCTTCCCCAGGCGTTATTGTTTCTGTTCCTGTCGCTTGTCTGTGCGTTGTCCGTGTTTCTTATTATGTATTATGTTGTGTTTATTTATTAAAACACTCACTCCCTGAACTTGCTTCCCAACTCTCAGCGCACATCGTTACATCATGGCTCTGTATAATAGTGTAAGTTTCCTTGAATTTGTTCTCGACCTGTGGACTGTGAAAAGAGATATTGGCATGCATATTATTAATATTACTCTCTGATTACAATGAAGAGCAAGATGTGCCGCTCTGTTCTGGGCCAGCTGCAGCTTAACTAGGTCTTTCTTTGAAGCACTTGACCATATGATTGGATAAGATAAAACTAGAGCCTGCAGGACTTGCTTTGTGGAGTGTGGTTTATTACGGACGGACCTCTCTCCATCTTTACAACCATTGAACCTATATGTTTTGACCATGTTTACAACTGTAATTTAACTAAGTAATTTATTCTCCTCAACGTGTTCAACAGCCACACCATTCATTATCAGACTCAGCTGAGGTCTAGAACTTAGGGAATGAATTGTACCAAATACAATGCTCTTAGTTTTAGATGTTCAGGACCAGTTTATTACTGGCCACCCATTCCAAAACAGACTGCAACTCTTAGTTAAGGGTTTCAGTAACAACGTTAGCAGTGGTTGCTGATGCGTATCTGGTTGAATCGTCAGTATACATGGACACACATGCTTTGTTTAATGCCAGTGGCAGGTCATTGGTAAAAATAAAAAAAGATTAGAGGGCACAGAGAGCTGCCATGCTGTACACCACACTTTACATGTTTGACATTAGAGAAGCTTCCATTAAAGAAAACTCTCTGAGTTCTATTAGATAGCTCTGAGTCCACGACATGGCAGAGGTTGAAAAGCCATAACACATACACTACCGTTCAAAAGTTTGGGGTCACTTACAAATAGTCCTTGTTTTTGAAAGAAAAGCACATTTTTGGTCCATTAAAAAAAAATCTAATTGATCAGAAATACAGTGTAGACATTGTTAATGTTGTAAATGACTATTGTAGCTGGAAACGGCACATTTTTATGGAATATCTACATAGGCGTACAGAGGCCCATTATCAGCAACCATCACTCCTGGGTTCCAATGGCACGTTGTGTTAGCTAATCCAAGTTTATCATTTCAAAAGGCTAATTGATCATTAGAAAACCATTTTGCAATTATGCTAGCACAGCTGAAAACTGTTGTTCTCATTAAATAACCAATACAACTGGCCTTTAGAGTAGTTGAGTATCTGGAGCATCCGCATTTGTGGGTTCGATTACAGGCTCAAAATGGCCATAAACAAAGACCTTTCTTCTGAAACTCGTCAGTCTATTCTTGTTCTGAGAAATTAAGGCTATTCCATGCGAGAAATTGCTAAGAAACTGAAGATCTCGTACAACGCTGTGTACTATTATTTCTAATCAATTTAATGTTATTTTAACGGATAGAAGATGTGTTTTTCTTTCAAAAACAAAGACATTTCGATGTGACACCAAACTTTTAAACAGTAGTGTACGTTTTGTCAACAACAGGTTATGGTCAATAACATTAAAGGCTGGACTGGAATCTAACAGTAAAGCTTCAACAATCTTTTATTATCAATTTCTTTTAACCAATCATTAGACATTTGTGTCAGTGCAGTACATGCTGTACCCTTCTCTATAAGCATCTGGTGTTCATTTGTTTACAGAGAAATAATATTGTACTTGGTCAAACAACATTTTTACCAACAGTTTGCTAAGAGCTGGCAGCAAGCTGCTGTTAGAACCAGTAAAGGCCACTTTACCACTCGTGTAGCGGAATTACTTTGGCTTCCCTCCAGGCCTGAGGACAAAGACTTTCCTCTAGGCTCAGATTGAAGATATGACAGATAGGAGTGCCTATAGAGTCAGCTACCATCCTCAGTAGCTTTCCATCTAAGGTTTCAATGCCAGGAGGTTTGTCATTATAGAACAATAACAGCATTTTTTCCACCTCTCCCACACTAACTTTACAAAATTCACACACTAACTTCACTAAATTTGGTTTGATGATTGACATGACAGAAGAGGGTTCGCAGACTGTGTGTGTGTCTGCATGATAGTGCATGCATGTGTGACATGACACGAGGGTTCACAGACTGTATGTGTGTGTGTGTGAGTGTGTGTGTGTGCATGCGTCACTGTGCATGCTTGTGTTTGTGACCCAGAGAATGGCGCCGGAGGAGATGGCTCCTAACCAATTGTGCTGCTGTGTGTTTTTTCGTGTAATTTGTAACTTATTTTGAACATAATGTTTCTGTCACCGTCTCTAATGACCGAAAATATATTCTGGATATCAGGACGGCGATTACTCACCTCATACTGGACAAAGATTATTTATTTAACGAGTCAGATGCGATTGATTTACTTCAGACACAAGACAAGGCCCAAATCCCCGTCATTCGCATGAAGAAGAGACAGAGATATCGGGGACGTAGATCGGGTTGCCTTGCCTCTACCATCAGTCCTATTAGCCAACGTGCAATCATTGGATAATAAAATGGATGAGCTCCGATCAAGACTATCCTACCAACGGGACATTTAAAAACTGTAATATCTTATGTTTCACCAAGTCGTGGCTGAATGACGACATTGATAACATACAGCTGGCTGGGTTTTCGGTCCATCGGCAAGATAGAACAGCTGCCTCTGGTAAGACAAGGGGTGGCGGTCCGTGTCTATTTGTAAGTAACAGCTGGTGCACAAAATATAATATTAAGGACGTCTCAAGGTTTTTCTCGCCTCGGGTAGAGTATCTCATGATAAGCTGTTAACCACACTATTTACCAAGATAGTTTATCTACATTTTTCATAGCGTACAAAGCTCTCCCTCACTCTCCATTTGGCCAATCTGACCATAACTCTATCCTCCTCATTCCTGCTTACAAGCAAAAACTAAAGCAGGTACTACCAGTGACTTGCTCAATACATACGTGGTGAGATGACGCAGATGCTAAGCTACAGGACTGCTAGCACAGACTGGAAAATGTTCTGGGATTCTTCCAATGGCATTGAGCAGTACACCACATCAGTCACTGGCTTCATCAATAAGTGCATTGATGATGTCGTCCCCAGAGTGACCGTGCGTACATACCCTAACCAGAAGCTATGGATTACAGGCAACATCCTCACTGAGCTAAAGGGTAGAGCTGACGCTTTCAAGGAGCGAGACTCTAACCGAGACACTTATAAGAAATCCCGCAATGCCCTCTGACAAACCATCAAACAGAAAAAGCGTCAATACAGGATAAAGATTGAATCGTACTACTGAAGTTTAATTTGATTTTTTAATTGAGGTAATATGTAAATGTTGGTAGAGTTAAAGTGACTATGCGTAGATAATAAACAGAGAGTAGCAGCAGCGTAAATGACGGGTTGGGGGACAATGCAAATAGTCTGGGAGGCCATTTGATAGCTGTTGAGGAGTCTTATGGCTTGGGGGTAGAAGCTGTTAAGAAGCTGTTTTGGACCTAGACTTGGCGCTCCGGTACCGCTTGCCATGCAGTAGCAGAGAGAACAGTCTATGTCTAGGGTGGCTGGAGTCTTTGACCATTTTTAAAGCCTTCCTCTGACACCGCCTGGTATAGAGGTCCTTAATGGCAGGAAGCCTGGCCCCATTGATGTCCTGGGCCATATGCACTACCATCTGAAGTGCCTTGCGGTCGGAGTTCGAGCAGTTGCCATACCAGGCAGTGATACAACCAGTCAGGATGCTCTCAATGGTGCATCTGTAGAACTTTTTGAGGATCTGAGGACCCATGCCAAATCGTTTCAGTCTTTTCAGAGGGGGAATAGGTTGTGCTCTCTTCACATCTGTCTTGGTGTGTTTGGACCATGATAGTGTGTTGGTGATGTGGACACAAAAAATCTCTCAACCTGCTCTACTACAGCCCCGTCGATGAGAATGGGGGCATGCTGGGTCCTCCTTTTCCTGTAGTCCACAGCCATCTTGCTTGTCTTGATCACGTTGAGGGAGAGGTTGTTATCCTGGCACCCCACTGCCAGGTCTCTGACTTCCACCCTAAAGGCTGTCTCATCGTTGTTGGTGATCAGGCCTACCGCTGTTGTGTCGTGGGCAAACTTAAGGTGTTGGAGTCGTGAATGGACATGCAGTCATGAGTGAACAGGGAGTACAGGAGGGGACTGAGCACACACCCTTGAGGGGCCCCCATGTTGAGGATCAGCATGGCAGATGTGTTGTTACCTACCCTTACCACCTGGGGGCGGCCCGTCAGGAAGTCCAGGATCCAGTTGCAGAGGGAGGTGTTTAATCCCAGGGTCCTTAGCTTAGTGATGAGCTTTGAGGGCACTATAGTGTTTAATGCTGAACTGTAGTCAATAAATAGCATTCTCACATAGGTGTTCCTTTTGTCCAGGTGGGAAAGGGCAGTGTGGAGTGCAATAGAGATTGCATCCACTGTGGATCTGTTGGGGCGGTATGCAAATTGGAGTGGGTCTAGAGTTTCTGGGATAATGGTGTTGATGTGAGCCATGACCAGCCTTTCAAAGCACTTCATGGCTACAGATGTGAGTGCTACGGGTCGGTAGTCATTTAGGCAGGTTACCTTAGTGTTCTTGGGCACAGGCACTATGGTGGTCTGCTTGAAGCATGTTGGTATTACAGACTCAGTCAGGGACAGGTTGAAAATGTCAGTGAAGACACTTGCCAGTTGGTCAGCGCATGCTCAGAGTACATGTCCTGGTAATCCATCTGGCCCTGCGGCCTTGTGAATGTTGACCTGTTTAAAAGTCTTACTCACATCGGCTATGGAAAGCGTGATCACATGCATGTTGCAGTGTTGCTTACATCGAAGCGAGCATAGAAGTAATTTAGCTCATCTTGTTGGCTCGTGTCACTGGGCAGCTCTCGGCTGTGCTTCCCTTTGTAGTCTGTAATAATTTGCAAGCCCTACAACATCCGACGAGCGTCAGAGCCGGTGTAGTATGATTCAATCTTAGTTCTGTATTGATGCTTTGCGTGTTTGATGGTTCGTCGAAGGGCATAGCGGAATTTGGGTTAGAGTCCCGCTCCGAGAAAGTGGCAGCTCACCCTTTAGCTCAGTGCGGATGTTGCCATAATCTATGGCTTCTGGATAGGGTGTGTACGTACAGTCACTGTGGGAACGACGTCATCGATGCACTTATTGATGAAGCCGGTGACTGATGTGGTGTACCCCTCAATGCCATTGTAAGAATCCCGGAACATATTCCAGTCTGTGCTAACAAAACAGTCCTGTAGCTTAGCATCTGTGTCATCTGACTACATCTTTATTGACCGAGTCACTGGTGCTTCCTGCTTTAGGTTTTACTTGTAAACAGGAATTACCTTAACTAATCTGTGCCCTTGCACATTGACGCTGTAGTGGTACTCCCTGTAAATAGCCTTGCTACTGTTATTTTATTGTTGCTCTTTAATTATTTGCTATTTTTCTCTTTTCTTCTTTTTAATTTATGTTTTACTTCAGTTGATTTTAGTAAATACTTAACACTTATTTTTAACTGCATTGTTGGTTAAGGGCTTGTAAGTAAACATTTCACTGTAAGATCTACACCTGTTGTATTCGGCGTATGTGACAAATACAATTTGATTTGATACGTGTCAGTCTCGTATAAGCGCTCTCAAACTCTGAGCCTGCTGGGCTGCAGTGATGTGGAAAGGGAGGCTGCTGGTACAGAACTAACAACATCTGTAACTGACATCTGTCTCAAATATCTGACATCTCTGTATCATCTTACTGAGCCGCTGCACTCAGACACAACTACTGTACTATACCAGTGTAACGGATGTGAAATGGCTAGCTAGTTAGCGGGTACGCGCTACTAGCATTTCAATCAGTTACGTCACTTGCTCTGAGACTTAAGTAGGGTTTCCCCTTGCTCTGCAAGGGCCGCGGCTTTTGTGGAGCGATGGATAACGACGCTTCGTGGGCGACTGTTGTTGATGTGTGCAGAGGGTCCCTGGTTCGCGCCCGTGTCGGGGCGAGGGGACGGTTTAAAGTTATACATCTGTTACACTGGTGCCGTGACTCGTCTTCTTGTCTTGCTGGACGTCACGTGGAGGGATCGGAGACCCGGCTTCAAGAAGTACTGTGGTTGCTGATACACGCCTAAGGTCTAGGTTTTGCATTCTGCGCAAGTGGAGTTCTCAGGGAGCTCCTGGTAGCATGAGTGAGTGGGGAATATAATATACTGTTTATTAGTTGTATGTGTTGATGTTATGATTATTTAGTGATGTAATTGTGCGGTTACGCTAGTGACCTTCGGAAGCCAATTAACGTGAGGGTGATGCCATTTTCTACCACACGGTGGCGACAACTATTTATTAAGGCGTTTCTTGTTACTTTTCTGTGTTGATTCTTGGCCTTGTTAGACAACCACTACTGAACTTTTATTTTGAGTGCATTATGTTCAAGCTGATTTTATAGAAGTGTTCATATTGATTGTGATAATTTTCATTTTTATTTTTTTGGGGCACTTAATATTTACAAAAAAAAAATATATATATATATTTTTTAAAAATGGAAAGTTTTGGGAGAGGTAGGGGAGTTTTCATGTTTAACCCTTCACTGCCAGTGGGTAGGGGGGCATCTATTTCTCCAGTTACTTCCACACCTCTGGCCAGGCCAACTACGCAGGCAAGTGTGCACCTTCCACATGATTTAGAGCTACCTCAACTCAGTGCATTTGAGCCAGTTTCACCTAATCCTAGGAAGGAGGATGTTTCTATGGATTTCCTGGCAGACATTGTTAAGCAGATAGGTTACTCAATAGGTGAAAATATTGCCTCTTGTTTGGAATCAAAGGCTATGGGAGATGGGGTGGGACAGAAGGTTGATTATGTTGGTGGTACCAAGGTTGGGGCCAGCTCTAGTCTAAATGTAGTGGTGAAAAATGATGTCAGGGAACCAGCGTGTTTCAGGGGGGATGGTTCAGAGGAATGCACAGTGCATGAATGGGAGGAGACTATGTTAGTGTACATGCAGAAGAAGGGCTATGGTGGGCAGGAGAGGTCAGATGAAGTTTTGGGTAAGCTGACAGGGCGGGCACGTGACGTGGTAAGAGTAAGCCTACGCAGTAACCCAGTTGACTTAAGCCAGGGCCCTAGACCGGTTTTTGACATTCTGAAGCATCACTTTAGCGACACAATCAACTCTGACATGCCCCTAGCTGATGTTTATTCTACGTTGCCAGTGGAAGGTGAGACTCCATTTGATTACTGGATCAGACTGAACAGAGCCATAGAGGTGGCAGAGGACTGTTTGAAGAGGCAGAACAAGGAGCTAGACAATCCATCACGTGTTCTGACTGTCATGTTCATCAAGCACTGTCCGAACCCAGAGCTGTCATTGATATTCATGTGCAAACCATTGCATGAGTGGACGGCTGCGGAGGTCCATGGCAGGCTGGAGGAGTACCAGAGGAAGTGTAAGGCTCCAAGTCCCTTGCGGCTGGCCCCACTGGTCACCACACTGACGCAGGAAGTAAGTAGGCCAGTGTCGGCTGTTGCAAACTGCCCGGACCCCTTGCAGCAGCCCACAAATGGCTCATCCGAGGCATTGGATCGTGTGATGGACATGCTTGAACGGGTCTTGGAGCAGAGGCCTCTGCAACCTGTAGGCGGCTATAATAAACGTTTCCAGAGGAAGCCCAGAAGGGAGAACCCGCCTTTGCAATGCAAAGTGTGTGGGGATGCGAATCACAGCACAATGGATCATTGTTATTCTAACCACCTATGCTTCCTCTGTTATCAGGCTGGGCACACACGTCGGGAATGTCCTCGCACTTCATCGGTAACTCCCGTCGCTCCATCAAACAGCAACACGACACAGCGGCAGGAAAACTAGCTGGCCCGCACTGGGTAGGGGGAAGTGCTGGGCCTTGTGAGGTGCCCCAATTCGATAGTGTTGTAGATTTGGAGTCAATATATTCAAGTGTTTGTGATGAAGTCAAGTCGAACGAAAAAGTCATTATGCAAAATACACAGAGAGTGCTCCACAACGATGAACTCTTCTATACTAGTGTGTTACTGGGGGATGTTATAGAGGTGAGCGCTATGATTGACAGCGGTTCTATGGCATGCACATTGAGCTCTACAGTGGTGCCACGCCTTGAGAAAGCAGGTGTGCTCAAGAGTGGCTCCCTCAGTCCGACTGAAGTGGTGTTGGTTGGCTGTGGGGGGTTGAAGACCAAGCCTGTAGGTGTGTGTGAATTGAATCTGTCTGTGTATGGCAGCAGCCTCTCTGTCCCTGTTCTAGTAGTGGATGGCCAACGTGATGAGCTCATCCTAGGCAGCAACGTGATAAAACACCTCATCAGGGAGCTGAAGACGACCGGTGACTTCTGGGAGAAGATGTCATCATCTGAACACAATGGAGATGACAAACTGTTCCGTCTGCTGGCTAATGTAGAGAGATGGAAAGGGACAGAAGTGCCGGAAAGAGTGGGCACGGTAAGGCTGAAGCGGGCGGTCACATTGGAGCCCATGCAGGAACATTTAGTCTGGGGCCGGTTGTGTACGCCTCAAAATGTATCTGCGGGCAGTGCTGTCGTTATTGAGCCTACGAGGGCGCGCTCAAGACCGAAAAAACATTCTAGTGGGGAGAACAGTAGCGACGTTGTGGAGCGATGGCTGGGTCCCTGTCAAAGTTATCAATCCCTCACCAAAGCCAGTAACAGTGAGACGCAATGCCAAGATAGCGGATGTTTTTCCTTGCATGGCATTAGAGGACTTTGACACTGACTACATAGATGGGCCCACTGTCGAACCGGTCCCCCTGGTGCAGCAGGTACACAAAATGGATGCCAATCAAGACTTTGACAATGGTAGTGGAGATAGCTTGACCGTTGACAGTGCCGTAAAACCGCACAGAGTGACAAGTGAGGTGTTGCACGAGTTAGGGCTAGGTGACATTGACATTGAGTCCACTCAGTTGTCGCAACAGTGTAAGGCCCGGCTAGTTCAGCTAATAGCCCGCTACGAGTGTATCTTCTCCCGGAACAAACTAGATTGCGGGAAGGCTACTGGATATGTCCATCGCATCAGACTCAGTGACACTAAGCCTTTTAGGCTACCTTACCGTAGGCTCACCGACTTCATCACTAGCATTTGAACTCACAGCATTGCTTACTGACACAACTTTCAGGGACAGACAGGCTAGCTCAGTTCCAGCACTCTACAATGCAGTATGGCATCCTAAAAAGGGAAAATAATGTCATGCTAATCTCCAAATAGGGTAGCACATTTGACAAGGTTCTATATTTGGGGGGGGGGGGGGGTAATTTGGGCTCTCTTCAATACACAACAGAAGTTCAGTTTTACAGCGTGATTAGAATTTAAAGGCAATGTTCCCGCGTTTGCAGTCTCTGCTTTCACTGTAAATGCTGCATTTGTCGGCTCAATTACCTTTACATTTCTATCACGGAATCTAACACTTCAGCTTTCCAGATTGAATAGTGTATAGGGGGTAAGAGTGTGAGTGTTTTTACTGTTAGAGACTGTTAAGAGAAACTGCTTTTACATCACAAGGCAGGCAACGGAATGACCCGTAGTTTTCCTGCCGCTGTGTCGTGTTGCTGTTTGATGGAGCGACGGGAGTTACCGATGAAGTGCGAGGACATTCCCGACGTGTGTGCCCAGCCTGATAACAGAGGAAGCATAGGTGGTTAGAATAACAATGATCCATTGTGCTGTGATTCGCATCCCCACACACTTTGCATTGCAAAGGCGGGTTCTCCCTTCTGGGCTTCCTCTGGAAACGTTTATTATAGCCGCCTACAGGTTGCAGAGGCCTCTGCTCCAAGACCCGTTCAAGCATGTCCATCACACGATCCAATGCCTCGGATGAGCCATTTGTGGGCTGCTGCAAGGGGTCCGGGCAGTTTGCAACAGCCGACACTGGCCTACTTACTTCCTGCGTCAGTGTGGTGACCAGTGGGGCCAGCCGCAAGGGACTTGGAGCCTTACACTTCCTCTGGTACTCCTCCAGCCTGCCATGGACCTCCGCAGCCGTCCACTCATGCAATGGTTTGCACATGAATATCAATGACAGCTCTGGGTTCGGACAGTGCTTGATGAACATGACAGTCAGAACACGTGATGGATTGTCTAGCTCCTTGTTCTCCACAAAAGCCGCGGCCTTTGTGGAGCGATGGGTAACGATGCTTCGTGGGCGACCGTTGTTGATGTGTGCAGAGGGTCCCTGGTTCGCGCCCGTGTCGGGGCGAGGGGACGGTTTAAAGTTATACTGTTACATTGATGCTGTTGACCCGGATCACTGGTTGCTGCGGAAAAGGATGAGGTTGAAAGGGGGGTGAGTGTAACGGATGTGAAATGGCTAGCTAGTTAGCGGGTACGCGCTACTAGCATTTCAATCAGTTACGTCACTTGCTCTGAGACTTAAGTAGGGTTTCCCCTTGCTCTGCAAGGGCCGTGGCCTTTGTGGAGCGATGGGTAACGATGCTTCGTGGGCGACTGTTGTTGATGTGTGCAGAGGGTCCCTGGTTCGCGCCCGAGTCGGGGCGAGGGGACGGTTTAAAGTTATACTGTTACATTGATGCTGTTGACCCGGATCACTGGTTGCTGCGGAAAAGGAGGAGGTTGAAAGGGGGGTGAGTGTAACGGATGTGAAATGGCTAGCTAGTTAGCGGGTACGCGCTACTAGCATTTCAATCAGTTACGACACTTGCTCTGAGACTTAAGTAGGGTTTCCCCTTGCTCTGCAAGGGCCGCGGCTTTTGTGGAGCGATGGATAACGACGCTTCGTGGGCGACTGTTGTTGATGTGTGCAGAGGGTCCCTGGTTCGCGCCCGTGTCGGGGCGAGGGGACGGTTTAAAGTTATACTGTTACACCAGCAGGCTCTGGCATTAGTTATAGAGTGTCCTTACATCAGTGGAGGCTTCTGAGTGGCGGACAGCGCATAATAATGGCTGGAACGAAGCGAATGGAATGGCATAAAACACATGGAAACCATGTGTTTCATACCATACAAATGATTCTGCTCCAGCCATTACCACGAGCCTATTCTCCCAAATGAAGGCGCCACCAACGTACTGTGCCTTACATGTAGCTACTGTACAGAATGTTGGACCAGTGAACTGTCAAGGGCATTGAGTGAAAAGGGGTGTTTTCAAATCTCAGGTGTTTTCAAGTGTGTTCAGCTGCACAGGAACAGGCCAGAGCTACTCTGTGATCGGCTGTTCTGTTCTTAGTAGACTCACTAAGGCAATCCTGCCATTAGCTGCTCTAAATCAAGACAAGGTAAAACGTGGGCCCTGTGAAGAGACACGTCTATTAATTATTCTGGGAAACTCACTCTAATTCTTGAACACCAGAGCAGTGAATGAAACTGAAAACCTATTAGCCGCTATTCGTCCGAGCAGCTCAAAGAACAGGAAGCAATCAATACAGGGCAGATATGTGGCAGGGAGATGGGAGCGTGTGACAGGGAAGCAGTGAGAGGAGTAAAATGAAATGAACCACAGAGACAAGATGTGTGTGGAAGAGAGAGAGAGAGAGAGATAGGAGATGGACAGCAGACAAATAAGGAAGTAAGAGAGTAGCAGGGCAAATGGCAGGTTGAGCTAAGAATAGTACAGTAGGGCAGTGTTGTGTTCGAGACCACCTAAAGCGAGACAGATTCAGGACCAAGACCGGAGCAAATCAAGTCCGAGTCAAGACCGAGACCAGGAGGGGGACAAGGGGTTCGAGGCCGAGTCACGTCTGAGACCAGAAAAATGCAATTCAAGACCAAGATTGTTATTTTGTCAAATCACCACCATAATAACACTTCAAAATGTCCAGTATTTCTGTGTTCATATTTCAGATCAACATATGTATTCTTTAGATGCATGCTGAGGGAAAACAAATTATTACTAACCCAAACACAGTGGGGAACAATGGGCCTTCTATGCCTTCAGAGAAGGGCTAAGGATTTATGGATTTACAAATGCCCAGAGCGCACTCTGGCATTCCAGATTGAATTTACAAACACACCCGAAATCTTAATGTCTAGCTAGTCATTTGTTATGCTAACAATCTAGCAAGAGGTTGCAATGCAACAACATCAACTTCCGGAAGACAGGCGAATCGCTAGTACGCTCAACTGAAACGATACCATTCGTTTACAGTATACTAAAATTAACTAATAGTATATCAACAGTCAAGCATATACTCATTAAGTATGTAGTATACAGTATGTTAGTATGGGTATTCAAACACAGCTATGGTCATTTTCACGTTTTCATAAAGGGCAGCTAAGACAACCGAAGCCAAGGACAAATCGCCTTAAATCTACAGTTTCATATGGAGCCATAGCTGAATGGAACTCTTTACCAATCCATATTTCTCAGGCAAAAAGTAAATCTAATGTGATCACCATATGACTGTACAGGAAATAAAAAGCATCAACTGAATGTTTAATGTGTTTCCTGTCAGGTATTTTAATTTTCAGTATTGTCTACTTGTTAAATGTTTGTAAAGTCTTCATTTGTAATTGTTTGTAATGTCTTATTAATTGGTGTTGGACCCCAGGAAGATTAGCTAACATTACGGTGTTAGGTAATGGGGATCCTAATAAAAATTAAAATCCTTAGACCAGAGTGCCCCCTACACCATCTGGTCTCCCATCCAGGACTGACCCTGTTAACTTCAGAGGAAAGCCAGCAGTGGTATGCAGGGTGGTATGCTGCACAGAGATAGAGAGCAAGACCAGCAGCAGAAATACAAGGACCTGTACGGGGTTATTCTACTGACGTAAATCCCATTGTGTTCCAATGCAGAGCCTGCTCTATAGAGATGCGTGTGGCTGCCTCCTCACAAACTTCTGATTTATTTTTACTGGGTAAAACTTTATTTGAATGCTACTGCTTTGAGATATTTCAGTATAACAGTGCCTTAAAAAAGTATTCATCCCCCTTGGCATTTGTAGTATTTTGTTGCATTACAACCTGTAATTTAAATAGATTTTTATTGGGATTTCATGTAATGGACATACACAAAATAGTCCAAATTGGTGAAGTGAAATGAAAATAATAACTTGTTTCAAATAATTCTAAAAAAAAAAAAACGGAAAAGTGGTGCGTGCATATGTATTCACCTCTTTGCTATGAAGCCCCTAAGTAAGATCTGGTGCAACGAATTACCTTCAGAAGTAACATAATTAGTTAAATAAAGTCTACCTGTGTGCAAACTAAATGTCACATGATCTGTCACATGATCTCAGTATATATACACCTGTTCTGAAAGGCCCCAGAGTCTGCAACACCACTAAGCAAGGGGCACCACCAAGCAAGCGGCACCATGAAGACCAAGGAGCTCTCCAAACAGGTCAGGGACATGGTTGTGGATAAGTACAGATCAGGATTGGGTTATAA
The DNA here is from genome assembly GCF_045679555.1 of Salvelinus alpinus. Lineage (NCBI taxonomy): Eukaryota > Metazoa > Chordata > Actinopteri > Salmoniformes > Salmonidae > Salvelinus > Salvelinus alpinus. The sequence goes on along the minus strand of NC_092094.1, from coordinate 39,424,083 downwards.
AACAATATCAGAAACTTTGAATATCCCACGGAGCACCATTAAATCCATTATTAAAAAATGGAATGAATATGGCACCACAACAAATCTACCAAGAGAGGGCCGCCCACCAAAACTCACGGACCAGGCAAGGAGTCACGTTTCTGACCTTATTTCCTTTATTTTCCTTTGTTTTGTCTTTAGTTAGTATGGTCAGGGCGTGAGTTGGGGTGGGTAGTCCCCGCCAGAGCCGCCAGTCAGCCAGGAGCCGCCAGCCAGCCAGGAGCCGCCAGAGCCGCCAGCCAGCCAGGAGCCGCCAGAGCCGCCAGCCAGCCAGGAGCTGCCAGAGCCGCCAGCCAGCCAGGAGCTGCCCTTCAGTCCGGAGCTGCCCTTCAGTCCGGAGCTGCCCCTCAGTCCGGAGCTGCCCCTCAGTCCTGAGTTACCCCTCAGTCTGGAGCTGCCCGTCAGTCCAGAGTTACCTGTCCGCCCGGAGCTGCCCGGCAGTCCGGAGCTGCCTTTCAGTCCGGAGCTACCCCTCAGTCCGGAGCTGCCTTTCAGTCCGGAGCTGCCTGTCAGTCCGGAGCTGCCCCTCAGTCCTGAGCTGCCCCTCAGTCCTGAGCTGTCCCTCAGTCCTGAGCTGCCCCTCAGTCTGGAGCTGCCCCTCAGTCCAAAGCTGCCCCTCAGTCCGGAGCTTCCCCTCAGTCCAGAGGCGCCCCTCAGTCCAGTGGGGCCATTTAGGAGGGTCGCCGTTCCTAGGAGGCCACGGAAGCGGGTATTGACTATGGTGGAGTGGGGGCCACGTCCAGCGCCAGATGCCCACCCAGACCCTCCCCTTTATTTTCCGAGTTGGGGTGGGTAGTCTATGTTCTGTGTTGCTATGTTTAGGTTTGTCATTTGGGATATGGTTCTCAATCAGAGGCAGGTGTTTTTCATTGTCTCTGATTGGGAACCATATTTAGGTAGCCTGTTTTCACTGTTGGTTTGTGGGTGTTTGTTTCCTGTGTCAGTGTTTGTGCCACACGGGACTGTTTCGGTTATTTCACTTTGTTATTTTGTATTTGTTTTGTAGTGTTCAGTTATTTCTATTAAAACATGGACACTTACCACGCTGCGTCTTGGTCCGATCCCTGCTACACCTCCTCTTCAGACGAAGAGGAGGAAATCTGCCGTTACACAAGGAGGGCATTAATCAGAGAGGCAACAAAGAGATCAAAGATCACCCTGCAGGAGCTGCAAAGCTCCACAGCGGAGATTGGAGTATCTGTCCATAGGACCACTTTAAGATGTACACTCCACAGAGCTGGGCTTTACGAAAGCCTGGCCAGAAAAAAGCCATTGCTTGAAGAGAAAAATAAGCAAACACATTTGGTGTTCGCCAAAAGGCATGTGGGATACTCCCCAAACACATTGAAAAAGGTACTCTGTTGCTTTTTGCCATCAAGGAAACGCTATGTCTGGTGCAAACCCAACACCTCTCATTACTCTGAGAACACCATCCCCACAGTGAAGCATGGTGGTGGCAGCATCATGCAGTGGGAATGTTTTTTCCGGCAGGTGCCCGGGAAACTGGTCAGAATTAAAGGAATGATGGATGGCGCTAAATACCGAGGAAAACCTGTTTCAGTCTACCAGAGATTTGAGACTGGGACGGAGGTTCACCTTCCAGCAATGACCCTAAGCATACTGCTAAAGCAACACTCGAGTGGTTTAAGGGGAAACATTTAAATGTCATGGAATGGCCTAGTCAAAGCCCAGACCTCAATCCAATTGAGAATATGTGGTATGACTTAAAGATTGCTGTACACCAGCGGAACTCATTCAACTTGAAGGAGCTGGAGCAGTATTACCTTGAAGAATGGGCAAAAATCCCAGTGGCTAGATGTGCCAAGCTTATAGAGACATACCCCAAGAGACTTGCAGCTGTAATTGCTGCAAAATGGTGGCTCTACAAAGTATTGCCTTTGGGGGGGTGAATAGTTATGCATGCTCAAATTTAAATTGTTTATAAAATAAAAATTATTTTGCATCTTCAAAGTGGTAGGCATGTTGTGTAAATAAAATGATACAGACCCCAAAAAATCTATTTTAATTCCAGGATGTAAGGCAACAAAATAGGAAAAATGCCAAGGGGGTGAATACTTTCGCAAGCCACTGTAATCCAAGCTGCAAAACTTTGATATTAGTTTCCTCAGTTCAAGGGTAAAATACACACTTTGATATGCTAAGTGTGCAAGAATAAACACAGAGGGACAAAGACAAAAAACATGAAAACAAGCAATAGACAGTATGTCAAGCATATCCCCAAACAAACAAACATTCATTTGATTTTCATTCTAGATAATGAAAATCAATATGCGAGAGAGAGGCAGCGGTCCAGCTCAAACCTAAGGTGAGGAGCTGTCACTCAAATTCTCTTCCTGTTTACACAATAAACAGAGATGTTTACCACTACTCTGTTTGTGAAGAAACTGAGCTTCATCTCATGGCCTACTTTCAGTATATCAGCTTAAAGAGAATGACAATTCAAATTGTCATTAAAATTGTCCTTGTGATGTGATTGACTGCCGTGCATTGTGACATTGGAAGAAAACATGGTCTGCTTTCCAAGAAAACATCAGACAAAGATGGTAGCACTTTAGTTTACGGTGTTGGAATAACAGGGTAACGTCCGGAAAGTAACAGGAAACAACAGGGAAATAAGACAGCAACGAACAGGTGAGCACTCAGTAGCAATCAGTACAGGAACCCTGATGAGCAGGCAGGAAAACATGATGCAAGGCCATGTTCAAACTCAATGGGAGATGAAACACAAGTACTCTATAAATTGTCATACGCAGCACGGCAACGTTCTTCTAAAGAGCAACTGTGTGTCTGCTCTAGTGTGTAGTGTTTCCTCTATTAACCATTATTTATTTGAGTGAAGTCTGTCTCTCTTCTGTCACCCACAGGACACTCTCTATAGTTCACCTGGGCATTATTATCTGGGTGGCGTCTTAAGAATGCCCTCGCAGAATAACTTGGGAATTTTTATTTGATTTATTTCACCTTTATTTAACCAGGCAGGCCAGTTGAGAACAAGTTCTCATTTACAACTGCGACCTGACCAAGACAAAGCAAAGCAGTGGAACACAAACAACAACACAGAGTTACACATGGAATTAACAAACGTACAGTCAATAACACAATAGAAAAAATCTATATACAGAGTGTGCAAATGAGGTAAGATTAGGGAGATAGGACAATAAATAGGCCGTAGTGGCAAAGTAATTACAATTTAGCAATTAAACACCGGAGTGATAGATGTGCCGGAGATGAATGTGCAAGTAGAGATAATGGGGTGCAAAAGGGGCAAAAAAATTAAATAACAATATGGGAATGAGGTAGTTGGATGGGCTATTTACAGATGGGCTATGTACAGGTGAAATGATCTGTGAGCTGCTCTGACAGCTGATGCTTAAGTTAATGAGAGAGATATGAGTCTCCAGCTTCAGTGATTTTTGCAATTCGTTCCAATCATCGGCAGCAGAGAACTGGAAGGAAAGGCGGCCAAAGGAGGAATTGACTTTGGGGGTGACTAGTGAAATATGGGGCTTTGGTGACAAAACGGATGGCACTGTGATAGACTGCATCCAATTTGCTGAGTAGAGTGTTGGAGGCTATTTTGTAAATGACATCGCCGAAGTCAAGGATCGGTAGGATAGTCAGTTTTACGAGGGTAAGTTTGGCAGCATGAGTGAAGGATGCTTTGTTGCGAAATAGGAAGCTGATTGTAGATTTAATTTTGGATTGGAGATGCTTAATGTGAGTCTGGAAGGGGAGTTTACAGTCTAACCAGACACCTAGGTATTTGTAGTTGTCCACATATTCTAAGTCAGAACCGTCCAGAGTAGTGATGCTGGACGGGCGGGCAGGTGTGGGCAGCGATTGGTTGAAGAGCATGCATTTCGTTTTACTTGCGTATAAGAGCAGTTGGAGGCCACGGAAGGAGAGTTGTATGGCATTGAAGCTCGTCTTGAGGTTAGTTAACACAGTGTCCAAAGAAGGATAAAGAATGGTGACGTCTGCGTAGAGGTGGATCAGCGAAAGACCGCTAGCAGAGGCTAACGATGACTAAATAGCTAATAGCTAATTAGCTGGCTAGCTGCTGATGGAGGTTCCAGTTATAAGGTCTAAAAAAAGTTGTTACAGTTACAACAACAAAAAAGAAATAGCTGATCCGTACCACATTGAGTGAGGCATGTTGCAGGGATGTATATTTATTTTGAAAATGGAAAAAAGAGATAGAAATGTATTAAAAAAAACAGAAAAATACCATATTTACATGGGACGAAAACATACACGTCTTACTGCTGCGCCATCTTGGATTGGACATCTTGGATTGGACAATACATTTTTATGAGCATAAACTTGTTTGGAGAGGGAGTAAAGGGGAAATGAGATTATGACGTTTTTGTGGACGGACGTAAATGCAAAAGAACTGAGATACATTGGTAACAAAGAGGAGTCTAACACAGAATGTCTTTTTTTCCCAAAAATAAAGACACCAAAGTAGCAAAGTAATGAGTAATAGAACAATGGAACTAGTCTATGGCTTCATCATCAAACGGCCCCAAACAGTAGTCACAAAGTCACAGAATGGCTAATAAACAGCCTGAAAGAACAACTAGACTCATCTTGAACCCCATATCTACATTTACCTCCTGTTGCCTTTCTCACAATGTTCAATCTGATGTGTGTGTGAGAGAACTGTGGAAGTAGCAGTCTCCAGTCAGGGTTCGGTTCCGGTCATGGTCTGCTCTTTGCACCCTTCAAAGAGGAATTTAGCCCACAGCCTCAGGCAACATGATGATGCACTGGATGTAACCTTGTGCTTGACTCAGAACAATGCCAGTCTTTGAAGTCTATGGACAGGTTTGAGGCAATTTACACTTAAAACAATATGTTTGAAGCTGCGGATCAAAGTATAGAAAGCATATTCACAGAAACATTCTGATTTGAAACAATGGCTTGCATTATTTCTATCATTCCTTCCCTGGAATAACTATCTATACTTGTGTACAAGTGTGTGCTATTCCAAATGCACAATTACTGCATGGGAGATGTCAGAGATGTCAGTATCGCCTGAGAGGGTCTCTGTAATTTGTCAGTGTAAAATGGATGTTCTCTCTTTGTGTAGGATAGTGTGGAGCCGTTCTATTCAAAGCACACAGTAGGGCTTCATTTACTTTGCTGCTGAAAGGGAGTGGCCTTGTGCTGGAGTACCCCCGGAGTGGCCTTGTGCTGGAGTACCCCCGGAGAGGCTTTGTGCTGGAGTACCCCCGGAGTGGCCTTGTGCTGGAGAACCCCCGGAGAGGCTTTGTGCTGGAGTACCCCCAGAGTGACCTTGTGCTGGAGTACCCCCGGAGTGCTCTTTGTGCTGGAGTACCTCCGGAGTGGCATTGTGCTGGAGTACCCCCGGAGTGGCCTTGTGCTGGAGTACCCCCGGAGAGGCTTTGTGCTGGAGTACCCCCGGAGTGCTCTTTGTGCTGGAGTACCCCCGGAGTGGCCCTGTGCTAGAGTACCCCCGGAGTGGCCCTGTGCTAGAGTACCCCCGGAGTGGCCTTGTGCTGGAGTACCCCCGGAGTGCTCTTTGTGCTGGAGTACCCCCGGAGTGCTCTTTGTGCTGGAGTACCCCCGGAGTGCTCTTTGTGCTGGAGTACCCCCGGAGTGCTCTTTGTGCTGGAGTACCCCCAGAGTGGCCTTGTGCTGGAGTACCCCCAGAGTGCTCTTGGTGCTGGAGTACCCCCGGAGTGCTCTTTGTGCTGGAGTACCCCCGGAGTGGCCTTGTGCTGGAGTACCCCCAGAGTGGCCTTGTGCTGGAGTACCCCCAGAGTGCTCTTGGTGCTGGAGTACCCCCGGAGTGCTCTTTGTGCTGGAGTACCCCCGGAGTGGCTGGAGTACCCCCGGAGTGCTCTTTGTGCTGGAGTACCCCCGGAGTGGCCTTGTGCTGGAGTACCCCCGGAGTGGCCTTGTGCTGGAGTACCCCCGGAGTGGCCTTGTGCTGGAGTACCCCCGGAGTGGCCTTGTGCTGGAGTACCCCCGGAGTGGCCTTGTGCTGGAGTACCCCCGGAGTGCTCTTTGTGCTGGAGTACCCCCGGAGTGCTCTTTGTGCTGGAGTACCCCCAGAGTGCTCTTGGTGCTGGAGTACCCCCGGAGTGCTCTTTGTGCTGGAGTACCCCCGGAGTGCTCTTTGTGCTGGAGTACCCCCGGAGTGCTCTTTGTGCTGGAGTACCCCCGGAGTGCTCTTTGTGCTGGAGTACCCCCGGAGTGCTCTTTGTGCTGGAGTACCCCCAGAGTGGCCTTGTGCTGGAGTACCCCCAGAGTGCTCTTGGTGCTGGAGTACCCCCGGAGTGCTCTTTGTGCTGGAGTACCCCCGGAGTGGCTGGAGTACCCCCGGAGTGCTCTTTGTGCTGGAGTACCCCCGGAGTGGCCTTGTGCTGGAGTACCCCCGGAGTGGCCTTGTGCTGGAGTACCCCCGGAGTGGCCTTGTGCTGGAGTACCCCCGGAGTGGCCTTGTGCTGGAGTACCCCCGGAGTGCTCTTTGTGCTGGAGTACCCCCGGAGTGCTCTTTGTGCTGGAGTACCCCAGAGTGCTCTTGGTGCTGGAGTACCCCCGGAGTGCTCTTTGTGCTGGAGTACCCCCGGAGTGGCTGGAGTACCCCCGGAGTGCTCTTTGTGCTGGAGTACCCCCGGAGTGCTCTTTGTGCTGGAGTACCCCCGGAGTGCTCTTTGTGCTGGAGTACCCCCGGAGTGCTCTTTAGAGCGGGGACTGCACCTCCAGATCAACATTCAGCCCATTCATCTCCACCTGACTTTTTCAATATTTCCTGTATATAGTATGCTTACTAACTTACTTTGTGTATTTCATATTTCCTATTTTTATTTCATGTGTGTTTTTTTTAGCAATACATTGTTATTGATTAATGCATTGCTGGGTTAGCAAGAAAGGCATTTCACTGTACTGCATGTGTCATTAAAACTTGAAACTTGAAACCTAGCCCAGCTCCCTGTCTGTTCTCTGCCACAACCAGCCAGTCTCTCTGAGCCACTTTGTGAAGCTCTCAACACAACAACGCTCCACAGATGATGACACGTGAGAGCAAATCATTTTCCCAGGGTGCAAGGGGAAGCTTAAGTGAATGTTAATAAGAGCTAATGCTGCTCTTCGCTTGCAGCACACGGATGGGAAAAAACACAACAAACAGTCAAAGAGACAATGGATTCCATGATCTCTCCAATTACAGGTACCATGGAAACAGGGTAAATAGAAATGAGGAACTGGCATGACATGTAAGAGATAGCTTCTGAATGCCTGTCAAGGCAAGTTTTAGTTTCTCCAGAACTTTCCTCGTCCAACATGAGGAGCACTTGAGTTTGCTTTGATCTCAAGTTATTTTGATATAACATACAGTATTCACTCTGTAAGAGTCTTCTCTCTTCTCCCAATGAAGTCTGAAAAACCTAATTAGACATCCAGTAACATCTTAAGAGGAGGCATCATCTCACAAAAATACTTGGAAACATAAAGCAGGATCATCTAGTAACATACTATCTCAAGATGTACACAGGATCAAAGCGAGCCAAATCTAACCAAAAACAGCAACCTTTTACATGTAATCCTCAACATCTGTACTCTCCTGGATCATATTAGGCATGGATTCCTAAATCATGATGCAATCAGAAGCAAGACCAAAGAGCATGTAAAAAGTGGGCCAGTATTTTGCATCTCTTTGCATTCAAGACAGGGTCGAAAAATATGTAGTCATTTTCTGTGGCTCTGCCGTACACAGCAGCGGACTTGTCTGGGTACAGTACCAGGAACCCCAATAGACAGAACAGCTTGTTGCTCCCCAGCTTACCTTCAAGAGCCTCGGGACGACAGTCAGCTATTGGGCTCCTTTAAACAATATAGCATCAGTTTGATGCTGACAGGTGGTAGGTACATAATGTAGAAACTAGAGACTGCTAGTTCCCCTCCACACACCACTGTTCAACCACTATCTACAGCCAGAGCCAGAGCATACAGAATGAAGAGCAGACACTTGTTCGGCTAGATGGAGCATGTGTTTATACCGGTATGCATACATTTAATCCACATACGATGTCTAAATATATATATACATTATGGTGATGCTATAATTGTACCATATCTTAAACAATCTCCAGTTGTGTGACTGGACAGGAAACATTCAAAAGAGGAAATCTGTGCCTCCCGGGTGGCGCAGTGGTCTAGGGCACTGCATCGCTAGCTGTGCCACCAGAGACCCTGGGTTCGCGCCCAGGCTCTGTCGCAGCCGGCCGCGACCGGGAGGTCTGTGGGGCGACGCACAATTGGCCTAGCGTCGTCCGTGTTAGGGAGGGTTTGGCCGGTAGGGATATCCTTGTCTCATCGCGCACCAGTGACTCCTGTGGCGGGCCGGGTGCAGTGCGCGCTAACCAAGGTCGCCAGGTGCACAGTGTTTCCTCCGACACATTGGTGCGGCTGGCTTCCGGGTTGGATGTGTGCTGTGTTAAGAAGCAGTGCGGTTGGGTTGTGTTTCGGAGGACACATGGCTTTCGACCTTTGTCTCTCCCGAGCCCGTACGGGAGTTGTAGCGATGAGACAAGATAGTAACTACTAACAATTGGATACCATGAAATTGGGGAGAAAAAGGGGGTAAATATATATATATATGATAATTCTCAATGAATTAACATAGGGATTCAATTGAGGGAGGTTCTTTGAGTACAGTTATTCTGGCAGAGTCAGATGTTCAGATTTTTATTCCACCTCCTTAGCCCAGTATTTAGCCCTGCCAGGTCTGAGAGCTGGTGTCTTAAGCCCACTCAGTAGATAGCACACTGAGGTCAGCTGACAGGCAGCCCACGCCAGCTCTGTCAGAACACAAGTCCAGCCTGACAGGGTGCTGTCTCCTTCCACAGACCAATCAAACAGAGAGCCAAGCCGCCAAGGACAGGAATCTCATTAAGATAGACTAGATTTCCAGGATAAAATGTCACAAATATCCCAGCCATATCTGACTTATCTCTGCTTCCACAAAAACACAGAACTATGAAACAAATTACAGCATTCCCCCGAGCCATCAGATGCTGCAGATTGTTTCAGTGTGTACTAACTGTACGGACAACCAAATGTATTTTACATCCACAATAAGCGCAAAAATGGGAGCTGCTTTCTGCTGTACTCAAACCATTCAACTGCATAAACATGCATAATCACCGAAATGTGGATGATTGTCATAATTGTCCTATTATTACCATAATTTCATTTACATGTGTTCCTTTGGAGCCATAGCTCCTCTGAGCCAGTAAAAGTGTAAGGTAACTTGGTGTAATCTAATTGCTGCAGTGTGGAGTAATCACAGTGATTGCAGTTGGGAATTCAGGACCAATCAAGAGAATACTAACACTCTGATTCAGCTACCACTGAACGCACCCGCATACACGCACACAGACTCAATCACTTGAGAAGACATCATATCATTTAAAAAAAATGTTTTTAACAAAATGTTAAATACTAACCTAAATCCTAATATGTAAAATAAAACATACCAAAGCATGCTTTAAGAATGGTTCCCATTCTCATACTAATGGAGCAACAGCAAGAACTTTGACATTAACAGTGCAGTCTCTATGGCTCTTTTGTAAGGGCCCTGATCTCAACAGATTCCCAGTTTTCCAGTGACAAATTTCACCAAGGTCATGTCTGTGTCAGCATTATAATACTCCTACAGTAGGCTTCAACTGAAAGTTGCTGACATTTTTACATGCGTTATTCAGTCCTTTTCAAGAGGCTCAGAGAGGAAAAGTAAAAGTTCCGAGTTCACGAGGACACGTCAGTAGTACTTTGTGGTGAGTGTGGAGAAATATGGGTCAGAAAAGTTAATCAAGAGACAGAAATTAAACACTGAAAGTGCTTTTTCAACGAGTGCAGTTACAGTATATTGGTGTTGTTGGACTGTTGTCTTAAGGCTCAGACACACCAATAGCGCTTTCCTGCTGAAAGCCGAGCGTACTTAGCGCCACCTTAGCACAGAGTGCCGGCTGTAATTTGTGAACCGAGTGCACACTGATTTTACATGTAGAATAGTGTGAAAATGACGGCAGTCAGACGTCTACATCAGGTTGTCCCTAAAACACAGCCCTGAACAAGCCTTGACTCTTAAGTGCAAGTTTGCACTTCATAAAACCTTATGAAGTGCAGGGGTGACTTGCTGATATAGTCTTGTGGTTGGAATCTTTCCTGTGATATCTAAAATATTTAGTTAAAATACCATAGATAGATATGCAGTAGACAGATTACAGTCATAGAAATAGGATAGGATAAATCAAGACAACTAACTGGTTTATGAATCTCAAACACATACTAGCTGCATTGAATGCCACACCATAAATCATAAAAAATCTGTGTCACTAATGTATGAAGGTCTGTTTTCCAAATGCACTGCTAATAATAAAACAGGGTAAACACAGATTGACCAGACCTCCTGGGAATAATGTTGATGCTCAAAGCCATAAAAAAAACTAAAAGTAATTAAGCAGTTATTTTGCTTGTGTCTGGAACTTAAATGCTGTGCTTGATGTTTCCCCAGGGGACATAACAAACTGGTGCACTACCTGACAAAAACTTTAGGGAAATATGATCCTGACAGCATTCCATTTTAGTCAAACTTATGATGCTCCAAGTGCTTTATTGTTTTTGTTTCTTTTGAAACCCCTTTTTCAAAGCTGTCACACAGAGAATGGAAATGAATACATGGAAACATATTTAAATAATGTACGTCCATGATTTTCACTTGACTAAACCCATAAACACATTTAGGCTGCCAATGCATCTAAGTTATTTTGGATGTAGTGTGTAAGGATTTGAGAATGTCTTGTGAACCTTCTCCCCCACCATACTGACTTCTCAGGGCCACTCTCAACCCCCCCAGACAGCCTTCAACTTCAGAAAAGTCCATCTCTGTTCTCCTATTGATTTGTTTCTTCCATTTCCTGACTCAAAAGCAAACACCATGACCTATAGCACTACGTACCTATTTCTTACTTAAAAGCCAAATACAGGGACAATATTGTATGATTCAGCCAACTCACATTGTTCCCTTGACATGGTTTTATCAAAAGCACAGTAAGATCTACCAATCAAAAAAGTACACAGGGGCCTTAAAAGGGATAGATCACCCAAATTACAAAATGACATAATAGTTTCCTTACCCTGTAAGCAGTCTATGGACAAGGTATGAGAGGACTGTTTCCACATGCTAATGTTTTAGTATTTGTGGCACAGATCCCGTTCAAGTTATGGGACCGATATTAGGATTGTTCATGCATCATGTTCAAATGATCTATAAGTGACTTTGTTGAGCTTCACAATACATTTTAGATACTTTTGGATGATTTGGACATTATGCGTGAAAAGGGCTAATATCGGTCCCATGACTTGAATGGGACTTGTGCCACAAATGCTAAAACATTAGCAAGTGGAAACAGTGCCAGGGAAACTAAACCAAAGCATGAATTGCTGTTGACTGCTTACAAAGTAAGGAAACCTATGTGTAATTTTGTTATTTGCGTGAACTATCCCTTTAAAGCTAGAATCCTTAGTTACTACAAATGACAGTATATATGAATGGACAAAGCCATCGATCACGTGACAAGATTCATTCCAATGTGAAGACTCAATAGCGAATTTAATCCAAATTAAGACATTTAAAATGGCATCTCTGTAACATTCATCGTCTGAAGATGAGGAATCATCGGACCAAAGCGCAGCATGGTAAGTGTTCATGTTAATGTATTTAAACAGAACACTAAACAAAATAACAAAGAGAATGAACGAAAGGAAACAGTCCTGTCTGGTACAGACACAAAGACAGAAAACAACTACCCACAAAACACAGGTGGGAAAAGGCTACCTAAGTATGGTTCTCAATCAAAGACAACAATTGCGGGTGGTTCTCTGATTGAGAACCACACCCGGCCAAACACACAGAAATAGAAAACATAGAACACAAAACATAGAATTCCCACCCCAACTCACGCCCTGACCAAACCAAAATAGAGACATAAAAAAGGAACTAAGGTCAGGGCGTGACAATCTCATGGAGATAACATGCACAGTTTGAGCTACTCCAGGAAGGGACGTTGCAGGCTAGGTCAGTGCTGCCCCCTCTCATTGAGAAACTCAAGTTTAAGGCCGACCGGGGTACTTCAGGCTGCCATTAGAAACTAAATTACCCTTATAACTTCTTCTGCGTGTGATTTTTTTGTAATTGGTTCAAGGATATACATCTGGTGTATTAGAAGTTATTATTGGTACCATGATTGTCTTAAAAGATATATAGATATATTTACACAAAGATTGACATTTGTCCATTCACTATAATTGGGGATCCTGTTTCCTGCAAACAATGCCTGCAGTACCATGGTCGGCCTTGATCTCCCGTCAAATGTAATTTGTCACATGGGACGAATACAACAGGTGTAGGTAGACCTTACCGTGAAATGCTAATTTACGAGCCCTTAACCAACAATACAGGAAAAAAGGGTTCTGTTCTGAAAGAGCTGCAAAATCAGCATGGCTAGACAATCTGGACCCTCTCTTTCTAAAATTATCTGCCGAAATTGTTGCAACCCCTATTACTAGCCTGTTCAACCTCTCTTTCGTATCGTCTGAGATTCCCAAAGATTGGAAAGCTGCCGCGGTCATCCCCCTCTTCAAAGGGGGTGACACTCTAGTCCCAAACTGCTACAGACCTATATCTATCCTACCCTGTCTTTCTGTCTTCTCCGCTATGCAATCTGGTTTCAGAGCTGGTCATGAGTGCACCTCAGCCACGTTCAAGGTCCTAAACGATATCATAACCGCCATCGATAAGAGACATTACTGTGCAGTCGTCTGGCCGAAAGCCTGGCCAAGGCTTTCGACTCTCAAATGATTGCCTCGCCTGGTTCACCAACTACTTCTCTGATAGAGTTCAGTGTGTCAAATCGGAGGGCCTGTTGCCCGGACCTCTGGCAGTCTCTACGGGGGTGCAACAAGGTTCAATTCTCGGGGCTGACTCCCTTCTCTGGATTCATCAATGATGTCGCTCTTGCGGCTGGTGATTCTCTGATCCACCTCTACGCAGACGACACCATTCTGTATACTTCTGGCCCCTCTTTGGACACTGTGTTAACTAACCCCCAGATGAGCTTCAATTCCATACAACTCTCCTTCCGTGGCCTCCAACTGCTCTTAAATGCAAGTAAAACTAAATGCATGCTATTCAATCGATCACTGCCCGCACCTGCCCGCCCGTCCAGCATCACCACTCTGGACGGCTCTGACTTAGAATACGTGGACAACTACAAATACCTAGGTGTCTGGTTAGACTGTAAACTCTCCTTCCAGACTCACATTAAGCATCTCCAATCCAAAATTAAATCTAGAATCGGCTTCCTATATCGCAACAAAGCATCCTTCACTCATGCTGCCAAACATACCTTCGTAAAACTGACCATTCTACCGATCCTCGACTTCGGCGAAGTCATCTATAAAATAGCCTTGTAACGCTCGTCGTTGGAATGAGGTGAGGACCAAAGCACAGCGTGTTAAGTGTCCATCATTATATTTATTAAACATAGAACACTAAACAAAATAACAAAGGAGAAACACAACAGTTCTGTAAGGTGACATCCACTACACAGAAAATATAATCACCCACAACACACAATGACAAACAGGCTACCTAAATATGGCTCCCAATCAGAGACAACGACTGACACCTGCCTCTGATTGAGAACCATACTAGGCCAAACACATAGAAATAGAACAATAGAACAAAACATAGAAAAAACAACATAGAATGCCCACCGCAACTCACGCCCTAACCAAACTAAAATAAAGACATAAAAAAGGAACTAAGGTCAGAACGTGACAAGCCTCCAACACTCTACTCAACACTCTGCCATCCGTTTTGTCACCAAAGCCCCATACACTAACCACCACTGCGACCTGTACGCTCTCGTTGGTTGGCCCTCCCTTCATACTCGTCGCCAAAGGTTATCTACAAGTCTCTGCTAGGTAAAGCCCGCCTTATCTCAGCTCACTGTCACCATAGTAATACCCACTCGTAGCACGCGCTCCAGCAGGTATATCTCACTGGTCACCCCCAAAGCCAATTCCTCCTTTGGTCGCCTTTCCTTCCAGTTCCCTGCTGCCAATGACTGGAACGAACTGCAAAAATCACTGAAGCTGGTGTGGTGGATGAATCAGAATTAGTTGGGTAACATAAGTAATTAAGATGTCATATCTGCATAATATTCTTATGTGATATACTTTTTATTAGAATGTATTTCTAATAGACTCTAGTGTTGGCATTTGCATTTCTTCCCTCAGCTGGGGCTCAGTCACTTGGGGCCCAGAGAGTGGAGAGGTCAAGCTAGTCTTTCACATATCCCTGGTGCTATGCAGAATATCAGAAAGGGAAGAGGACAGGATGGAACATTGTCTTCATATGTGAATGTATCTGTTAAACCATGTGAAGGGATGGCGTAATTAAGGGGGAACCAATTACTTGTCTCCACAATGTCTGTGCGCAAGTCACTCCCTCCTTTCGCATTGGGGGGTGGTGTATGGCAGTGTCTGGAAACATTCTATGTCCTCTCTGATGTTGCACTTATCCTGGGATAGTGTATGACCTAGAGGCTCACTCCCCTCAGTGAGCTTGTCCAGGAGTGGGGTCAAGAGGGGGTTTACTTGAGATGGGAGTATCTAGAGTTAACATTTGTTATGCCATTGGATGAGGTAATGGTTCTGTGCTATGAAGTACCAGGAATGAGATTAGAACCTCGTCTTAGGGACCAAACTGAACGATAATTTAGAGTGAATGTTATCTGGCTAAGGAATACTCCTTTCTCAATTATAAAGACCATTTGTAAACTGTTCCTAAAATCTGTGGTTCGTCATGTAGGTTGAGAGGGGTGTGTCTTGGCTATAAAAGATCTTTGTACTTTTCTGTTGTCACTTCCAATGGTTCATTAGAAATGGTGCATCACTGAAAGTCAAATGGTATTGCAAAGCTCTTATTATTAAAGATGTAGTTGAAGTATAACTCTGACTGGTGTGTGAAGTTTGTAACTCTCCTCATTTGGTAAAGCAGAAATAAGCCACCACACTGGAGACTCATATCTCCCTCACTAACTTTAAGCACCAGATGTCAGAGCAGCTCACAGATCACTGCACCTGTACACAGCCCATCTGTAAACAGCCCATCTATCTACCTCATCCCCATACTGTATTTATTTATTTATCTTGCTCCTTTGCAACCCAGTATCTCTACTTGCACATTCATCTTCTGCACATCTACCATTCCAGTGTTTAATTGCTATATTGTAATTTACTTCGCCACCATGGCCTATTTATTGCCTTAACTCCCTTATCTTACCTCATTTGCACTCACTGTATATAGACTTTTTGTTTTATTTTTTCTACTGTATTATTGACTGTATGTTTTGTTTATTCCATGTGTAACTCTGTGTTGTTGTATGTGTCAAATTGCTATGCTTTATCTTGGCCAGGTCGCAGTTGCAAATGAGAACTTGTTCTCAACTAGCCTACGTGGTTAAATAAAGGTGAAATAAAAAATGTAATTTAAAAAAATAGTGTGTTCGGAACAGAGATTAAAATGAGTAGATTTCTGGTCGCGGAAGAATAGATTCAAGGCATAATGTACAGACAAGGGTATGGTAGGGTGTGAGTGACGATGAGAGAGGTTTTGTCTCTAGAGGCACCATTTAAGCCAGGTGAGGTCACTGCATGTGTGGGGGGTGGAACAAAAGGGCTAGCTAAGGCATATTGAGCAGGGCTGGAGGCTCTACAGTGAAATAAGGCAATAATCACTAACCAAAACAGCAATAGACAAGGCATATTGACATTAGGGAGAGGCATGTGTAGCCGAGTGATCATAAGGTCCAGTGAGTAGCTAGGCGAGCTGGAGACACGGCGATTCAGACAGCTAGCAGGCCGGGGCTAGCAGGCTAGTAGATGGGCCTTCGGGGGACGTTGCAATGGAAGAGCCTGTTGAAACCCCCTCGGACGGTTACGTCGGAAGACAAGTCGTGATGGATTGGCAGGGCTCCGTGTCGGCAGTAAAAGGGTCCAGCCCAATTGACAAAATAGGTATTGTATCCCAAGAATTGGCTGATGGACCTCTTCAGCTACCCGGGAGATGGGCCTAACTCGAGGTTAGCTCCAGGCTAACTGGTGCTTGCTTCAAGACAGAGACATAGCAGAGGATAGCAGAGGCTAGCAGCTAGCTAGCTGTGATGATCCGGTGTAAAGGTTCAGAGCTTGCGGTAGGAATCCGGACATGAGGTAGAGAAAAAGCAGTCCGATATGCTTTGGGTTGATATCGCGCTGTGCAGACTGGCAGGAATTGACCGGACTGAGGCTGGCTGATGCTCGAGTTAACGGTGATGACCGCTAGCAGTGGCTAACTGACTACTAGCTCGTAGCTAGTTAGCTGGCTAGCTTCTGATGGGGGATCCGGTTCTAAAGTGTAAAAAATAGCAGATCCGTACCACATTGAGTGAGGCGGGTTACAGGAGAGTATGTTCAGTCCGTAGATGGAAATTGAGATAAAAAAATCTATAAAAAATCTATACGAAATATATACGAAGAAAATATATATACATGGGTGGGGACGAGACAAACAGACGTCCTAATGCTACGCCATCTTTGAATAAGATGTGCAGGGGTACAGGGTAGTCGACATAATTAAGGTAATATTTACATGTAGGTAGGGGTAAAGTGACTATGCATAGATAATAAACAGAGAGTAGCAGCAGCGTGTGTGAAGGAATGTGAATGTGTGTGTGTGACATCAATATGCATGTGTGTGTTTTGTGTGTGTGTCCGTGTCCGTGTGTGTGTGTTGGAGTGTCAGTGTAGTATGTGTGGGTGTGTGGTTAGAGTCCAGTGAGTGTACATTGAGCCTGTGCAAGAGAGTCAGTTCAAAAAATAATAGATATGAATAAAATAAGGTCAATGTAAACAGTCCTGGTAACCATTTGATGAACTGTTCAACAGTCTTATGGCTTGGGGGTAGAAGCTGTTAAGGAGCCTTTTGGTCCCAGACTTGGCGCTCCGGTACCGCTTGCCGTGCGGTAGCAGAGAGAACACTCTATGACTTGGGTGGCTGGAGTCTTTGTTAATTTTTAGGGCCTTCCTCTGACACCGCCTGGTATAGAGGTCCTGGGTGGCAGGGAGCTCAACCTCAGTGATGTACTGGACCGTGTACTGGACCGTTTTACCCTGGTGGCTACATCTATTTTTGGACTTCTAAATTAAGGATATTTACCCATTGATTCTTGAAGAATATAACTTATAAATGCCTCATGAGCTTAGTTTAACTGTCGTAACCCATCAGAACCCCAAATACTGTATAAGCTTATTTACCTTCAATGTTTATAAACAATGTAAATGTAAACAAACACTGTATAGCATCAATACATGGTTCAAACTAACCCCGGTTCTCTGGTAATATGAATGAGGTATTTCACTTATGGGCTATGCCCCCAGCGTATTCGTCAGAAGCCTTTATTACACTACGCCAGCCATGATTGGCTGGACTTCGAGACGTGTGCGTCGGGGAAGGGTGTCCGTCCTACCCTATTAAAGATCTGACGCAGCGTCTCTGAGTCATTCAAAAATAAGCAACACCTCTTCCTCGCTAACGCAAGAAGGGTGTCGTGCTCCCAAAACCCACATGACAAGCCAAAATAGCTGCCAGATATACTTTAATAGTAGAAAAAGCCTTTTCTTTGTATAATATTTTCTGTAGAAACAACAGGATTACCGGGACAGAGCACTGGATTGGCACTGTCTGTGATTTAGTGCACCAATCCTCAAACACGCACCATTTACAATCCTAAAGGGACCTGGTGGATGAGGCTCTAGCACTCTGAATAGTCTAAATTTCATTTTGGGGAGGCAGTGTTCAAATTGTGAGAGCCCATGAGCTCATGTTTTGCAACATTTCTATAGGCTATGCAATTATGCAAGATGGCCTCTATTAAAAAGAGGAGGATCCCATCAGCTTTCTATAGGCTAGGCCTACTATATTTATTTCTCAACTTTCTTAATATGAAGCACATTGCTTATCTTTACACCAGGAGTATAGCCTAACTGGCTGGCAAGGAAATTAACCATGGGAAAAGCGTCCTTCATTCGCTATTTAAGTGCATAGATGACATGCATTTTTTCCCGCTGCCCCTGTTTCGAGACAGGTGCATGATAATGGTCCTCTCTAAATCAAAACAAATTTCACACAAATATTATTTGGTATACAGTGGGGAGAACAAGTATTTGATACACTGCCGATTTTGCAGGTTTTCCTACTTACAAAGCATGTAGAGGTCTGTAATTTTTATCATAGGTACACTTCAACTATGAGAGACGGAATCTAAAACAAAAATCCAGAAAATCACATTGTATGATTTTTAAGTAATTAATTTGCATTTTATTGCATGACATAAGTATTTGATACATCAGAAAAGCAGAACTTAATATTTGGTAGAGAAACCTTTGTTTGCAATTACAGAGATCATACGTTTCCTGTAGTTCTTGACTAGGTTTGCACACACTGCAGCAGGGATTTTGGCCCACTCCTCCCTACAGATCATCTCCAGATCCTTCAGGTTTCGGGGCTGTCGCTGGGCAATACGGACTTTCAGCTCCCTCCAAAGATTTTCTATTGGGTTCAGGTCTGGAGACTGGCTAGGCCACTCCAGGACCTTGAGATGCTTCTTACGGAGCCACTCCTTAGTTGCCCTGGCTGTGTGTTTTGGGTCGTTGTCATGCTGGAAGACCCAGCCATGACCCATCTTCAATGCTCTTACTGAGGGAAGGAGGTTGTTGGCCAAGATCTCGCGATACATGACCCCATCCATCCTCTCCTCAATACGGTGCAGTCGTCCTGTCCCCTTTGCAGAAAAGCATCCCCAAAGAATGATGTTTCCACCTCCATGCTTCACGGTTGGGATGGTGTTCTTGGGGTTGTACTCATCCTTCTTCTTCCTCCAAACACGGTGAGTGGAGTTTAGACCAAAAAGCTCTATTTTTGTCTCATCAGACCACATGACCTTCTCCCATTCCTCCTCTGGATCATCCAGATGGTCATTGGCAAACTTCAGACGGGCCTGGACATGCGCTGGCTTGAGCAGGGGGACCTTGCGTGCGCTGCAGGATTTTAATCCATGACGGCGTAGTGTGTTACTAATGGTTTTCTTTGAGACTGTGGTCCCAGCTCTCTTCAGGTCATTGACCAGGTCCTGCCGTGTAGTTCTGGGCTGATCCCTCACCTTCCTCATGATCATTGATGCCCCACGAGGTGAGATCTTGCATGGAGCCCCAGACCGAGGGTGATTGACCGTCATCTTGAACTTCTTCCATTTTCTAATAATTGCGCCAACAGTTGTTGCCTTCTCACCAAGCTGCTTGCCTATTGTCCTGTAGCCCATCCCAGCCTTGTGCAGGTCTACAATTCTATCCCTGATGTCCTTACACAGCTCTCTGGTCATGGCCATTGTGGAGAGGTTGGAGTCTGTTTGATTGAGTGTGTGGACAGGTGTCTTTTATACTGGTAACGAGTTCAAACAGGTGCAGTTAATACAGGTAATGAGTGGAGAACAGGAGGGCTTCTTAAAGAAAAACTAACAGGTCTGTGAGAGCCGGAATTCTTACTGGTTGGTAGGTGATCAAATACTTACGTCATGCAATAAAATGCAAATGAATTACTTAAAAATCATACAATGTAATTTTCTGGATTTTTGTTTTAGATTCCGTCTCTCACAGTTGAAGTGTACCTATGATAAAAAATTACAGACCTCTACATGCTTTGTAAGTAGGAAAACCTGCAAAATTGGCAGTGTATCAAATACTTGTTCTCCCCACTGTATGTAAAGACAAGATTAAATCAAGAATAGTCTGATGGGTGACAATATTAGCCTATCACTTGTGAATTATGGCCAGCACAAGGCAAGAAACAATGCCTTTTTTTTGGCGACTTTTTCGAATAATAGTTGCACACCTCATGTAGCCTAGCCCATAGGCGTATATGTTTTGATAAGGTTTGTATCACAACTAAAGTGGCCAAATAACTTCTTAAAATTAACCTCTAACGAGCCTCTACCCCGGGTCCGGGATCACCCCCCACCCCCCCACACACTGATTAGCATAGCTAGCATAGCTTCACAAGTAGATAGTAGCATCTAAATATCATTAAATCACAAGTCCAAGACACCAGATGAAAGATACAGATCTTGTGAATAAAGCCACCATTTCAGATTTTTAAAATGTTTTACAGGGAAGACAAAATATGTAAATCTATTAGCTAAACACGTTAGCAAAATACACCACTTTTCTAACTCCATCAGTTTCTTACTACTTCAGGTGCTATCACCAATTCGGCTAAACTAAGATATTGATAGCCACTAACCAAGAAAAAACCTCTTCAGATGACAGTCTGATAACATATTCATGGTACAGGATAGTTTTTGTTAGAAAAAAGTGCATATTTCAGGTAGAAATCACAGTTCTACATTGCAGCTGCAATCTGAAATAGCGTTGGAAGCAGCCGGAATAATTACTGAGACCGACGTCAATTACCAAAAGAATCATCCTAAAACACTTCAGAAAAATAGACAGCCTACAGCAATCGAAAGACACAGATCTTGTGAATCCAGAGAATATTTCAGATTTTCTAAGTGTTTTACAGCGAAAACACAATATAGCATTATATGAGCGTACCACAATAGCCAGAATCACAACCGCATTTACCAGCTGTAAATGTTAGCGATCGTAACAACCCAACAAAAGATATATAATTTGACTAACCTTGATATACTTCATCAGATGACAGACCTGTAACATCATATTACACAATGCATATAGCTTTTGTTCGAAAATGTGCATATTTAGCAGCACAAATCGTGGTTATACTATGTAATCACTACAAACATTGCATGTATTCTGGCCGGCGCCATTTTGGATTAGCGCCTATTCTTATAAAAATACTATTCATAAACTTGACTAAAAAATATAAGTTGGACAACAATCGAAAGATAAATTAGTTCTTAATGCAATCGCTATGTTAGATTTTTAAAATTAACGTTACTAGACATATAGTGTGCGTTGCAGCCAGACCAGTGCCTGCAAAAGTGGCGCGCAAACACTATGACATTTTTCCACATAAATACATAATAACATCATAAATAGTTCCTACTTTTGGACGAGCTTCCATCAGTATCTTGGGCAATGTGTCTTTTCTTCAAAAGAATAGTTGCTTTGTTGTAAAACGTCCTCTTCACCTTTGGAACTAGCTGCTACCATTAGCTATGTCGCACACACATGTCCAAATCCTCAAACTAGATACAAAGGAAATTCAGAAAAATAGCACTATACTCGCATAAACTGATATAAATCGGTTTCAAATAACATCGTTATGATGTTTCTAACACCTATATTTAATTAAATTACAGACGGATACATCTCTGGTCGATAACTGAGCGTTCCAAAATTTCATCCTGACTTCTTGCCAGGCGCCATGACGAACGAGACAAAGAAAGGTACTCTCGTTCCATCCGGCTTTATAACCTCGGACAGCTACGCAGACAGACCATTCCACTTCTCATTGGTTACTGACATCCAGGGGAAGGCGGGTGCAGTTCAATTCCAGCCATAGGATATACACAGGCTTTAAAACTGAACCCAGATCAGAGGATAATTCTCAGACCTTCGCAAGTCATGTCAGGATTTTTGCTGTAGAGGGAGTTCTGGGTCACCCACAGACATAATTAAAACGGTTTTAGAAACTAGACAGTGTTTTCTATCCAATATTAGTAAGGATATGCATATTGTACGATCAAGAATTGAGCAATAGGCCGTTTAATTTGGAGACCAAAATATGCTAATGCGGAACAGCACCCCCTATAGTTGCCAGAAGTTAAGCACATGAATCCGCTTTACAAGGAGTGTAGAGCCTAACTGGCTTACATAAGCAGCGCGAGTTTCAAGTTTGGGGAAGATAATTTCACCATAAAAATGCACCTTTATAATAAAAGCATTATATGCATAATCGCATTTGCGGTCACTTTTGATAATGGTGTTTTCCCACTAATGGAACATTTGTGCTTATAGCCTACTGCCATATGTGCATTGATGAGCTAATAATGTGAAGAAATTATCAACATTTAAAGCTAAACATTATGATCTGTTGCGTCAGCCACATTGTATAAAAAAAGGTGTTTTGATGCTAGTGGTTGTATTAATTTGGGATCGATCGCATTCCACAACAGACCCAGACTATTTTTGGAATATTTACTTCTTGCACAGAATAGAATAGGTCAGCTTTGGTACTATGGGGGATATTAGATTGACATACTGTAGGCTAGTGCTTTTGCTGTTTGTTAGGCCTACTCATCTTGTTGGCTGACGAAAAGTAAATGTGGACAGTTCTTCCAATATCTTCAATATGCACCTTGGAATTGGATAAGGACACGCGCAGTTGCGTCCCTGATGTGTCTGTCTTCACTTGTAGCCTGTGAGAAATACCTGATCACTTGATGGAGAGCCATGTGAGTGAAAGGTGCTTCGGAGCGCGCAGCAATCTGGGAGAAGGGCACAACGCAGCACTCCGGGCCAAGAGCACAACTGCCACTGGCCGCAAAAGGCAGTGCATTACAGCCACACAAAGGGTATGCCGCCATGAAATTTGAGGCGTTATCAAGTGCTCGTCAAATTGTGAATGAGAGACTATTAAAGCTTCTTATGGCTCCAATCCCGTTAACGGGATCGTTATGACAACAGCCAGTGAAAGTGCAGGGCGCAAAATTCAAACAACAGAAATCTCATAATTAAAATTCCTCAAACATACATGTATCTTATACCATTTTAAAGGTAATCTTGTTGTTAATCCCACCAAAGTGTCCGATTTCAAATAGGCTTTATAGCGAAAGCACCACAAACGATTATGTTAGGTCACCGCAAAATCACAGAAAAACACAGCCATTTTCCCAGCCAAAGACAGGAGTCACAAAAAGCAGAAATAGAGATAATATTAATCACTAACCTTTGATGATCTTCATCAGAAGACACTCATAGGACTTCATGTTACACAATACATATATGTTTTGTTCGATAAAGTTCATATTTATATCCAAAAACCGCCATGTTCAGAAATGCCTCCAAAATATCCGGAGAAATTGCAGAGAGCCACGTCACATAACATAAATACTCATCATAAACTTTGATGAAAGATACATGTTTTACATAGAATTAAAGATACACTTGTTCTTAATGCAACCGCTGTGTCAGATTTCAAAAAGCTTTACGGCAAAAGCACAATATTCAATAATCTGAGAACAGCGTTCACCCACAAAAGGAAGCCATACAGTTACCCACCAAATTGTGCAGTCAACAAAACTCATAAATAGTATTATAAATCTTCACTTACCTTTGCTGATCTTCGTCGGAATGCACTCCCAGGATTCCCACAAGAAATGTTTGTTTTGGTCGGTAATGCCCATAATTTATGTCCAAATAGCTATTTTTGTTAGCGTGTTTGGTAAACAAATCCAAAGTCAGGAAGCGCGTTCACTAAAAGCTGACGAAATGTCAAAAAGTTCCGTAACAGTCAGTAGAAACATGTCAAACGATGTATTGAATCAATCTTTAGAATGTTTTTAACATAAATGTTCAATAACGTTCCAACCGGAGAATTCCATTGACATCAGATGTGCGATGGAACAGAGCTCCCTCTCATGTGAACGCGCATGTTCAGAGCATGGTCAGGTCATGGTAGACCTGACTCATTCCCGTCTCCTTCGGCCCCACTTCACAGTAGAGGCATCAGACAAGGTTCTCCAGACTGTTGACATCTAGTGGAAGCCGTAGGAAGTGCAAACTGATCCATATCCCACTGTGTATTCAATAGGGGCTGGGTTGAAAATCGACCAACCTCAGATTTCCCACTTCCTGTTTGGATTTCTTCTCAGGTTTTTGCCTGCCATATGAGTTATGTTATACTCACAGACATCATTCAAACAGTTTTAGAAACTTCAGAGTGTTTTCTATCCAATACTAATAATAATATGCATATATTAGCAACTGGGACTGAGGAGCAGGCAGTTTACTATGGGCACCTTTCATCCAAGCTACTCAATACTGTGCCTGCAGCCAAAATAAGTTAAAGTGTGTACAGCCTGCGCAAAAAACAAAGCAGAGCTCAAGCTCTTCAAGCGACTTTTTTCAAATCATTCTTCATACTATAAAATAATTCCCCGGAATTCTAAGCAAATCTTGTTGGCTAAATGAACTAGTGTAACCCACAGGCATTTGGCATAGCCAGATCAGGACCTAACATAAGGACAACTCAGAGTATGCTACTCTGTTCTTCTGAAATAGACTACATTTTCTTCATATCGTTCTTCTTTAGACCTGTCTTAAAAAAATATATTTATTGTGAAGTTGAAGGCTATATTACATGGATTTATTAGGCTTTTTAAAATATAGATGTTCCGAAGGTCTGCATGTGTGGAAGCCAGGATATACTAAATGTGTTTATGTTAATTAACGTCAATTACCGTGAGACCGACAGATATTTACTTGACAATCACCGGTTGATGAAATTTTGTGACTGCCACAGCCCTAGTCATGTCGAGGTAAGCTTCTGATAAAGGCTTCTGACGAATACGCTAGGGGAGTATCCCATAAGTGAAATACCGAAATGAATACTTGAAAGAGAACTATAATTTTCATACCATGGATGGTTAGTCCTTGCATCCATAGTTCTGCCTATGAATTTGAGAGTGGTTACATTTCTCCAGGCCCATCACTCAGCATTTTACCAAAACACAGGCTTTGTAATTGTTTCAAATAAGGATTCTAGCTTGAAGATGAAAGGTAGCCTATTCAACTAGGACATTGGGTTAATACAATTACAGACACATGGACTGAAGTATGCCGATTGTAATATGGTTCACAGTTAAATGTTACTTACTCTCCTGATGTTTTGATGCCATGTTAGATTGACTGGGAATTAAACCAATGTCATCTGCATGGCATATTGCCTCTGGGAGGTATGTCTTCCTACTGGGCACAGATGTAAGTTCAACGTCTAGTTTTGATTTACATTTGGTTGAGGTGTCAACTAAAGGGAATTAAATGTAAAATCATCAAAAAATGTCACCATGTCATTGGATTTAGGTTAAAAGTTGGGTGAAAAACACCCAAAATGTCCTTAAGTTGATTACTTTTTTCAAATCCAATCAGTTTTTCACATAGATTTTTTGGGTTGGAATGATGTAGAAACAAAATTGATTCAACCAGTTTTTGCCCAGTAGGTTGTCTCAGTACTAACTTAACTACCGGTGCCAACTCTGTGACACTGTAATCAGCTCTTTGTTTTGCTGTCAAGCACAAGACTTGATTATAGTACTGGGAACACACCAGGGCTCAATGTGTCCTCATGTACAGGCCGTGTCCAGGCCGCTCATCTGACAATCCCCAATCAATACTCAATCAAAAAGTTCATACCCTGGAGCAAATCTGTGATAGTGCCCTGTGGCAGCTGAGCCCTGGAGCTCTTTATAGCTCAGCAAAGTGGAACATGCCTCTGACAAAGACAGAACACAGACCAGGACACGACTGATGGAGAGAGAACACTGGTTTGAGATATTGATGTCCATGTAGGTCTCTCTGTTCAAACAGTGCTGGCTGCTATAATTTGAAAGACGTAAGAACAGGTAGTGCTAGTTGTAAGGTCCGTGACAGACACTGAGCAAACTTCTGCTTTAAGTTTGTCCTATTTCATCATCTCTTTGCCCAGGTGACTGTCTGGAATACTGCATCAATGACTTGAGCAAAGAAAGATTATAGTTTTCAACTTTTAATGTGAAAAGAGAACGAGGAGGGAAATATTATAGCCCTCTACAGGCTCTCTTGATTATACTACTGTTATCTATTTCTCAGCCCCTGTGGTCACAGTCAAAGGGCTGACACAAAGATATACAGTACCAATAAAAAGTTAGGACACACCTACTCATTCAAGGGAGAGAGATGGAGTGCTGCATCAGATGACCTGTGTCTGGAAATTCAGTACTGTGAAAGAATTGTTCATTTCTTCAAACAATCATCTTTATTTAATATCGATTAATTATTGCAATAATGAAACCAGTCAGCCCAACAGTCATGACTGTTGAGCTGAGCAGCCTAACTGAACATGAAAAAACTGATATTATATAGGACCTAAAAATGCTTAGTCAGACTGGTTCCATCTCCCGTAAGCAACCTTGGTTATCTACAAAGGATGGTGTTTTACCCCCAACCCGGCGTAGTTTCTCAGATGCCAGGAAGATGAGACAATGAGGCATTGTTCTAAACTCTTCCAGACTCTCTATCTCGGGTCACACACACCACATCTTGTCTATGGAATGCCAGCGTTTAGGTTTTTATGACCAAGTCATCTGATGCATTAATTACCCACTAAACATCATAACTAGGTATCAAACATGAACACAACTAAAACAGCATCAAACCTTCCAAACCTCACAGCAACAACTGTACACTGGGAAAACAGTGTACAGGGACAACTGGGAAAAAATAAAGCTCACCTGAAAGAGGAGGACACTTGTGCATTTTGCAGGTCAACTCCAAATCAGTTCTATCTGACTTGACATTTTTATCACCATCAAAGGCTCAATAGCAACGTTCTAAACACCCTTGGGTGAGAAAGGCATCATGAAAACTAAACCTCTCAGACGAAGGTAGCCTAGTGCATAAGAGCGTTGCGCCAGTAACTGAAAGGTCGCTGGTTTGTATCTCTGAGCAGACTAGGTGAAAAATCTGTTGTGTCCTTGAGCAAGGCATTTAACCCTAGTTGCTCTGGATAAGAGTGTCTGCTAAATGACTTAAATGTAATCAAACAGAGAAGCTGAAGTAAAACCTCAGGACCAGGGCTCCAGTTATACATCTTTATTAGCCCAGGACCCAGAGATTAGACTAGCATTGATTTAAGCTGGAGAACAAAATGAGTCAAGTTCTTTATAAACGCTATCTCCTTAAAAACCATCTCTACCTTCAATATAAGCCTTTTAAAAAGCCCCACTAGGGGACGAGGGGCCAGTTCTAAAGGGGTTATCTTGTCTGGAAACGCTCATGTGAAACAATGAGGGCAGATAAACTTAATTGGAGAACTGGAAAGAGTGCAGGCCCAGGCCGTCAGAGCAGAGGCAGAAAGGCAGGGGAGAGAAGATGGGGGCGAGATTGGTTTGTCTGGTCTCTCTCTCTGTGGGCTCTGTGGTGCTGTGTGAGTCAGAGCAGGGTCCCCTCGTCCCTCAGAGCGAGGGACAGATAATCAAGCCCCAGTTGATGTGGGACTGTGCAGAAGGGCAGAAGGAGAATAGAAACTCTTTAATAGATTAGCAGCGTTCATGTAGTGGAACCGCCACAGGGGAGACCAAGGCCGCACCTCACAATCCACAGTACTGTATGATTGTTGCTGGAAGTCTGGGAGAGAGCTCTGATCTGCATAGCACTCAGGCATGACCAAGACCAACAGAAAGGGAGAGAGGGATGGAGGGAGAGAGAGATACAAGGGAGAGAGAGAGGCCCAGAATGATGCCATTTAGTTCAGAGATGATTTAAGAGTCACCACATCAACCACTAAAATAGTGGTTTAATTTTCCCCAAACCAATGGAATGTACTGGAATAAAGCCCTATTCGCATATATTCAGATCAAATCACGCTGAGAATAAAGCATTTTTAAAATGCTATTTTAACCCACAGTGGAGTCATATTGCTCCCTATGGTAATTTAAAAGAAGATAGCTCACTTATGATGGCTCCAGACAAATCAAATTTTGGTATTTTGGGGACAAAGGCAAATAAATGAATGAATAAACTCTGAGGGAGTGTTTTGAGTTTCTCTAGAGGGGAGACAGACCTTTGTTCAGCTACCCATGAGTGACAGTTGGATTCGCCATGATACACATCAGGACCCCTGCAGCACCTGTTCCAGATGTCGCTCATTTATTTTTGAGTATGTTACATTTAATAAATATATATATATTTTACCTTTTTTTAACCAGGTAGGCCAGTTGAGAACAAGTTCTCATTTACAACTGCGACCTGGCATGATGTGATGTTGTACAAATAATCAAGTATGCAAAAATCACTTTACGTGAACATTTAGCATAGAACAATAAAGATGCACTCTCAAACATTTGTTTAATTTCAGACAGTAGTTTTGAAAGTGGTGCTCACGTGCCAAAAGAGGTACCCGTTTTTTGTGTACTACGTCATCCATTTCATTTGATATATTACGTCCTGCAATAAAATTATATATACTGTTTATACAGTTCCTTCGGAAAGTATTCAGTCCCCTTGACTTTTCTACATTTTGTTATGTTACAGCCTTATTTTAAAATTGATAAAATAAAATAAAATACTTTACACACAATACCTCATAATGGCAAAGCGAAAATAGATTGTTAGAAATTTTGGCAAATTTATTAAAAACAAAAAACAGAAATATCGTATTTACATAAGTATTCAGACCCTTTGCTATGAGACTCGAAGTTGAGCTCAGGTGCATCCTGTTTCCATTGATCATCCTTGATTGGAGTCCACCTGTGGTGAATTCAATTTACTGGACATGATTTGGAAGGCACACACCTGTCTATATAAGGTCCCACAGTTGACAGTGCATGTCAGAGCAAAAACCAAGTCATGAGGACGAGGGAATTATCCATAGAGCTCCGAGACAGGATTGTGTCAAGGCACAGATTTGAGAAAGGGTACCAACACATTTCTGCAGCATTGAAGGTCCCCAAGAACACAGTGGCCTCCAACATTCTTAGATGGAAGAAGTTTGGAACCACCAAGACTCTTCCTAGAGCTGGCCACAAGCTAAGCAATCAGGGGAGAAGGGCCTTGGTCAGCGAGATGACCAAAAACCCAATGGTCACTCGGACAGAGCTCTAGAGTTCCTCTGTGGAGATGGGAGAAACTTCCAGAAGGACAACCATCTCTGCAGCACTCTACCAATCAGGCCAAGAGTGGCTAGACAGAAGCCACTCCTCAGTAAAAGACACATGACAGCCTGCTTGGAGTTTGCCAAAAGGCACCTAAAGATTCTCAGATCATGAAAACAAGATTCTCTGGTCTGATGAAACCAAGATTGAACTCTTTGGCCTGAATGCCAAGCGTCACGTCTGGAGGAAACGTGGCACCATCCCTACGGTGAAGCATGGTGGTGGCAGCATCATGCTGTCGGGATGTTTTTCAGCGGCAGGGACTGAAGGACTAGTGGGAAAGATGAACGGAGAAAAATACAGAGAGATCCTTGATGAAGCTCCAGAGCGCTCAGGGCCTCAGACTGGAGCCAAGGTTCACCATCCAACAGGACAACGACCCTAAGCACACAGCCAAGACAATGCAGGAGTGGCTTTGGGACAAGTCTCTGAATGTCCTTGAGTGGCCCAGCCAGAGCCCGGACTTGTACCCGATCGAACATCTCTGGAGAGACCTGAAAATAGCTGTGCAGCGACGCTCCCCATTCAACCTGACAGAGCTTGAGAGGATCTGCAGAGAATTACTGTGATTGTCTGTCTGCCGTTCATTCTCAAGTTTATCTGCCGTTCGTTCGCTGAGGTGTGCTATAGGGACCACACGCCGGTAGCGTTTGACTGGCGACTGAATTGCAACATTCTCTCCCGTTTCTTCCAGGTGAATCGGTAGAGACATTTCAAGTCTGAGCCAATCAGAGAGCTCAAGTGGGGAGCCGAAAGGAAACCAACAGGTAGAAAAAAATTGGTAACTTTTCCCGGTGACATCACCCACCTCTTTGCAGCTTGCTAAATGAGCCAGTCACACTTCATAATATACAATGCACACTTACCGGCCAGTTTATTAGGTATACCAGCCTGTTCACGAAAATGGATCGCTCCTACAGACAATGAGTCAGGTGGCCATGGCATGCTGTATAAAACAGGCAGAAAGGCATCGAGACATTCAGTTACATTCAGTGAACGTTAAAATAGGCAAAATCTGTGACATAAGCGAATTTGAGCGTAGTATGATCGTCGGTGGCAGGCACGCTGGATCCAATATCTCAGCAACGTCCCCCCTCCTGGGCTTTTCATGCACAACAGTGTCTAGGGTTTCCTGAGAATGGTGAGACAAAGAAAAAACATCCGGTCAGTGGCAGTACTGTGGGCGAAAACAGCTTGTTGGTGAGAGAGGTCGAAAGAGAATGGCAAGAATCGTGCAAGCTAACAGGCGGGCGACAAACAGACAAATAACAGCGCAGTACAACAGTGGTGTGCCGAATGGCATCTTGGAAAGCACAACTCGTCGATCCTAGTCATGGATGGGCTATTGCAGCGGATGACCACACAGCTAAAGACAAGAAGAAGCAACTCCACTGGGCACGCGATCATCAACACTGGACAATTGAGGAGTGGAAAAACATTGCCTGGTCTGATGAATCCTGGTTCCTGTTGTACCATGCTGATGGCAGAGTGACAATTTGGCGTAAGCAGCAATAGTCCATGGACTCATCCTGCCTGGTGTCAACGGTACAGGCTGGTGGTGGTGGTGTACCGCCATCCAATCTGTAGCAACTGCGTGATGCCATCGCGTCAGCAAGGACCTAAATCCCTGTGGACTTCAGGCTGTTCAGGCTGTTCTGGAGGGGGTTCGACCCGGTACTAGATGGATGTACCTAATAAACTGGCCGTTGAACGTATAGGATCATGGTATCTAGCCATTTAGCTAACGTTAGCCGTCTAGCTAAAAATATATTTATGGGCTGTATTTGATTATGGAGAGCTAATTAAATAGTTTATTTGTCATCTTGCTAGTTAGTTATCTAGTTGTGGCTATCTGGCTAGTATCACCAAGGGCTTTCTTCAGCAATAGCAACAGTAGCACAGATAGCTAGACCATAAAACAACACACACAGACATGCATTGCCAAACAACACTACTGCCACCTTATGGTTTGGAGTATTTTAAGGCTGGCTGATTACTTCAAGGTCTCTGCTGTGTGACACTCCGTTCAGACGTACTAAGTGTTGTCGGCAGGCAGACGTTTGACAATCTACCAGTGTGTCTGAACCTTAAGAGATGACAGTCCTAAACACACTGGCTCCACTGATACCACAGACATTCATTTGCTGGGTGGCTGCTTGGCTTGAAGGACAGATAATTAGGCATTGTGGGATTGAAACGCTACCGGAGTTGTGAACAGTAGTGGGTCTGTGCTGTGAGAGACCCAGACGACTGTGTGAGGAAATCCTAATGGTACAGACAAGCCACCATTATACTACAAATTACCTGCCAGCATTAGTGTCACCCTCGGCCCAATCATTTTCTCTCCCGGATCAATCTGTGCTCTGGCCTCCCTAGTCCTCCATGGGGGCCTGTCTTGGCAATTAGGTATTGATTTTGTTTTCCTTTTATTTTCTGAGCCTGATGACCCAACACCCCTGCAGTCTCTCAGCTCTTCTGCTCCGTGTTCAGTTGTGACAGGCAGGAGACGCAGAAATGTCTCAGTCAGATGGTGAACTACATGGGAGGAAGTTGGGCTGCACCGATTAGGCTGCAGTAGAGAGATCAGTTAAACATCGAACCCAGCGTGACTGTGGATAAGTCTGGACAAGGGGTCATTAAGAAGAGCATATCTGGACACTCCAGAGTATCCTCACATGGGAGTTAATTGGATAATGGGATAGTGCTATTTGATTTAGCATCATTGCATGGAGTGTCAATGAATGGTTTGTAATGGATGGTATGTTCTGCTGTTAGATGATGAAATGTTAGTGGATGGAACACAAGTGTACACAAGAGCTTTGCCCTGACCATTTATTTGTGTAAGTGAGTGTGTTTGTGTGTGTGTGTGTCTCTCTCTCTTTCTGTCACTGTCTCTCTCTCTTTATTTCTTTCTTCTCTCTCTATCTCTGTGTGTGTGTTTGTGTCCATGTGTGTGTGTTTGTATCCCTATGTTTATGACATAAGTTTTTTCAGTCTGGTCAAAGCTGCAGAGACGAGAGGAATGCAGAGGCGTCCTTCACATCCACTCTCACAGTGGGAGCCCCGACCCTAATTACTTCTGATAGAGACAAATTAGATGGTAACACTAGCAGAAATCCAGTTATATGGAATACGTTCATTTAAACTGCGTCATGTTCAAATACTACATGAGAGGGATTAAAAAAAATACTTAGCAGACAAAACACAAACATGGCCTGAGAGCTGAGCTGAGGTTAGGTTACAACACATCCGCCACGCTGATCCTCAACACAGAGGCCCCTCAGGGGTGCGTGCTCAGTCCCCTCCTGTACTCCCTGTTCACTCATGACGGCGCGGCCAGGCACGACTCCAACACCATCATTAAGTTTGTCGATGACACAACAGTGGTAGGCCTGATCACCGACAACGACGAGACAGCCTATAGGGAGGAGGTCAGAGACCTGGCCGTGTGGTGCCAGGACAACAAGCTCTCCCCCAACGTGATCAAGAAAAAGGAGATGATTGTGGACTACAGGAAAAAGAGGATCGAGCACGCCCCCATTCTCATCGACGGGGCTGCAGTGGAGCAGGTTGAGAGCTTCAAGTTCCTTGGTGTCCACATCACCAACAAACTAACATGTTCTAAGCACACCAAAACAGTCGTGAAGAGGGCACAACAAAACCTATTCCCCCCTCAGGAAACTGAAAAGATTTGGCATGGGTCCTCAGATCATCAAAAGGTTCGAGAGAGGATCCTGACTGGCTGCAACACTGCCTGGTATGGCAACCGCTCGGCCTCCGACCGCAAGGCACTACAGAGGGTACTGCGAACAGCCTAGGACATCACTGGGGCCAAGCTTCCTACCATCCAGGACCTCTATACCAGGCAGTGTCAGAAAAAGGCCCTAAAAATTGTCAAAGACTCCAGCCACTCTAGTCATAGACTGTTCTCTCTGCTACCACACGGCAAGTGGTACCAGATCGCCATGTCTAGGTCCAAAACAGCTTCTACCCCAAGCCATAAGACCCCCCCCGTTTTTCCTATTTTGTTGCATTACAACCTGTAAATTAAATAGATTTGGATTTGGATTTCATGTAATGGACATACACAAAATAGTCCAAATTGGTGAAGTGAAATGAAAAGAAAAACGTGTTTCAAAAAATGCTATGAAACCCTTAAATAAGATCTTGTGCAACAAATTACCTTCAGAAGTCACATAATTAGGTAAATACAGTCCACCTGTGTGCAATCTAGGTGTCACATGATCTGTCACATGATCTCAGTATTTATACACCTGTTCTGAATGGCCCCAGAGTCTGCAACACCACTAAGCAAAGGGCACCACCAAGCAAGCGGGATCATGAAGACCAAGGCGCTCTCCAAACAGGTCAGGGACAAAGTTGTGGAGAAGTACAGATAAGGGTTGGGTTCTAAAAAAAGTATCAGAAGTATCAGAAACTTTGAACATCCCACGGAGCACCATTAAATCCATTATTAAATCATGAAAAGAATATGGCACCACAACAACCCTGCCAAGAGAGGGCCACCCACCAAAACACACAGACCAGGCAAGGAGGGCATTAATCAGAGAGGCAACAAAGAGACCAAAGATCACTCTGCAGGAGCTGCAAAGCTCCACAGCGAAGATTGAAGTATCTGTCCATAGGACCACTTTAAGCCATACACTCCACAGAGCTGTGCTTTATGGAAAAGTGTCCAGAAAAAATCCATTGCTTAAAGAAAAAATAAGAGGCATGTGGGAGACTCCCCAAACATATGGAAGAAGGTACTCTGGTCAGATGAGACTAAAATGTAACTTTTTACCCATCAAGGAAAACGCTATGTCTGGCGCAAACCCAACACCTCTCATTACCGCGAGAGCACCATCCCCACAGTAAACCATGTTGGTGGCAGCATCATGCTGTGGGAATGTTTTTCATCGGCAGGGACTGGGAAACTGGTCAGAATTGAAGGAATGATGGATGGGGCTAAATACAGGGAAATTCTTGAGGAAAACCTGTTTCAGTCTTCCAGAGATTTGAGACTGGGACGGAGGTTCACCTTCCAGCAATGACCCTAAGCATACTGCTAAAGCAACACTCGAGTGATTTAAGGGGAAACATTTAAATGTCTTGGAATGGCCTAGTCAAAGCCCAGACCTCAATCCAATTGAGAATCTGAGGTATGACTTAAAGATTGCTGTACACCAGCGGAACCCATCCAACTTGAAGGAGCTGGAGCAGTTTTGCCTTAAAGAATGGGAAAAAATCCTAGTGGCTAGATGTGCCAAGCTTATAGAGACATACCCCAAGAGACTTGCAGCTGTAATTTCTGCAAAAGGTGGCTCTACAAAGTATTGACTTTGGGGGGGGTGAATAGTTATGCATGCTCAAGTTCAGTTTTTTTGTCTTATTTCACAATAAAAAATATTTTGCATCCTCAAAGTGGTAGGCATGTTCTGTAAATCAAATGATACAAACCCCCCAAAAATCTATTTTACTTCCAAGTTTCAAGGCATCAAAATAGGAAAAATGCCAAGGAGGTGAATACTTACACAAGCCACTAGTGTTTTTGCAGACTGCAGTAAAGTATAATGTAGTATTTACTGTAGTATTTTAGCAAACTGTAGTGTACTGTAGTATTTTTGGGGACATTACTGTCGTATTTACTAAAGTGTTTCTGTTTTTTAACTGGAAAAAAACTATTTTCCATTATCTGTAGGCTGGTAGTTAGATAGGTAAGTAGGTAGCTAGGACTTGATTCTGAATGGAGAGTTCAGAGCTTCTGCTCTTTTCTATAACCTGTAGGGAACACAATATATGGTCTATATGTATGCATGTAAGTTTCTCACTTACAGGTGGCACAAATTGGGTTATGGAGAAGGGGAATTGGCAGGGTATATACAAATACTGTAGTATTTACTCTACCTACATGTACATATTACCTCAACTAACCGGTGCCCCCGCACATTAACTCTGTACCGGTACCCCCCGTATATAGTCTTACTATTGTTATTTTACTGCTGCTCTTTAATTACTTGTTACTTTAATTTCGTATTCTTATCCGCATTTTTTAAAACTGCATTGTTGGTTAGGGGCTCGTAAGTAAGCATTTCACTGTAAGTTCTACACCTGTTGTATTCGGCGCATGTGACTAATAACATTTTATATGATTTGATTTGATATAGAAAAACACCCCTAACACTGAATTCTGAACGCAAATAGACAAATAGAGATGTGCCTTTGATTCCATACAGAAGATGAAGATGTAAATGTATAGGGCTATGCCAAGGAATTGTAGCAAGGCAGACCAACTATTCCAAGGCTGTCAAAAAAGAGGGGGTGCTTGGGAGAAGAAAGGAGAAGAAAGGAGAAGAAATTGAGAGAGTAAAGCCTTGGGCCATGTATAGCAGAGAGAGAGGATTAAGATAAGAGAGAAAAATAGTAAAAAAGAAACAGAAAAGGAGTGGGTAAGTAAACAGAAGGGGGAGAAAGGCTTGCCAGGAGAGCTGGGCTCAGGGTTGCTCAGTTTGCACAGAAATGTCAGAAACAGTGTGACATTGTCCCGTGCAGCCTCCCCTGATGCCTGCAGTCCCCACAACAGAGACAAACACATCCCACTGCCACCACTTACTGCTACACAGACCACCATACTGAAATCTCATATCCATACAGTAAAACACACACAAATCCAATTTGCATAATTTCCATGGTAGTTTAGAAGGCTTGTTTAGGGAAATGATGCTTCTATGGTATAGTTAAGTTATTCTTGAAGCAAAATGGCGTGGAATATTGCAGAACAAATGCAGGTTAAAGGGTGAGGTAAATAAAATAAGGCAAAGCACAGAAACATGATTGGTGCTCACACATTGTTATCCAAATCACACACACATAAGAAAAACACAAATACACTCATGTATAGGCAGTGTTTCACATGAATGTAAAGTATGGGAGAGTTAGGGTTAACCCTGGTGGCGTGTGGTCCAGGGGCCATATTACTGACAGGCCAGGACAGACTGGGGGTCCAAGACCCGTCCACCTCTGTGATTAATGAGGCAGGGGTCAGGGGACAAATGCTGAGTTCCTGATTAGGAAGGTATTGGCAGAGGGCATAAATATGGGACTGATCCCTGTAACCTCATCTCCCACCCACCCCCGTCCACCCCTCCCACATAGACAGCTACATTGCAACTGTGCACCTACATGAACAAATACTGTAGTGTATAATACAGTTGGAATACTTTAGTATTCACTGTATTATTTTTGCAGACATTACTGTACTATTCACTGTAGTGGTTTTTTGCAGACTTTAGTATTTACTGTAGTATACTATAAAATACTACAGTATACTGTAGTATTTACTCTAGTGTTTTTGCAGACTGCAGTAAAGTATAATGTAGTATTTACTGTAGTATTTTAGCAAACTGTAGTGTACTGTAGTATTTTTGGGGACATTACTGTCGTATTTACTAAAGTGTTTCTGTTTTTTAACTGGAAAAAAACTATTTTCCATTATCTGTAGGCTGGTAGTTAGATAGGTAAGTAGGTAGCTAGGACTTGATTCTGAATGGAGAGTTCAGAGCTTCTGCTCTTTTCTATAACCTGTAGGGAACACAATATATGGTCTATACTTGGCATGTAAGTTTCTCACTTACAGGTGGCACAAATTGGGTTATGGAGAAGGGGATTGGCAGGGTATATACAAATACTGTAGTATTTACTACAGTAAAAAAAAAAGTGGACTGTAGGGTTTTGTGAATAATACTGTAGTATTTACCATAGTATTCAACAGTATACTACACAATTCTATACTAAGTACTACAGATGATTGAGGGATACTACAATGTGTAGTATAGTATGCTACAGTATACTACAGTTTACTACAGAAGTCTACAGAAAATGTATCCCCCTGCCCCCCCCCCCCCCCCAGCCCACACCAACCATGAGCAGTGTAGCAGTGAAGTGAGAGCAGGGATTGAATTGAGTCCTCTGTACATCATCAGTCCTATCCCTCATTTCAATTTGATTTACCATGGCAACTGCTCCAAAGAGATGTCAGATGAAGACATAGTGAAATTAAATCAAGACCAGAGTGTCTATGAAACATATAATTGCAAATAAAACAAATCAGCATCCATCTTATTAAACCGAGTCACGGGAGGACCTGAATGTACTTTGTAGATAAAAATTGAATCCAAACTAGGCAGAAAATGAGTTCTGCAAAGTGATGGCAGCTGAGTTTGCGAAACCTTGAGTTAACTTGTCTCCGTAAACGGATTCAGACTTAAAACTAAGATGATTCATCTGTATTTTGGCCTAAACCTCCATAACCCAATAAAACCTAGCCTGCTGGGTATTTGTCATATTCCTGAATCCCACACAATTCGCTGCGAGGCTTTTAGCCATAACTTTACAAAGAGCTACAGGGAACTCTAAAGTAGTTCCATCATTTGGCCCTTTGGCTATTAGAAAAACCTGCTTTGGTTCACAATATTAGTTCTATGTGCAACCAAAAACCCTGTGCCTACTGTTTTATAGCCCCAGTGATAGCTAGCACATCATTATGCTTTCATTAGCCTAGCTGTAAAGATCCATACGGGCAAACACTGCAGTTGAAGACTATTGTCACCATGGGGAATAACACTGTGTTACTCTACTGACTGTGTGATTAATGTCTCTTGCCTGATGACTTTTCACCCTTATCTTCTGCTGCTACAGCTGCTGCTGAGTGTTATGTACACTATATTTGTTTGTGTGCTAATGATATGAGCACAAGTCAGCTCTTTACAGAGTTAGGTCCTGATATCATCTCTGCTCTGTCTCATTACCCTTTTGTGTTGTGCAAACTCACTGTCTCTGTCTTTCTTTCGCTATCTCTCTCACACACTAATACAGACACGCGCGTACACACCCACTAACACACACGCACACGTACAGGAGGGTGAGGTCCTCTGTGACTGGTGTAAGCCAAAAGTGTTTGAGGTTGTCACAGTAACCAGCCCAGAGAGGTTGAGGAGAGAATGAGGACAAGGGACCAGAGCCGGGGATAGCAGAGCAGCAGAGCCAGCTGGAGAACAGAGGAAAAAGTTCAGACCTCCAAAGGCTCTGCTGTGTTTCCCTGACTTTTTAATTTATTTCTGCAGCACACAGAAGAGGAGAGGAGAAAGGAGATGTCATCCACTCTCCAAATGGTCTGCTTCCTGTGTGAGTCATTAAACAACATACACACAACAACAATAGTCCCGTAAAATGAAAAAAAGGAATGAAAGCTCAAATGATAATGCTCACCTTTCTATGGTCACATTGTCTGACAAGGTA
This sequence comes from Salvelinus alpinus, assembly GCF_045679555.1. NCBI lineage: Eukaryota > Metazoa > Chordata > Actinopteri > Salmoniformes > Salmonidae > Salvelinus > Salvelinus alpinus. Next base: position 39,385,699 of record NC_092094.1, on the reverse strand, counting down.
TGAAACACGTGTATTATTCTGACACATTAATGGGGGGAAAACATGTTTTCTTCAGAGATTCTTGATGACTGTTTTTCAAAGTTCAGTCTTGGTGGATGTCTTTCAGAATTGGAGATATAGTCAATTATGTTCTTAAGTACGGAACACAAATAATCAATATGACACCATAATTAGTCCTGCATTTTCCTGGCCCTTTTTTGTCCTCTCAGCTGCTTTCAGCTCGTCTCAGACATCAGACCACCATTAACGCAGCAAAATGAAGTCGGGTCAAAGAACGGTCACAGCTGACAGTGGCAGTAGGCTGATGATGACACTGCATCACTATCTTCATACCAGTTTTCCCCTAACCGTGGTCATCTTCACTAGGAACTAAAATAAGGCAAATTACCCAAAACGTGGAGGGAGTCCCTGAACTTGTTCAATCATAAATGATTTCGTTCTCCATTGCAAAATGTTTAGCACATTTTTGCACTGATTAATACGACCCTGGTCAACATTGCCATAGATAAGCAAAGAGAGCACCGCCACCTACCTGTAGGTGAGCCCTCCAGCACCTCCCCAGCGTAGCGGGTCTCCTTGAAGATGGGCCTGTTGTCATTCTGGTCGTTGACGTCCACCAGCAGGGCTACAGGACCCTCCACCAGCTTCCCACTCAGGTCTGTCACAGACACCTCCAGCTGCAGACAGGACACACAAGGGTCAAAAGTCAGGACAGGAGTTCAGTTATACAGCTGGTGTGTCAAGGTTTATACAGAATGACATTCATTTAGACTAGTGAAAGCATAGAATACCTGATTGTCTGTTACACGCCTGAGAGATAAATGTATCGGAAAAGCGCAATTCAATCAAAAACTAGTCAATCAAAAACACACACACGGCACACACACACACACACACACACACACACGGCACACAGGCAGGTAGCACATAGTACACAGTAACTACAATATTTCACCATTCTTAAAAGAACTGTAAACTCTATGTAAAGAGCGGCGAGTCGCGCCAATCGAGTACTACTCATTTGTCTCTGTTCTCTCTCTCTTTCCCAACACTACAGCAGCAGAGACTATCATTTTATGAATAGATGGACAGTGATAAAAGTTAACGGCCATCATTTTAATCTCTCAACCAGCAGGAGAAACGAGTGCTAGCTAGTTCCTGTTCCTGACTTGAGCAGATGGATCTGGTGTTAGTGACCTGTGCTGCTCTGCCATGTTACTGAGGAGCAGACACAATGAGAGGACACATTAGGCCTGCCCTCAGATATGAAGAGGTCCTACAAAGCTTCAAACCACAGGAAGCCGTTCAAACCCACTTCCCAGCTAGAACATAACGTTCTGAGAACCATGTCCTATGGTTATTTTGCCTACAGCCTTCCCACAATGTTCTGGGAATGGTACAGGATACCTAGGTAGAAGATAGCGTTCTGAGAACCATATGTTTCTTAGGTGGGAATTTCAGTATAACATTTCCTACAGGTTTCCTTGTGGTTTTATTTAAAGTAATGTTTTCAAATTGATCAAAGAACGTTAAGAAACAATGTTCTTCTGTGGGAATTTCAGTACTTCAGCATAACGTTTCCTACAGGTGTTTCCTCGTGTTCTCAGAACATTAAGAAAACTTTCCATAAAAAAAACACAAAAAAATGTTAGTAACGTTGAAAGAACCTTCTAAGAATGTTATTTAAAATAAATATACATTCTGTTCTCAACGACAACAAAACTCTCTCTATCCTCTGTGTGATCACGCTCTCTGCGGCCGATGTGAGTAAGACCTTTAAACAGGTCAACATTCACAAGGCCGCGGGGCCAGACGGATTACCAGGACGTGTACTGCGAGCATGCGCTGACCAACTGGCAGGTGTCTTCACTGACATTTTCAACCTCTCCCTGTCCGATTCTGTAATGCCAACATGTTTTAAGCAGACCACCATAGTGCCTGTGCCCAAGAACACGAAGGTAACCTGCCTAAATGACTACCGACCCGTAGCACTCAGGTCTGTAGACATGAAGTGCTTTGAAAGGCTGGTCATGGCTCACGTCAACACCATTATCCCAGAAACCCTAGACCCACTTCAATTTGCATACCGCCCGAACAGATCCACAGACGATGCAATCTCTATTACACTCCACACTGCCCTTTCCCACCTGGACAAAAGGAACACCTACACTCCCGTTCAAAAGTTTGGGGTCACTTAGAAATGTCCTTGTTTTTAAAGAAAAGCAATTTTTTTGTCCATTTAAATAACATCAAATTGATCAGAAATACAGTGTAGACATTGTTAATGTTGTAAATTACTATTGTAGCTGGAAACGGCAGATTTTTTATGGAATATCTACATAGGCGTACAGAGGCCCATTATCAGCAACCATCACTCCTGTGTTCCAATGGCACGTTGTGTTAGCTAATCCAAGTTTATAATTTTAAAAGGCTAATTGATCATTAGAAAACTCTTTTGCAATGATGTTAGCCCAGCTGAAAACTGTTGTCCTGATTAAAGAAGCAACAAAACTGGCAATCTTTAGACTAGTTGAGTATCTGGAGCATCAGCATTTGTGGGTTCGATTACAGGCTCAAAATGGCCAGAAACAAATAACTTTCTTCTGAAACTCATCAGTCTATTCTTGTTCTGAGAAATGAAGGCTATTCCATGTGAGATATTGCAGAGAAACTGAAGATCTGGTACAACGCTGTGTACTACTCCCTTCACAGAACAGCGTGAACTGGCTCTAACCAGAATAGAAAGAGGAGTGTGAGGCCCCGGTGCACAACTGAGCAAGAGGACCAATACATTAGAGTGTCTAGTTTGAGAAACAGACGCCTCACAAGTCCTCAACTGGCAGCATCATTAAATAGTACCCGCAAAACACCAGTCTCAATGTCAACAGTGAGGAGGTGACTCCGGAATGCTGGCCTTCTAGGCAGAGTTGCAAAGAAAAAGCCATATCTCTGTCCACTGTCTGTGTTCTTTTGCCCATCTTAATCTTCTATTTTTATTGGCCAGTCTGGGATATGGCTTTTTCTATGCAACTCTGCCTAGTAGGCCAGCATCCCGGGGTCGCCTCTTCACTGTTGAAGTTGCCATACAGGTCATACACATTTCCCATTATAAATCAGACCTGTCGTCAAACTGTGCACGTGTGAACGAGCATGAACTAAAACTCTGCCTGAATTAACGCCCATCATTCACCTTTTATGGTGACAATAACGCCATTATTGGCTGCATACTTTGGTAGTATTGGAATTAGGCCAAGACGGTATATCTAAAGGAAATATCAATGGCGAACTTGATCAAATGTCTTTGGAGGTGTTGGCAGAAGTTTTTTTTTTCAGTGACATTTGCTGTATCGGACCGTTTCTGAAACACAAAAACAATTGCAAACTACTGTGGACCTGTAAACAGATCGTTTGAATTCAATAATGTTTTGCATTGACTTTCTCCCAAACCTAAATGTGCTGCAATGCCCACGAATTCTGAAACATTGTCTTCTCTGAAAAATGTTTGAACTACAATAGGCCTACTTACAGTGGTAGCCTACACACTTCAATGCAACATATCAACTGTCTGTTCACCTGTAAAATGTTACTGTAGCCTATGTTATAAACTACGCTCCCTATCCGATGCATAGAGCAAATACTTGAAATCATAATAGCCTATCTAATAGGATCATTTAAATTAGAGATAAGGTCATTTGTTGTATGGCTACTTGGGGAACATGAACTCATCATGGCCAGAAAAGGTGCAATGTTCATGATATATGTATTACGTTTATAAATGAAACAGTGTCTACTCGAGAAATGTGACATTACAGTATTCAGACGTAGCCTACAAACGTCAATGGAAAAGGTGAACTGCTGTTCTACCGTTACATTTTGGATCGCATAGAGCAAAATACTTTAAACACCGGAAGCTTATCTATTTACTACTGAGAAGTGGGTCCAGTTAAATGAGAGATGGGACAAACGGTAGCATATCCTAACTTGTTGTAGGCCTATTGACTATTTTGTACGAAACCATCAGTCAGAAAAGGTGAGGAATTTATTATGCAATGATCATGGAAATTAAAAAATAATCAGAAATATATACTTTTTGGTTATGAATACATGATAATATATTCCCCATTTGCACAAGGCTACTTTTGCCTTCTTGCAATACAATTCTTCAACCACTAGAAACTGCATACGCATGGTCTAAAGTTTGTGGGAGGACAAGCACATGCTCATGTTTAGTTTTTAAAAAATGCCAATTTTTGGGTGACAACTGGCACAAGCATGTTTTGTGGCATATTTTGTGCATACCCAACATGTATAAATTAGGCCCCTGGAGCCAGACTATACGTAAGCCCCCAGTACTCCTCCTGGCTTCCTCTGCCATTCCTGGCTTCTCATTAGTCTCTCTCAGTACTCCTCCTGGCTTCCTCTGCCATTCCTGGCTTCTCATTAGTCTCTCTCTCTCTCTCTCTCTCTCTCTCTCTCTCTCTCTCTCTCTCTCTCTCTCTCTCTCTCTCTCTCTCTCTCTCTCTCTCTCTCTCTCTCTCTCTCTCTCTCTCTCTCTCTCTCTCTCTCTCTCTCTCTCTCTCTCTCTCTCTCTCTCTCTCTCTCTCTCTCTCTCTCTCTCTCACTCTCTCTCTCTCTCTCTCTCTCCCTCTCTCTCTCTCTCTCTCTCTCTCTCTCTCTCACCCCCTCTCTCTCCCTGTGTAAAAGTGGCTATGCTGAGGGTGGAGCTTCATTGGCCATCCAGAAGAGGTGCAGCCACTGAGACGCTAACATACTGCTCCCCAATCCCTCCCCCCTCAAGACCCTCTACAGGCCTGTATCACTTATTCATGTATTCAACAGCTCCTACCGGTGCAGTATGTGCCCGGCCTGGCATCCCCTCATCAGGGGGATCTCTCCGGCTTAGCAGAGCACAGGCCAAACAAACAAATCCCAACATCTGACACAAACAAGCTGACTTTAATACTCAGAGTCAGAGTCTGAGCCCAAGCCTCTTCTTAGTCAGGGACCACTTTTACATGCGTACAGTAGTACGGAGAGTAGCTTATATCCCGCTTAAGGTCTTATTCTGGAGAAACTGTTTACATACACTTTTGATATCTCGCTCACGAGGTTAAATGGAATAGTAACTGAAATGTGGACACTGACTGTAGGCCTATAACCTCTCACATGTAGCCTCATATAATATTACATTTTTGCAGTAAAATTATACAACAAATATACATTTTGTCTCGGGAACAGGGGTGGAGAAATATGATTTCTTTCTTTCAGTGTCTCTTGAAAAAATATGAATGCGCGTGTAACTTGTTTGAGACTTTCTTTGACACTGTTATGCAAGCAGAGTATTTCAATCACATAAAATATGTACCCAAGACGAACTGAAGTCTTACCAGAACCGCGTTCCATTGTTTTCTCAGCTTTCATTTGCTTAAAACAATCTTTCTACTGTTTTGGAATTATTGCATTTTCTCGCAGGTCCATAAACTAAACAGACAACTTCACTGGTGTTAACTAGATTACTAATGCATTCATTCTATCAATGTAAAGTGTTATTCTGGTGAGCACTACTTTATTTACTTCTGGGGCAACAATTTATGACAGAAGAGAAGCTGCATGTATCAAACTATAGTTGACAAACAAATGGCCTACCAAATGTCGGAAATTATTATATGGCCTAAATTATAAACAGAAACGTATCTAAATTAGCGGTGAAAGGAGCCTAAGCAAGTAGGCTACGGTGTATCAGCAAAATAAATTGTGGAATTGTTATGGCAGCTCGAACTGCGCAGGTATAGCCTACTATTTAAGTTATTTGTTTGACAATCAGATGGAAACATTATCACACAACACCCATGATATGCGAAACTGAGCATGTGCAGATCGCAAAAACAACAGTAAAGGGGATAAGATGTTTACATGCCACAGTATCCCGTCTTAGATCAGCATGTCCCAGGCATCTTATCCGGGTTTCTCATAACCGGGACACAAGCTTTTTCGGGTTATTTTAAACAGGATATGATGTTTATATGTGTCGACTCAAAAATGGAATACTTGAGTATCCCGAATAACAACGGGATATTGGTGGGCATGCAAATGTGGTCAATGTGCCTGAGGATTAAAATCCACCCGTCGACCAAGCGATTTAACATCGTAAATGTGTCGTCCACTTCAACGCTGAAATAAGATGTTAATTTTTCCCTACCTGACTCAGAGTAAAAGTTTATATGGAGAGCTACTCATTATGCTCATTGCACTCTGATATAAGATTCTGTCTTAAGAAACCATCACGTACCGGTAACTTGAACGTGTTTCATCCCAGACTGGATCAGTGTCATTTCAACAGATGAACATAAGGAGCCGCTCTCAAACATAACATCATTTGCTCTCAAACATAACATAATTTGTGTCATTCTAACATCACCTTTGTCTACCCTATCACACAATAAGCAAAACAAATGCCCCTTCTTCCTCTCTGCTGTCCAATAGGAATAGCTAACAGGATAATTCCCCAGAAAGACCAGACCAAAGGTATCCATCACAGAGAGTGGTGTCGGTGCTCTACTCCTCTCTTATCTAGCATATTAGCTGCTCCTGCTCCCCTCACTATCAGTAATGCATGACACCACTCCCCGTCTTTATCACACAGGTCATCCTCTCTCCCTCTTTCTCCCTCTATTTCTCTCTATCTCCAATGGTGGGCCCCAGGCCCAGAGAACAAGGCATAATGGTAGTAATGACAGAGATGCAAGTAAAGTGAGAGAGTTAGGGGTTAGAGGCCTAATGGCCCTATAGATCATCAACTCCTCTTCTCACTCCTCGGCGGTGTAGTCGGTGGGGAAGCAGCAGCACACAGACAGACTACAATACAGTAGCAGGGTATTTATGAGGGGCCATTTCCTCTACCTCTGTCTTCATCAGCGAAACTGTTGACTCTCAACTAATGGTGCTCACACGAGAAAACTCACAATCTCATCTTCTCCAGCAAACCATGTCCCACGCAAACACACAGGCAACAAACATAAAAACATATGGGATATACACTACAAGACCAAAAGTATGTGGACACCTGCTCGTCGAACATCATATTCCAAAATCATGAGCATTAATATGGAGTTTGTCTCTCCTTTGCTGCCATAACAGATTCCACCCTTCTGGGAAGGCTTTCCACTAGATGTTGGAACATTGCTGCAGGGATTTGCTTCCATTCAGCCACAGGAGCATTAGTTAGGTCGGGCACTGATGTTGCTCCAGAGTCCAATGGCAGCAAGCTTGACACCACTCTAGCAGAAGCTTGGCATTGGTGCTCTTAGGGTTGTGTGCGGCTGCTCGGACATGGAAACCTATTTCATGAAGCTCCCAACGAACAGTTATTGTGCTGACGTTGCTTCCAGAGGCAGTTTGGAACTCGGTAGTGAGTGTTGCAAACGAGGACAGACATTTTTTTACGCGCTACACGCTTCAGCACTCGACAGTCACGATCTGTGAGCTTGTGTGGCCTACCACTTTGTGGCTGAATCGTTGTTGCTCCTAGACGTTTCCACGTCACAACAACAGTACTTACAGTTGACTGGGGAAGCTCTAGCAGGTCAGAAATTTGACAAACTCACTTGTTGGAAAGGTGGCACGTTGAAAATCACTGAGCTCTTCAGTAAGGTCATTGTACTGCCAATGTTTGTGTATGGAGATTGCATGGCTGTTTGCTCGATGTTATACACCTGTCCAACGATGTTGAGTTAATAAATAATAATAAAAAGAAAAATAGTAACACTAGAGTAGAGCTACAGTGGGGAGAACAAGTATTTGATACACTGCCGATTTTGCAGGTTTTCCTACTTACAAAGCATGTAGAGGTCTGTAATTTCTATCATGGGTACACTTCAACTATGAGAGACGGAATCTAAAACAAAAATCCAGAAAATCACATTGTATGATTTTTAAGTAATTAATTTGCATTTTATTGCATGACATAAGTATTTGATACATCAGAAAAGCAGATCTTAATATTTGGTACAGAAACCTTTGTTTGCAATTACAGAGATCATACGTTTCCTGTAGTTCTTGACCAGGTTTGCACACACTGCAGCAGGGATTTTGGCCCACTCCTCCATACAGATCTTCTCCAGATCCTTCAGGTTTCGGGGCTGTCGCTGGGCAATACGGACTTTCAGCTCCCTCCAAAGATTTTCTATTGGGTTCAGGTCTGGAGACTGGCTAGGCCACTCCAGGACCTTGAGATGCTTCTTACGGTGCCACTCCTTAGTTGCCCTGGCTGTGTGTTTCGGGTCGTTGTCATGCTGGAAGACCCAGCCACGACCCATCTTCAATGCTCTTACTGAGGGAAGGAGGTTGTTGGCCAAGATCTCGCGATACATGGCCCCATCCATCCTCCCCTCAATACGGTGCAGTCATCCTGTACCCTTTGCAGAAAAGCATCCCCAAAGAATGATGTTTCCACCTCCATGCTTCACGGTTGGGATGGTGTTCTTGGGGTTGTACTCATCCTTCTTCTTCCTCCAAACACGGCGAGTGGAGTTTAGACCAAAAAGCTCTATTTTTGTCTCATCAGACCACATGACCTTCTCCCATTCCTTCTCTGGATCATCCAGATGGTCATTGGCAAACTTCAGACGGGCCTGGACATGCGCTGGCTTGAGCAGGTGGACCTTGCGTGCGCTGCAGGATTTTAATCCATGACGGTGTAGTGTGTTACTAATGGTTTTCTTTGAGACTGTGGTCCCAGCTCTCTTCAGGTCATTGACCAGGTCCTGCCGTGTAGTTCTGGGCTGATAACTCACCTTCCTCATGATCATTGATGCCCCACGAGGTGAGATCTTGCATGGAGCCCCAGACCGAGGGTGATTGACCGTCATCTTGAACTTCTTCCATTTTCTAATAATTGCGCCAACAGTTGTTGCCTTCTCACCAAGCTGCTTGCATATTGTCCTGTAGCCCATCCCAGCCTGTTGCATGTCTACAATTTTATCCCTGATGTCCTTATACAGCTCTCTGGTCTTGGCCATTGTGGAGAGGTTGGAGTCTGTTTGATTGAGTGTGTGGACAGGTGTCTTTTATACAGGTAACGAGTTCAAACAGGTGCAGTTAATACAGGTAATGAGTGGAGAACAGGAGGGCTTCTTAAAGAAAAACTAACAGGTCTGTGAGAGCCGGAATTCTTACTGGTTGGTAGGTGATCAAATACTTATGTCATGCAATAAAATGCAAATTAATTACTTAAAAATCATACAATGTGATTTTCTGGATTTTTGTTTTAGATTCCGTCTCTCACAGTTGAAGTGTACCTATGATAAAAATTACAGACCTCTACATGCTTTATAAGTAGGAAAACCTGCAAAATCGGCAGTGTATCAAATACTTGTTCTCCCCACTGTATATATAGGGAGTACCAGTACCGGATTTATTTTTTTAACAATCAAACACATATACTAATCCTGACAACCATACACACACGCACGGTCCCACCTGCTCACAGATGCACACAAACACACACACACACACACACACACACACACACACACACACACACACACACACACACACACACACACACACACACACACACACACACACACACACACACACACACACACACACGCACAACGGAGCAGGAAAACATGAATAGGGTAACAGCTAAATTAGATAACACATTCATTTAGGGATATTTAGAGACACAAAAGGTTTCTTTCAGAGACAGGGATTTATAAACAGGCCCCCCTGTGAGTCCTATTGAAAGTCTCCCTGACATACACACCTCACAGCACGCCGTGCCTGAGTGACTAAGATAACATTAGCTGTGATTGAGGCACCTTACGTCTGATCATTGGAGAATGTATCACATCAACAGAGCCGTCATCTGCATGGGAGACAAAGGAAGCATCTTACATAAGCCCGACTTCAAACACTGGCCTGTGAATACCGTATGCCTGTAACAACCTTTCAAACGTCACCTGCCCCTTAAAACACCTTTGATTTGGCAGTCGCTCAGCGGCAGCCAACACACCTCAGCTAAATGACATCATTTACCTTGTACTCTTACCTGTTGTTTTCAGCTATTCCCTTTCTTACAAATATCTGACAGCTGTTTACACTCTGTCAAGTGTACTTACTCTCACAGTTAAAGGCTGCTACACACTTTTTTTAACCCTTATTTTACCAGGTAAGTTGACTGAGAACACATTCTCATTTACAGCAACAACCTGGGGAATAGTTACAGGGGAGAGGAGAGGAATGAGCCAATTGTAAACTGAGGATGATTAGGTGGCCACAATGGTATGAAGGCCAGATTGGGAATTTAGCCAGGACACTCTTACGATAAGTGCCATGGGATCTTCAGTAACCACAGAGAGTCAGGACACCCTGTTTAACATCCCATCCAAAAGACAGCACCCTACAGAGGACAATGTCCCCAATCACTGGATTGGGATATATATATATTTTTTTTTGACCAGAGGAAAGGGTACCTCCTACACCACTTTCAGCAGCATCTGGTCTCCCATCCAGGGACTGACCAGGACCAACACTGATTAGCTTCACACGCAAGCCAGCAGTTGGATGTAGGGTGGTATGCTGCTGGCATAAACTATGCAAGGGCAGTGACGGTGTGCCATCTTCTACATAGTTCTAAGTACTTTTGTGTGGCTCAAATGTTTGGAACGGACCATATTGCGAAGGGTGTGTAGTGCCCTTTACACTTACTAGGTGAGCACTCCTGGTGCTGTACAGAGAAGTGCAATTAAATGCAGTGTTCATAACTTCTGCGTACTGCACTGCATTCCTTCCTTCCTTCCTTTCGTAAGCTCTTTTTGTCTTTCTTTCTTTCTTTGTCTGTCTTAATTAGTCTGACTGGAGCTATATCTCTGGCGAGGTGAGACGACCCTTCTGGCCGGTGGATGGCCATGTCATGATGAGAGGCTCTCATTAGAGACAGTACTGGAGCACTGCCCCCTGCTTCATTTCCTCATCACTCTGAACCAGGGCCAGATTAATGAGAGAGACCAGTGAATTATGAGAGCGCTAAAGGCAGTCACACCATCCACTGCCCACTGAAGTGTGTGACTGCACATCCATTATGTATATATACATTCATTATTCATACATACTCCGGGTATCAGATTCAACTCATCGCTTTACCGTCTACATATTATCAGGCGGTCTTCTTATGACAAGCATTTTTATTGGGCATTAGAACATTTGACCTTAGATCACCTGAGATTCTTATCTCTAAGTACTTGGAATAAGCACTTGTCTGTAGCCCAGGACCTCTAATCGAGAGAACGTAAATCATGGGTGAAACCCTACCACAAGTCAGCTAAAGCCACGCAGTGAGACACGGCTTTGCATACTGCTGAATAAGTCAATTGAAGTAGAAGACAATAGAGAGACTACAATGATTGAAAATGTGATCAGTCCGTGCCAACAAACCTAGCATAGCCTACATAGCATTCATCAGAACCCAAGCATGGTAAGATTAACTTTCCAACTTTCACAAGGTAGGACAACACTTTTCCAAATGTGTAACCCTTCATCCTTCTCTTTTTCTTTCTCTCAAAGAGACACCTGGGACCATGAAACACATGTTGCCCCCATAGTCTCACACATGTTCTGTAGGGTTGACTGAATTAGCACACCCATGCGCCGCCATGGCACATGCCCAAGTAGCATCTCAGAGTGGATGAAAGCCAGGGGTGCTGCATATTTAGGAGCTTATAGCACATAAGAACCTGTAGCCTACCGTACATTACCATCATCAGTCCCTTTATGCTCCTGGGGATAACTAACTCACTTCTTAAAGCCCAAGGGTCAACATTAATGGAGAATTCTAGAAAAAAATGAAATGTACTGTAATTGAATACACTGAAAATACAGTCATTGGGCATTCTTGGCTAAATCTGCATGCTGAGCAAGCTTGTGGTTCCCTGAGAAAACGAGTCAAAAGCAGTGAGAGAACTTCACAGTTCAAACTAAATCAATGACAGGCACGCTGGCCTGATTTTCCAGTGCCATTCCCGAGAGGGAGGCAGCTAACTACCATGGGCCCAGTGGCTCTGCATTGCATTCTGTACACAGCTCTGTGCTTGTTAAGAAAATGAGGTAGCGGTTTCTGTCGCGGATCACTCCAAATATTTCCTCAAGTTGCAAATTGGTATGTTTGTAAGAGGAGGCAGTGATTTCATTTGGAGGGAAATTACTTATTAAAGGCAGGGAGAATGAGAGAAGATGGTCTTCTCTCGCTGGGGAGAAAATTACACCCTGTGCACATCCCTGGCTGTCACAGCCCCGCAAATGATCACTATGAAGCCATTACACCATGTTTATTAGCTGAGCTGGCCGTGATTTCACAAACTGTGAAGATCAGACTACTCACCTCTCTCTTTCTCTTTCTCTCTCTCTCTCTCTCTCTCTCTTTCTGGCTCTTTCTTTCTTTCTCTCTCCCGCCTCTCTATGAGTGGTTCGGTCTATTTCTATTTCTCTATCTTTATCACTCTATAGACTAAGAGATCAAAGATTTCACATTGAGCCATTAAGGGCAATTCCACTGTAAAGGATCTAACAAAAACCATTGGTTTCAAAGTTTAACAAACCATACAACTCTATGCACAATAACTACTTAAACAATTTACACAGTAAAATAAATAAACTCATTTACTGGAAAAATTTTGCGGATGCAAAGTTTTGGAACAGAATTATAATAAAATCTCCCTCAGTTTTATTCTGTTGCCAAACTTTTTATCTGTACATTTTTTCTTGTAAATGTGTTTTTGTTAAACTTTGTGCATAGAGTTGTATGGTTAGTTAAACCTTGAAATCAACAATATTTGTTTGGTGTTCATTTTTAAGTGAAAAATCTGAGTCAAGAGCTCTCTGCTCTCCTTTATGACAGTTCAGCCCTCTCTGAGTGGTTTGCAAGTTCTTTCTGCTTCCCTCTTATTGAACATTCAAGAGTCACCTCTACCATTTACTGTATAGTGAATAAAACACAATGCATCATCTCAGTTTGAGTCATGTACCATTGATAGCTCCCACATTGAGCTCGTTCCCCAAGCAGGGGTCACGTTTTTCACGCAGAAAGAACTGATAAAATGCATAAGAAATATCTAACTGCATTTTGTAAACACAGATCTAAAATGCTTCTTATTGTCATTTCTGCTCGTCATAAGACTAATTTTGTTCTTCAGTTGCACTTCTCCCCTATGATGAGAATTCACAAATGGGCATTTCATCAGCAGACAGCGCGCTGGTACTTTTCTCGGTGTAGCCTATTTCTCTCTAGTAAAATGCAAGATACACTTCAAACAAAACATTAGGAAATGTAGCTATGATAAACCTTTGAAATATGATGACCATGCATCGTTTTTGCAAAAAATACCTTTCTTTTCATTGTAAGCTCATTTACTTGTGTGGCTGCTAGCAAAATAGCGTTGCACTTCTGTTGTCATCTGATGAAAATGAAGCAATTTTCTGCCGAATGTGTTGTACTAATGTATTTTCTGTGAATGAAAACTGTAGTTGTACGCCCCTGATCACTCTACTGAAGCAAAAAAACACTGTTGACTTTTAATCTAAAACGCAGGTGAAATGGTTTAAAATGCATATTTTTTTGATGGTCTGTGTTGTCAGAATTAAGATTTCTGAACTCTAACTTGACCCCTGCCAAGGCCTTGGTCCTAAAATGAACATTCATGAAAATAATTTCTGATGCACACACCTCGTACTCAGAAGAAAATACTCAGTAACCTTGACATGAGAATGACTGTTCCTCTTAAGATGCAGAGAGCCATTTACTGGCTTCCCTCCCTGGACTACAGAAACCACTAAAACACGCTTTGAACAAGCATTATCTCACTAACACAGAGGATGAGGGGAGTTAGACAGCTGCAGAAGCAACACCATGTATCGCATGTTAAAATGCCTCTGTTTCTCTCTAATCAGTTCGTAATGCTACATAGAATTGGCTGCTAACTACATCAACTCTTTAGGAGAAAAGGCTTTGGTTAGCTGAAAGGCTTAAAGTATCTCAAACTAACCCCCCCATTTCTCTCTCTCTCTTTATTTCTCTCTCCACTCCTTTCTCTCTCTCCACTCCTTTCTCTCAGTATGAACACCTTTGCTTTGAATCTGTAATCCCTGTGGGGGCAGCTAGAGAATGGGTTCATTAGAGAAGAGGGACCTGTGCTGTGGCTGTTTGTGGCCTGGACAAGGGCTGTGGTGGTCATTAAATTGCCATAGGCTGAAGGCTTCAACATTTAGCAGACAAGGTATCCCCTGCCATTATATTATATGATTTTATAGTAAGAAGAATATAATTGAACTTAGCTGAATAAAATAGAAAGGATATTTTTCCCATTCCGGAGCGAGTGCGCATATGAAGTGGCTATGTTGAACGCAAAAGTTATAATTTAAAACAGATCCTATATGCTTGATTTAGAGTTATTTGGCAACTTTAGCTGTGAATAATACAAACCTTAGAATGTCTTAGAAATCAAAACATATAAGGGCTGCATGATGCGAGTATATTGATGATTTGAGAAAGTCACAAAAAAAGCTTGTGCTCTGTTCCTTGCCTCAGGCTGCGATCGCTGTTCTCTCATCAAGTGATCATGTTTTCACCCATCGGACTATTCTCAATTTAATCTTGTCTTTAATAATATGTACAATTAGTTTCAATTTAGAATGTCCCATTATTGAATGGGCAGAAACAGGGGTAAGAGAAAAAACACGTGAGCCGTATGCACTCCAATAGCAAATAAAGGCCAATTTCTCACCGGTTTGTTTTTCAATCCATTGTTTAATTTTTGAGTATAGGCAAGACCAATTATGTACCAAAGACATCTTAAATCTGTAAATTTGTTTATGTTTTTCTGCCGTGCGTAATATGCGGTAGGCTATGTATTGTATAACTGTACAATCACCATTTTAATTCAGGCTTTTTGGGGTGCGGGGCTCATGTATAGGCCTATTTTTTATTTTATTTTTTATTTAACCTTTATTTAACCAGGCAGGCCAGTTGAGAACAAGTTCTCATTTACAACTGCGACCTGGCCAAGATAAAGCAAAGTAGTGCGACCAAAAACAACAACAGAGTTACACATGGGATAAACAAACGTACAGTCAATAACACAATAGAAAAATATATATACAGTGTGTGCAAATGGCGTAAGGAGGTAAGAAAATAAATAGGCCATAGTAGCGAAGTAATTACAATTTAGCAAATTAACACTGGAGTGATAGATGTGCAGATAAGGATGTGCAAGTATAAATACTGGTGTGCAAAAGAGCAAAAAAGTAAATAAAAACAATATGGGGATGAGGTAGGTAGTTGGGTGGGCTATTTACAGATGGGCTGTGTACAGCTGCAGCAATCAGTAAGCTGCTCAGATAGCTGATGCTTAAAGTTAGTGAGGGAGATATCAGTCTCCACCTTCAGTGATTTTTTTGCAATTCGTTCCAGTCATTGGCAGCAGAGAACTGGAAGGAAACACATAGCCAAAGGAGGTGTTGGCTTTGGGGATGACCAGTGACATATACCTGCTGGAGCGCGTGCTACGGGTGGGTGTTGTTATGGTGACCAGTGAGCTGAGATAAGGCGGAGCTTTACCTAGCAAAGACTTATAGATGACCTGGAGCCAGTGGGTCTGGCGACGAATACGTAGCGAGGGCCAGCCGACGAGAGCATACAAGTCGCAGTGGTGGGTGGTATATGGGGCTTTGGTGACAAAACGGATGGCACTGTGATAGACTGCATCCAGTTTGCTGAGTAGAGTGTTGGAGGCTATTTTGTAAATGACATCGCCGAAGTCGAGGATCGGTAGAATAGTCAGTTTTACGAGGGTAAGTTTGGCAGCATGAGTGAAGGATGCTTTGTTGCGAAATAGGAAGCCGATTCTAGATTTAATTTTGGATTGGAGATGTTTAATATGCATCTGGAAGGAGAGTATACAGTCTAGCCAGACACCTAGGTATTTGTAGTTGTCCACATATTCTAAGTCAGAACCGTCCAGAGTAGTGATGCTAGTCGGGCGGGCGGGTGCGGGCAGTGATCGGTTGAAGAGCATGCATTTAGTTTTACTAGCGTTTAAGAGCAGTTGGAGGCCACGGAAGGAGAGTTGTATGGCATTGAAGCTAGTCTGGAGGTTTGTTAACACAGTGTCCAAAGAAGGGCCAGAAGTATACAGAATGATGTCGTCTGCGTAGAGGTGGATCAAGGAATCACCAGCAGCAAGAGCGACATCGTTGATATATACAGAGAAAAGAGTTGGCCTGAGAATTGAACCCTGTGGTACCCCCATAGAGACTGCCAGAGGTCCGGACAACAGGCCCTCTGATTTGACACACTGAACTCTATCTGAGAAGTAGTTGATGAACCAGGTGAGGCAGTCATTTGAGAAGCCAAGGCTATTGAGTCTGCCGATAAGAATACGGTGATTGAAAGAAAGCCTTGGCAAGATCGATGAAGACGGCTGCGCAGTACTGTCTTTTATCGATGGCGGTTATGATATAGTTTAGTACCTTGCGCGTGGCTGAGGTGCACCCGTGACCAGCTCAGAAACCGGATTGCACAGCGGAGAAGGTACGGTGGGATTCGAAATGGTCAGTGATCTGTTTGTTAACTTGGCTTTTGAAGACTTTATAGAGGCAGGATGTGATAGATATAGGTCTGTAACAGTTTGGGTCTAGAGTGTCACCCCCTTTGAAGAGGGGGATGACCGCGGCAGCTTATCCCTATGCATATGCATAAGCTTTAATATGTATACTGTGAGGTGAGTTTTAAAAGCACAATATTGTTTGATGATAAGTGTTTGATATGATTTTCGATTACATTTGCATTGATGTCAGAATGATTATAGGGACAATTAACGCCCTGTGTACCAGGCCATTAGCTACCTGATGGTCGTTAGTGAGTTGGGTACTACCAACACATGTCCAGAGTGGATAAGAGGAGATTACTGTGACTCAACGGCACATGTCAAACTCATTCCACGGAGGGACGAGTGTCTGTGAGTTTTCACTCCTCCCTTGTAGTTGATTGATGAATTAAGGCCACTAATTAGTAAGGAACTCCCCTCACCTGGTTGTCTAAGTCTTAATTGAAAGGATAAACAAAAACCAGCAGACACTTGGCCCTCCTTGGATTGAGTTTGACTGACTCATGACTACCAGTGTGGCAGTAATACAGTCACCCCAACAGCCCTAGCCTGGACCAGGGTAGGGCTCTCCTCGTTGTCAGGGGGACATAGAGCTGGGCCTTTATCACCACCTTAAATACACTCAAAAAGGACTGAATGGAAGTGCTGAAAGAGTCAGGTCATGCATATGGAAGCCGCTCCATTTCAGCGCGTTTGAGATTCACTCTGTATTCATCTCCTCAAAGGCATTCAAGTCACCGCACTGCAGAGAATTCAAAGGGGGCCTGCTGCACGCGCTCCTCACATCCCATAGAGACTGCTCTGCTCTCCTGCAGCTATGCCTGTTTCAAGCTACCTCTACCTCCAACACATAAAACCTGCCTCAGTGGATATACTTATTGGCTGACCTCAAAACTGCCACCCCTGGAGGCAGAGAGGGAGGATTTCCTACTTTCCATAAAGCACTACTTTGCCTTCACATTGTCAAACGCAGCAGCAGGGAGGATTTGTGTGACTGGCCAAGTCTTTGAGAAACAGAGGGATGGAAGTGTATTCAGGACCAAAGCCTTGAAAACCAGAAGGAAGGGACTGTTTAATTGGCTGTGAGTCTAATAACAAAAAGTGAGGGAGAACGTCCAATTGTACCTCCTGGCCAGAGATGTGTTGAATGTAGCCTACAGGGAGAACAGACTGAGAAAAAGCCCATGTGGCTTCGACTTCATTTGAGTTCACACCTGTTCACAGTCTGTTGACGGAATTTCATAATCCACTATTCTAGTATTCTGTTTTTTAGAACAGATAAAAGGGAGTTTGCTACACAGAAAGTCTTTACATGCTTGAGATCTAGCATCAAATTGCATCAATATCATAATGTTGCCACAACGCCATTCTTCTCAATCTTCAGAGCAGAAGTTCCCATTTCAAGATGATCTCTTTTATAATATCTCTCTTGGGTTCCTAATAACTCCTTTGGTCCAGTGAGCTAAAGCACTTGCATTGGCAACAACAGCGTCTTGTGTTTGTGCATCTCTGGTGCTAGACAGGGTGTGCTGCTTTCTAGTTCTTCATGCAGTCAGGGCTGCTCAGGGCAGCTTTTCACACAGGCCCACTGGGAAAGGCTCTAATCCACAATTCCTGTCCACATCTGTTGCCTACCTACAGTACAAAGCACTAAATATGAGCTCTGTTGGAAAAAAAACCCAGTTTTTTTCTTTTTCACGTTTTCCTGGCCATGCTTTCTTGTTGAATCTCAGAGGGAGACATACTGAGAGGACAATGCCGAGAGAATTGAAGAGAGGGACTTATAGAGAGACCAAGAGAGCGACATTGAGCGAGAGAGAGAGCGGGAGAGAAAGAGAGATTGTTTACAAGAGTGAGGGAAAGAGAGATGGATCATCAATCCCAAAATTCATGTCCCTGGTGGGAGGATAAACACAGCAGATGCAGAGTGAGACAGAGTGAGAACTCCGTCTGCTCTGTTGTCCGTTGTTGTGTCTATCTGCTGGACTACTGTTGCATTTCCAATCATATCACTTAACCCTTAACCCTTAACCTTAATCCTTAACCATCACTACCCAACCAACCATCCAGCTCCAGGTACAAATTAGGCTGTTTGCCTTAGAAAAATGCTCAATAAATTGTGACTTTATTAACATATCGTCTACTTTGCAAACACTTTATGTTCAGTAAATCTGTCAGTCGATGTTTACAGGGTAATGATTTCCACATAAGCTGTGCCTTGTAAAGGATGTTTGGGAATACTATGGGACTGTTTCATTTCTTCACAACAGGAGAGGGAATCATCTGCCCACATAGTGGTGCCACGGTTTTCAGGTTCGGTGTCCAGTGGGTCACTAGGTGGCCAGACACCTTGTGATTAACCAGCTATTGATAATGGTCATTCAAAGGCCTCGTTCATCTTCTCTGTCATCATTAATATGTAACAGGTGTATGAAATAATTTAGATTGAGTAACACCATTTTATTTTTTACAAACGCTGGCCTTGAAGATAAAAATGTATATGCAAATTCTTAGTTTTTTTTGTCTCCAATATGTAAAAAAGTTTAACCGTATTTGAAATGTCCTTCATCACATCAAAGATAAAGAAGACCTTGTGATGTGTGTAGATATAAATAGCCAGTCTTTAGAGAGATAGAATGGGAGGGGGATGAAATGATAGTAGACAGATAATGATATAGGGCCGGAAATCTTTTATAGAAGCGGCTAGATAAAAATAATCTTCCTCTGAAATGTGTTGAAAGAGTTACAAAGGCTTTCCAATGTGTTTCAAGGTAGAGAAATGGCTCTTCTCTCTCAAGGTATTACTCATTTCCTTTTGTGTGCTACGTGCACTACCCAAGCTGACCCAGGGCCAGCGTCAGATCTTCCCAGTCATGTGATGATGTGCACAGAGTGCTAAATGCCGTCCATTTAAAAACGAATTTAAAGGTGAGAAAAGTAGTTGTTGCTTGAAAGATTTTCCATGAGCTCCAATGTGATAGACTATTTACAGGTGTAATGCCCGATAAACCACCATTACACTGACTGACACTGTGGTAAGAGGGAAGCTGATGTATATCAAATGGGAAAAAGTGAGAAATTATTTACCTACAAAAGTGGGTAAAGTGCATGTCAAAATGTACCTGCTAACATCATAGGAATAGTCATACATGCCCATTTCCCTACCTACATACTGTAAATGCACGGTTGGAGAGACATAATCTGAACAAAGTAAAGAACGATCAGACATCTCTATTTTGTACCACCTCTATGTCAAGATGTGCAGCTGTCCCTGTACCCTCTGTGTGGTAAATGTCCGGCCGCAATCACAGGGCTAAGAGCTTTGGCTCCAGCCATCTATTCCTGACTGTGGATGAAAGCAGAGTTCCTTCCTGGCTCTCAGGCAGGCCGAGCAGAGTGTATTATGGGCCGTGCCACACAGCGGGCGACAGAGTCACTGAATTACTGGCAGTAATGCACAGGGCCAAGCAACGGGGCACTCACAACCTAATCAATCCAGGGGCCAGGGATGAGGACATTTCTGCACAGAAGAATAACTTAGGAAAGCAACTTTAGATAGAACCTTGTCATGAGGTAGGAAGATACAGTATTAATACATTATACAAATGGTAGCAGCTCACTAGTGTCTGTGCAAATTAATTCAATTTTGAGGACTACATGACTGTAAAGATTAAGGTGTACACTTACATTGTTGGGTCAAATTGGATAAACTGCGGATGAATCTGAGACTAAATCCAATCAAGGCCTTTGAATAATGAAATGAAGACTACTGTAACAGCAACAGTTTTGCCTGTTCTTGACTGTTTTGATGCATAGTGACAACAAAGGAATTTTTCCATTACATTAGATGGCATTCTTCAAAATTACATATACAGTTCAAGTCGGGAAGTTTGCATACACCTTAGCCAAATACATTTCAACTCAGTTTTTTCACAATTCCTGACATTTAATCCTAGTAAAAATGCCCTGTTTTAGGTCAGTTAAGATCACCACTTTATTTTAAGAATGTGAAGTCAGAATAATAGCAGAGAGAATTATTTATTTAATCTTTTATTTCTTTCATCACATTCCCAGTGGGTCAGACGTTTACATACACTCAATTAGTATTTGGTAGCATTGCCTTTAAATTGTTTAACTTGGGTCAAACGTTTCGGGTAGCCTTCCACAAGCTTCCCATAAGTTGGGTGAATTTTGGCCCATTCCTCGTGACAGAGCTGGTGTAACTGAGTCAGGTTTGTAGACCTCCTTGCTCACACACGCTTTTTCAGTTCTGCCCACAAATGTTCTATAGGATTGATGTCAGGGCTTTGTCATGGCCACTCCAATACCTTGACTTTGTTGTCCTTAAGCCATTTTGCCACAACTTTGGAAGTATGCTTGGGGTCATTTTCCATTTGGAAGACCCATTTGCGACCAAGCTTTAACTTCGTGACTGATGTCTTGAGATGTTGCTTCAATACATCCACATAATTTTCCTCCCTCATGATGCCATCTACCTCATGATGCCATCTATTTTGTGAAGTGCACCAGTCCCTCCTGCAGCAAAGCACCCCCACAACATGATGCTACCACCCCCGTGCATCACGGTTGAGATGGTGTTCTTCGGCTTGCAAGCCTCCCCCTTTTTCCTCCAAACATAACGATGGTCATTGTGGCCAAACAGTTCTATGTTTGTTTCATCAGACCAGAGGACATTTCTCCAAAAAGTACAATCTTTGTCCCCATGTGCAGTTGCAAACCGTAGTCTGGCTTTTTTATGGCGGTTTTGGAGCAGTAGCTTCTTCCTTGCTGAGCGGCCTTTCAGGTTATGTCGATATAGGACTCGTTTTACTGTGGATATAGATAATTTTGTACCTGTGTCCTCCAGCATCTTCACAAGGTCCTTTGCTGTTGTTCTGGGATTGATTTGCACTTTCACACCAAAGTACGTTTATCTCTAGGAGACAGAACGCGTCTCCTTCCTGAGCGGTATGACAGCTGCCTGGTCCCATGGTGTTTATACATGCGTACTATTTTTTGTACAGATGAACGTGGTACCTTCAGGCATTTGGAAATTGCTCCCAAGGATGAACCAGACTTGTGGAGGTCTACAAATTTTTCCTGAGATCTTGGCTGATTTCTTTTGATTTGTCAAGCAAAGAGGCATTGAGTTTGAAGGTAGGCCTTGAAATACATTGACAGGTACACCTCTAATTGACTCAAATTATGTCAATTAGCCTATCAGAAGCATCTAAAGCCATGACATAATTTTCTGGAATTTTCCAAGCTGTTTATAGGCACAGTCAACTTAGTGTATGTAAACTTCTGACCCACTGGAATTGTGATACAGTGAATTATAAGTGAAATAATCTGTCTGTAAACAATTGTTTGAAAAATTACTTGTGTCATGCACAAAGTAGATGTCCTAACCGACTTACCAAAACTATAGTTTGTTAACAAGAAATTTGTGGAGTGGTTGAAAATACCTCTACCACTACTAATACCTCTACCTCCACCTCTACCACTACTAATACCTCTACCACTACTTCTACCTCTACCACTACCTCTACCAATACTAATAACTCTACCTCCACCTCTACCACTACTAATACCTCTCCCACTACCTCTACTAATAACTCTACCTCCACCTCTACCACTACTAATACCTCTACCACTACCTCTACCACTACCTCTACCTCCACCTCTACCACTACTAATATCTCTACCAATACCTCTACCAATACCTCTAACACTACCTCTACTTCTACCAATACCTCTACCAATACCTCTACCACTACCTCTAACACTACCTCTAACACTACCTCTACCAATACCTCTACCAATACCTCTAACACTACCTCTAACACTACCTCTACCAATACCTCTACCAATACCTCTAACACTACCTCTAACACTACCTCTACCAATACCTCTACCAATACCTCTACCAATACCTCTACCAATACCTCCACCAATACCTCTACCAATACCTCTACCAATACTTCTACCACTATGTCTACCACTACCTCTACCTCTACCAATACCTGTACCACTATGTCTACCACTACCTTTACCACTACCTCTACCTCTACCAATACCTGTACCACTACGTCTACCTTTACCACTACCTATACCAATACCATTATCTCTACCAATACCTTTTCCAATACCTTTACAACCACTAGCTTTACAAACATATTAATCATTATGTAGAACAACAATTCCCCAGGTCTCATACAAATGCACTGGTGACCAAGTCATGCATGTTGTGGCTAAATGTTTGCTGTAGGTAGGTATTCTTGTGGGGTAGGAGCGGGTAGGAGCAAGAGGGTGGGGTGGTGGTGTTGGGGATGAGTTGGGTAATGGTGGTGTTGGGGGGGCCGCAGCAGCTTATCATAGCGACACATGCACCGTAAAAGCACATCAGGCCTGTTTTCCTGTGTGCAGGCCAGCGTAGCCTGCTCTCCAAAGCCCAGGAAATTACAGTCCAACCAAGCAGAAAAGAAGAGTGGGATTTGGACACAGGCATCACCTGTCTCAGCCCGTCTCCCCAAAGCCAGGCCTAAATGAAGTGGACAACGGGCTATTTATTCCCCCTATTCCCCCTGACTGCATGGCCAAGCGTACGCTTGCTGACAGGACTGGCCGCTGTCTCCTCCCGTTATCTCACTGTTCTGTTGTCTCAGCGACTTTGAGGATTAATCTGAAAAACCTTCCTCCAACCTCCCTCCACATCCCTTGAAGAGATGACCTAGCCACTGTGAAAAACACAGACGGGCAGCAACTGTAAAAGTTGATTAAACAACAAGTTTCAGTATGTCAGTCATTGCTGTACGTGGTGTTTGGATTCAACTCAAAACCCGCAGTGTAGCCACATTCAAAATAAGTGTGTGGATCTGGGTAAAGTTGTCTCGTGCAGGAAAAAAAGTGCATTTAAATAAAACAAATGATTACTTTTAGATAAGGCTGTAGGTGTGCACATGTATACATACGTGGCTCTATGTGTGTGTGTCTGTTTGGGAGAAGGTGTGTGTGTGGCAGTATGTACACACACACACACACACACATAGACAGTAGCAGCGGCCCATATAGTTTTCCGTAGCACTGTCAGTAGGTGACAGTCTAAGGAAAGACACGTAGGAGGAGTGGAGGAATAGAGAGTGGTACCTCTCAGATCTGCTGTCAAGAGCTGGAGAAAAAAGAACATCATATCTGAGACTGCTGCTGTCTACCGCAACTCAGAGCCTTTCCCTTACAGTACCAGGAGAGCTTGGGAACCCAATATAATATGCAATTGCATTTAAATGCACACCTAGGAAATGTTAATAATGTGCGTATCCCAACTTTTACATTCCTCATTTATGAACTTAAACTCTTATTAGAGCTTTTGAAATATTAAAGTAATATATCATCATTCAGACAGTTATGTTTTAGATTAGCATTTTAACCCGTTTTAATGACTTTCCCACAATTTCAAGGCTTGAATCGACTTCCAAAAGATGTGTTATTTTCTCCTTCGTCATTCAGATCTTCTGCAGTAGCATCTTTCTCCCTCTCTCTTTCTCCCTCTCTCTTTCTCCCTCTATCTTTCTCCCTCTCTCTTTCTCCCTCTCCCTTTCTCCCTCTCCCTTTCTCCCTCTCTCTTTCTCCCTCTCTCTTTCTCCCTCTCCCTTTCTCCCTCTCCCTTTCTCCCTCTCCCTTTCTCCCTCTCTCTTACTCCCTCTCTGCTTTTGGTGACAAGCCAAATTTCTTCAGCCTCCTGAGGTTGAAGAGGCGCTGCTGCTCCTTCTTCACAACGCTGTCTATGTGGGTGGACCAATTCAGTTTGTCCGTGATGTGGACGCCTAGGAACTTAAAACGTACTACCCTCTCCATTACTGTCCCGTCGATGTGGATAGGGGGGTGCTCCCTCTGCTGTTTCCTGAAGTCCACAATCATCTCCTTTGTTTTGTTGACGTTGAGTGTGAGGTTATTTTCCTGACACCACATTCCGAGGGCCCTCACCTCTTCCCTGTAGGCCATCTCGTCGTTGTTGGTAATCAAGCCTACCACTGTAGTGTCGTCCGCAAACTTGATGATTGAGTTGGAGGCGTGCATGGCCACGCAGTCGTGGGTGAACAGGGAGTACAGGAGAGGGCTCAGAATGCACCCTTGTTGGGCCCCAGTGTTGAGGATCAGCGGGGTGGAGATGTTGTTACCTACCCTCACCACCTGGGGGCGGCCCGTCAGGAAGTCCAGGACCCAGTTGCACAGGGCGGGGTCGAGACCCAGGGTCTCGAGCTTGATGACGAGTTTGGAGGGTACTATGGTGTTAAATGCTGAGCTGTAGTCGATGAAAAGCATTCTCACATAGGTATTCCTCTTGTCCATATGGGTTAGGGCAGTGTGCAGTGTGGTTGCGATTGCGTCGTCTGTGGACCTATTGGGGCGGTAAGCAAATTGGAGTGGGTCTAGGGTGTCAGGTAGGGTGGAGGTGATATGGTCCTTGACTAGTCTCTCAAAGCACTTCATGATGACGGAAGTGAGTGCTACGGGGCGGTAGTTGTTTAGCTCAGTTACCTTAGCTTTCTTAGGAACAGGAACAATGGTGGCCCTCTTGAAGCATGTGGGAACAGCAGACTGGGACAAGGATTGATTGAATATGTCCGTAAACACACCAGCCAGCTGGTCTGCACATGCTCTGAGGACGCGGCTGGGGATGCCGTCTGGGCCTGCAGCCTTGCGAGGGTTAACACGTTTAAATGTTTTACTCACGTCGGCTGCAGTGAAGGAGAGTCCGCAGGTTTTGGTAGCGGGCCATGTCAGTGGCACTGTATTGTCCTCAAAGCGAACAAAGAAGTTATTTAGTCTGTCTGGGAGCAAGACATCCTGGTCCGCGACGGGGCTGGTTTTCTTTTTGTAATCCGTGATTGACTGTAGACCCTGCCACATACCTCTTGTGTCTGAGCCGTTGAATTGCAACTCTACTTTACTGACGCTTAGCTTGTTTGATTGCCTTGCGGAGGGAATAGCTACACTGTTTGTATTCGGTCATGTTTCCGGTCACCTTGCCCTGGTTAAAAGCAGTGGTTCGCGCTTTCAGTTTCACGCGAATGCTGCCATCAATCCACGGTTTCTGGTTTGGGAATGTTTTTATAGTTGCTGTGGATACGACATCGCCAATGCACTTTCTAATGAACTCGCTCACCGAATCAGCGTATTCGTCAATGTTGTTGTTGGACGCAATACGGAACATATCCCAATCCACGTGATCGAAGCAGTCTTGAAGCGTGGAATCAGATTGGTCGGACCAGCGTTGAACAGACCTGAGCGTGGGAGCTTCTTGTTTTAGTTTCTGTCTGTAGGCTGGAAGCAACAAAATGGAGTCGTGGTCAGCTTTTCCGAAAGGAGGTGGGGGAGGGCCTTATATGCGTCGCGGAAGTTAGAATAACAATGATCCAGGGTTTTACCAGTCCTGGTTGCACAATCGATATGCTGATAGAATTTAGGGAGTCTTGTTTTCAGATTAGCCTTGTTAAAATCCCCAGCTACAATGAATGCAGCCTCAGGATATGTGGTTCCCAGTTTACATAGAGTCAAATAAAGTTTGTTCAGGGCCATCGATGTGTCTGCTTGGGGGGGAATATATACGGCTCTGATTATAATCGAAGAGAATTCCCTTGGTAGATAATGCGGTCAACATTTGATTGTGAGGAGTTCTAAGTCAGGTGAACAGAAGGACTTGAGTTCCTGTATGTTGTTATGATCACACCACGTCTCGTTAATCATAAGGCATACCCCCCCCGCCCCTCTTCTTACCAGAAAGATACTTGATTCTGTCGGTGCAATGCGATGTGTGAAGAAACCAGCTGGCTGCACCAACTCCGATAGCGTCTCTCGAGTGAGCCATGTTTCCGTGAAGCAAAGAACGTTAGAGTCTCTGATGTCTCTCTGGAAGGCAACCCTTGCTCGATTTTCATCAACCTTGTTGTCAAGAGACTGCACATTGGCGAGTAGTATGCTTGGGAGCGGTGCGCGATGTGCCCGTCTCCGGAGCCTGACCAGAAGACCGCTTCATTTGCCCCTTTTACGGCGACGTTGTTTAGGTTCGCCGGCTGGGATCAGATCCATTGTCCTGGGTGGAAGGCAAAACACAGGATCCGCTTCGGGAAAGTCATATTCCTGGTCGTAATGATGGTGAGTTGACGTTGCTCTTATATTCAGTAGTTCTTCCCGACTGTATGTAATAAAACCTAAGATTACCTGGGGTACCAATGTAAGAAATAACACGTAAAAAAACAAAATACTGCATAGTTTCCTAGGAACGCGAAGCGAGGCGGCCATCTCTGTCGGCGCCGGAAGTAATTCATCATGCATGCCGTTGCAAGCATGGTGCTTGCAGTGGCAGGGATCTGGGTTTGATTCCCAAGGGGGACCAGTATGGAAATACTGGATAAGAGTGTCTGCAAAAAAATTATAATAAAAATGACTAAAATATGTGTTTGTTCCTGTGCCCACAACACTTGGACAGCAGCACTGCCAATTAATTTATTAACATGAAGTGCATGCACATTCTGAATGAATGTGTGAGTAATAGTATATCTAGTGGAAGTAATATACTGGGTAGGGAGTAACAGTGCTATCTATTAGTGTAGATGTATGCCATTCACGGTGCTTCTGGCGTTTGGTGTAATATCATATAATGTGTAAGCAATCATGCTATTGGTGTGGGTGTCATTCATGCATTGGGTTTTCTCCAGAAGAATCATGCCAGTGTCTCATTTACAGGCTACATCTGCTGTACTAGTCACCATAGAAATCCCAGGGTTGACAATTTAGAGCCATCTGCCCCTCGCCCCAGCACCCCCCACCCCCTCCCACACACTGAACTCAAGGCATGTTGTGGCTGTCCGAACACGTGAGCAACACTCAACAGGACAGAACACTCAACATGTCACCTGGCTAAATGAGTGTGTTATTTACCACTCCACACTCTGCCTGCCCATCATCCACCCACCAATCAGCACGCTGCATCCCTCTCCTCCCGACCCGACTGACCCCGAGCTTGTCGCCATGGTGATGCTGATGGTGAGGATGGTCGGAGAGAAAAGCAGCTCTCTCCATCCATGTCCCTGTCTGTCTGTCTGTCTGTCTGTCTGTCTGTCTGTCTGTCTGTCTGTCTGTCTGTCTGTCTGTCTGTCTGTCTGTCTGTCTGTGTCTGTGTCTGTGTCTGTGTCTGTGTCTGTGTCTGTGTCTGTGTCTGTGTCTGTGTCTGTCTGTCTGTCTCTCTTTCTCTCACTCTCTATCCCCTTCCCTCTCTGTCTGTCTGTCTGTCTGTCTGTCTGTCTGTCTGTCTGTCTGTCTGTCTGTCTGTCTGTCTGTCTGTCTGTCTGTCTGTCTGTCTGTCTGTCTGTCTGTCTCTCACTCTCTATCCCCTTCCCTCTGTCTGTCTGTCTGTCTGTCTGTCTGTCTGTCTGTCTGTCTGTCTGTCTGTCTGTCTGTCTCTTTGTCTCTCTCTCTCATTCTCTCTCCCCTTCCCTCTCTTCATCTCTCTCTCTCTCTGTCTCGCTCACTCTCTAAATTTCCCTCTCTCTCTCTCTCTCTCTCTCTCTCTCTCTCTTCCCTTCCCTCTGTCTCTCTCTCTCTCTCTCTCTTCCCTTCCCTCTATGTCGCTCTCTCTCTCTCTCTCTCTCTTCCCTTCCCTCTATGTCTCTCTCTCTCTCTCTCTCTCTCTCTCTCTCTCTCTCTCTCTTTCCCTCTTCCCTTCCCTCTATGTCTCTCTCTCTCTCTCTTCCCTTCCCTCTATGTCTCTCTCTCTCTCTCTCTCTCTCTCTCTCTCTCTCTCTCTCTCTCACACTCTCTCTTCCCTTCCCTCTCTTCATCTCTCTATCTTTCTCTCTCTGTTCCTTTCCATTTCCATCTCATTAACATTATTTTTCACTCTAATTGAACTTAATTAGAAAATAATGTTCCACATTAAATCCGAGTGAACATGTTGCCCAGTCCGTTGAGCCATGTTCTTAACATTCACAGGCTAATCTCCCGCGGACAGATTCTGCGTGTAGACCGAAGAAACTGCCGGGACAGTTTTTAGATTTTCTTCACTGGTTATTACGTATCAGGAATGGGCGAAGGCAGTGCTTAAACTGCTTCGCACGTGCGCCCACATGGATCGGAAGGTGGGTGGGGGGGATGGGGGGGTCTTTGGCTGAGAGTTTCTTTGCAAGGGTGGAGACTTCGTGTTTGCTGGAACTCTTCATTTCAAACACGTATGAACACAGAAGTTAATCACGCAGCTGACCAAATCATGCTTGATTTTACTTCTGGGTTAAAGAGATTCTCAAGTTATTTTTGTATACATTTTAGCCAGTAGTTCTGAAAGTAGCGTTCACGAGCCAAAAGTGGTTCCTGAAAATGGTGTATTTCATCCCATATGTGCAGACTTGTGCACCATGCCATCGCTCTCTTTCTCTCTCTCACTCAAATGGCGAGCTCATTGGCTAGAACCCATATTGCTAGGGGGCCCACAGATTATGCATGTATGAACTACACATTGACACATCCAGCCCAAAGTGGGAGGTTTAAAAAAAGACTTATTAGTCGCCAAAGTTCCAGAGATTGTTCACAGGCAAATATTTATTATATTGTTTGCTTTGTTACTGCGTCAAATATGCAGGTGTTAATCTGATTCTACATCTCAGTGGGACTGACCTCTGAACACCACAAGACTTCTGATATTTTACTAGACGAATGTGATTCGTCTAGTACACAGACAGAAATAACAAGCATCTGTTGCATTTGTACAGTATATCATATAATCGCATACATTGATTTCATCTTTTCAGGCTGTATCATTAATATGGTGATATAAAGTGACCTTGTGAGAATGCAGAACATTACCCGGCGAATGTTAATCAATCATCATTAAAGGCCAGGGATGGGAGGGGGAGTTATTCAATACTGTCATCCCCTGCCCAACCTTGGCTGACATTACACTGTAACACTGATGTATTGACAAAGTCACTAAAGGCAGAATGTAACAGTTTAATTCCACATCAAAACACGACAATGAGCCGCTGTTGTCTGGGTGTTCTGAATTGATTAGCAGCCAGTGAGTAAACAGAACACACCAGTTTGATCTGCAGTAAACCCTTCCTCTGAGGTCGGAGAGAAGACCAGAACCACAGTGCTACAGTAGGTCTGTGGCTGAAGCTAAAACTAGCTCTAAGACCAGAAAGAGAGGAGACCTCCAGTCCTAGACCCATTTGCCTTTAAGCTCTCTTTAGGGTAATGGAGATTTTAATCTACCTCTGAATATTTCATGTTTTATTTCCACACCATCCATAAGCTATGAGTGGAGAAAGCCATAAAGAATGTCACTAGAGCTAAACCCCAAGCACCAGTGGGCACTATAAAAAAGGTGAATATTGTCCCAAATTTTTTCAGGAGTTGACCATCCATAACAAGACAGAGTAGTCCCAGTCTGCAGACTGCTGTGTCGGGTGCTTTTCCCTCATTCTAAGTGATCATGGGGACAGAGTGCTACTTTACTGTGTGTCCCTGGCTGCTGCAGGGCTGCAGGCCTCAGACACACATAAGGAGAGGGAGGAGTGAACGGCTGGTTCAGCACTTTGGGTTAGAATTTGGAACATTTAACGGCTTCTGGGATCAGAACTATTAGTGAGCGTAATTAGTAATGACCGGAACACAACGAGGAGGCAGGTGCTCAAAATGAAAAAATAAAACCCTGATAGTGTGGGCTATCAGCTGATCGATGATGTTGATGATTGATGATTGATGTAAATCTGCTAGTGAGCAAGCTTGAGTCTTTTTACTGATTGTGATTTATTATCAATTCTTGAATAACAACTTCATAATATAATATTCATCATCTTCTAACTCATGATATACAGTATGGCTGGCTGGCTAGTGGCTTGTGTGGATATTTAGTGTATAATATATAGTGGTTAGCTAGAGTTTAGACAACCTGTGTTGCTGCTGCCCTGACTCATGTGCACCTACCGACTGAAGTAAGGATGGAGTTGAGTCAGAGGGTCGTTGATGCAGCCGCTCCTCTCTGTCTTTCTGCCTCTCTCTGCTGCGCGTATCAGCCAATTAGACCCAACATGTTGTATTATCAAGTGTAAATCAAATAATATGCTGCTGTGGCAATACTGTTGATATGGAAACTATGTAGCTAGTAGCTACACACACTCGAGCAGTGACCGCATCTCAATCCATGCATGTTTGGATACTGGTACAGTGAAATGCCTTTCTTGCCATCTCTAAACCCAGCAATGCATTAATCAATAACAATGCATGACTAGAAAAAAACACACAAGAAATAAGAATAGGAAATATGAAATACACAATAAAGCAAGTAAGTAAGTAAGCATACTACATACAGCAAATATTGAAAAAGTCAGTTCCAATAACATATTTCCATGTACAGGGATACTGGAGTGATGGAGGTAGATATGTATAGGGGGAAGGAGACAGGGATACTGGAGTGATTGGGGTAGATATGTATAGGGGGAAGGAGACAGGGATACTGGAGTGATGGGGGTAGATATGTATAGGGGGAAGGAGACAAGGATACTGGAGTGATGGAGGTAGGTATGTATAGGGGGAAGGAGACAGGGATACTGGAGTGATGGGGGTAGATATGTATAGGGGGAAGGAGACAGGGATACTGGAGTGATGGAGGTACATATGTATAGGGGTAAGGGGACAGGGATACTGGAGTGATGGAGGTAGATATGTATAGGGGGAAGGAGACAGGGATACTGGAGTGATGGAGGTAGATATGTATAGGGGGAAGGAGACAGGGATACTGGAGTGATGGAGGTACATATGTATAGGGGTAAGGGGACAGGGATACTGGAGTGATGGAGGTAGATATGTATAGGGGTAAGGGGACAGGGATACTGGAGTGATGGAGGTAGATATGTATAGGGGGAAGGAGACAGGGATACTGGAGTGATGGAGGTAGATATGTATAGGGGGAAGGAGACAGGGATACTGGAGTGATGGAGGTAGATATGTATAGGGGTAAGGGGACAGGGATACTGGAGTGATGGAGGTAGATATGTATAGGGGGAAGGAGACAGGGATACTGGAGTGATGGAGGTAGATATGTATAGGGGTAAGGGGACAGGGATACTGGAGTGATGGGGGTAGATATGTATAGGGGTAAGGGGACAGGGATACTGGAGTGATGGGGGTAGATATGTATAGGGGTAAGGGGACATGGATACTGGAGTGATGGAGGTAGATATGTATAGGGGTAAGGGGGCTAGGCAACAGTATAAAATCAAATCAAATTGTATTCGTCACATGCGCCAAATACATATAACATGAAATGCAACATGAAATGCTTACTTACAAGCTCTTAACCAACAATGCAGTTCAAGAAATAGAGGCGGTGATGCAACCGATTAGGATGCTCTCGATGGTGCTGCTGTAGAACTTTTTTTGATGATCTGTGGACCAATGCCAAATATTTTCAGTCTCCTGAGGGGGCAAAGGTGTTGTCATGCCCTCTTCACAACTATCTTGGTGTGTTTGGACCATGATAATTTGTTGGTGATGTGGACACCAAGGAACTTGAAACTCTCGACCCGCTCCACTTCAGTCCGGTCGATGTTAATGGGGGCATGCCCGGCCCTCCTTTTTCTATAGTCTACGATCAGCTCCTTTGTCTTGCTCACATTGAGAGAGAGGTTGTTGTCCTGGCAATCTCTGACCTCCTCCCTCTAGGCTGCCTCATTGTTGTCTTGTCGGTGATCAGGCCTACCACTGTTGTGTCGTCAGCTAACTTAATGATGGTGTTGGAGTCGTGCTTGGCCACAGAGTCGTGGGTGAACAGGGAGTACAGGAGGGGACTAAGCACGCACCCCTGAGGGGCCCCAGTGTTGAGAATCAGCATGGCAGATGTGTTGTTACCTACCCTTACCACCTGGAGGCGGCCCATCAGGAAGTGCAGGATCCAGTTGCAGAGGGAGGTGTTTAGTCCCAAGGTCCTTAGCTTATTGATGAGCTTTGAGGGCACTATGGTGTTGAACGCTGAGTTATAGTCAATGAACAGCATTCTCACATAAGTGTTCCTTTTGTCCAGATGGGAAAGGGCAGTGTGGAGTGCAATAGAGATTGCATCATCTGTGGATCTGTTGGGGCGGTATGCAAATTGGAGTGGGTCTAGGGTTTCTGGCATGATGGTGTTGATGTGAGCCATGACCAGCCTTTCAAAGCACTTCATGGCTACCGAAATGAGTGCAGCTTGCATATTAGTGTGTGTGCAGGTGTGTGGAGTCAGTACAAATTTATGTGAATATTATGTGTGAGAGAACAAATGATGGAGTGATGGAGTGCGTGTGTGAGTGCGTGAGTGCGTGAGTGCGTGTTGGAGTGACAGTGTGTGTGAGTGTGTAGGGCCCTGTGAGTGTGCAAAGAGACAGTGAAAACTATTGAAGTAAAAGGTCAATAAAGATACAAGGTTAACTCAGATAGTCTGTGTAGCTATGTTGTTAGCTATTTATCAGTCGTATTGCTTGGGGTGGGCGGGGGGGGGGGGGACTTGACAATGTCACGGCAACTTGCGGGAGGTGGGTTCAGAACAACAACAACAAAAACTGTGTACAACAAATATGTGCCTGATGAGAGCCATAACTGATTCTACGTGCAACTGACATATTGGACTCCTCCAGTTTTCCACTTTAAAAGTTATATTGGTTAACACCCCTAGCATATAAATGGTTAACACCCCTAGCATCCCAGTGGGACAAAAGCATGTAAGCTTCGTACACACACACAGTTTGCACAACTTGTTCAAACTCAACTTGTTTTGTCTATCTTGGTCTTCTTCCAGAGCCACAGACGTGGTGTAGAGCACACACTGTGTGTGTAATTAAGTAAGGAAGGGTATGAGTTACCCTGATGAGGCCATGTGAGGCCATGTGAGACCCCGGCAGAGAGAGAGAGCAAGACTGCACCACTGAAGCTGTGTGCCAACTGTCGAGGGCCTGAGGACCACAGAGGGGAGGGAGGCAGATCGATGGCGAACAAACAGCTGTTGGATACAGTGATTCCATTACTACCCTACAGTGGATCAAAACATTCCTTTTGGCAAATGTAAACGATATTGCCCCTCTGGTGGCTGAGCTTATGGGGACAGCAGGAGAGCAACACCACCACACCGAGAAAACCTACTCTCAACTAGCTGGAAGGGGAGGAGAAATCACGGCTACTGTGCTCCTGAACTATGTGGAGGAAATAGTCAGACCCCAAGCTGCAGCACACTGTCAGATAAATCATCAGGAAAATATGCAGTAATGTTCTGTAGCAGCAATAGTACAGAGAGCGGGAACAGTGTGGTACCTTAACTCATACAAAGAGACAACAGCAAACATATATTATTCCTGATGGATTATTGAATTTCTTTCTCTTTCATTATCTGTCTCTTCTCTCACTCCTAAATTCTCTCTCTTTTTCCCTCTCTCTTTTCCATCTCTCTCTCTCTCCCTCGCTCTCTTTCCCTCTCTCTTACTCCATACTCTCTCTCTCTATATATATATATACTGTATATGCTCTCTGTCTCTCTCTCCATCTCCATCTCTCTCGGTTCTCTCCTGTGGCTCCTCCTCCTTGTCTCTCATCGCCCTGCTGTCAGTATCTATGAGGCTGAGTAGACTGCAGTAAGCTGGGGGATGAGGTTGTGCTGCCATTGTGTCATTCTACAGCGGCGTCTGGGAGCATTGAGGAATAGGTCTTATCTGAGAGCAGTAATTTGATCTGGCATCGGGAGCATGTCTCTGTCCCCTGATCCCCATTCTCTCAGCTTTCATGTGCCAGTCTCAACCCAGCTGAGAGACTCTGTAAAAACCTTTTTTGTCAGCCTTTTGGTAGTGAGGAGGAACAACTATTATGAGTTAACCTTCCTTTCAGATAACAGGGAATTGGTTAGCCTTGTTGCCAGGAAGCTATTTCACAGTGTGCTGACCATACAGTACATGCACAACAAGCAGACAAACACTCACACGATTCTGTCCAACAACATCAATGCGCTGCCAAAGATGGTTTAGGTCTACAGAGGGCAGACTATCTTTAAAAGAACAGAGCATTGACTGGTCAGATATACAGACACACACAGTCAAATATACACCTACATGCATAGCCAAACTTCCTCAAACACACCTTTTAAACTGTGTGTAGTGTTTGTTATCTTCTCAAGTTCTATCTCAGAGTCTGGCTGTGTGTCTGGCTACAGACGGATGTCCAGTCCTTTAAACTCTCCTCCAGCTCTCTCATACCTTTACACACCTCAGCCAATGATAACAGCTCACTTATATCCTTATACCCAGGAGCTTCTGCTTGTTTTCTTCTTCTCTAAATCCTCTATCTTCTTCAACTTCCTTTGTGTCTTGTTTCTATGGAAATGGCTGCGTCTCCAACTGTACAACTGTAAGTAATCATGAAATCCCTCTCAAGTCCTATACAGGAGTGAGTGACCTGCTCATGTGCTCTGTGCTGCACTAGGGATCAGACAGACTAAAAAAACACTCCAATGCATTTGGGAGCTCAGAGTCTCCAGCAGCAGAGGGAGAGGCTACTGTCATCTGTCATCTACCCTGAGCCAGACTCCATCTGAGGGGGATTTACCAAGCCTGACATGGGTATGGGCATGGGGACAAGCTGCAGTCCAGACCAATGATAATAGAGCCTTTACATGAGAACTATAAAGACCATGACCATCGAATGAGAGGGAGAGAGATGGAGAGAGAGAGAGGAGAGGGAGGAGAGAGAGGAGAGGGAGGAGAGAGAGGAGAGGGAGGAGAGAGAGGAGAAGGAGAAAGAGAGAGGAGAGGGAGGAGAGGGGGGAGATGGAGGAGATGGAGAGAAAGGAGAGGGAGGAGAGAGAGGAGATGGAGAGAGAGGGAGGAGAGGGAGGAGATGGAGGAGAGAGAGGAGAGGGAGGAGAGAGAGGAGAGGGAGGAGAGAGAGGAAAGGGAGGAGAGAGGAGATGGAGAGAGAGAGAGGAGAGGGAGGAGAGAGAGGAGAGGGAGGAGAGAGAGGAGATGGAGAGAGAGAGGAGAGGGAGGAGAGAGAGGAGAGGGAGGAGAGAGAGAGGAGAGGGAGGAGAGAGAGAGAGGAGATGGAGAGAGATGAGAGGGAGGAGAGAGAGGAGAGGGAGGAGAGAGAGGAGATGGAGAGAGAGGGAGGAGATGGAGAGAGAGAGGAGAGGGAGGAGAGAGAGGAGAGGGCGGAGAGAGAGGAGAGGGAGGAGAGAGAGGAGAGGGCGGAGAGAGAGGAGAGAGGAGAGGGAGGAGAGAGAGGAGAGGGTGGAGAGAGAGGAGAGGGAGGAGAGAGAGGAGATGGAGGAGAGAGAGGAGAGGGAGGAGAGAGAGGAGAGGGAGGAGAGAGAGGAGAGGGAGGAGAAAGAGGAGATGGAGAGAGAGAGAGGAGAGGGAGGAGAGAGAGGAGAGGGAGGAGAGAGAGGAGAGGGATGAGAGAGAGGAGATGGAGAGAGAGAGGAGAGGGAGGAGAGAGAGGAGAGGGAGGAGAGAGAGGAGAGGGAGGAGAGAGAGAGAGGAGATGGAGAGAGAGGAGAGGGAGGAGAGAGAGGAGAGGGAGGAGAGAGAGGAGATGGAGGAGAGAGAGGAGAGGGAGGAGAGAGAGGAGATGGAGAGAGAGAGGAGAGGGAGGAGAGAGAGGAGAGGGAGGAGAGAGAGGAGAGGGAGGAGAGAGAGAGAGGAGATGGAGAGAGATGAGAGGGAGGAGAGAGAGGAGAGGGAGGAGAGAGAGGAGATGGAGAGAGAGGGAGGAGAGGGAGGAGAGAGAGGAGAGGGAGGAGAGAGAGGAGAGGGAGGAGAGAGAGGAGAGGGAGGAGAGAGAGGAGAGGGCGGAGAGAGAGGAGATGGAGGAGAGAGAGGAGAGGGAGGAGAGAGAGGAGAGGGAGGAGAGAGAGGAGAGGGAGGAGAGGGAGGAGAGAGAGGAGATGGAGAGAGAGAGAGGAGAGGGAGGAGAGAGAGGAGAGGGAGGAGAGAGAGGAGAGGGAGGAGAGAGAGAGGAGAGGGAGGAGAGAGAGGAGAGGGAGGAGAGAGAGGAGAGGGAGGAGAGAGAGAGAGGAGATGGAGAGAGAGGAGAGGGAGGAGAGAGATGAGAGGGAGGAGAGAGAGGAGATGAGGAGAGGGAGGAGATGGAGAGAGAGAGGAGAGGGAGGAGAGAGAGGAGAGGGAGGAGAGAGAGGAGAGGGAGGAGAGAGAGGAGATGGAGAGAGAGAGAGGAGAGGGAGGAGAGAGAGGAGAGGGAGGAGAGAGAGGAGATGGAGAGAGAGAGAGGAGAGGGAGGAGAGAGAGGAGATGGAGAGAGAGAGAGGAGAGGAAGGAGAGAGAGGAGAGGGCGGAGAGAGAGGAGAGGGAGGAGAGAGAGGAGATGGAGGTGAGAGAGAGGAGAGGGAGGAGAGAGAGGAGATGGAGAGAGAGAGAGGAGATGGAGAGAGAGAGAGGAGAAGAGAGAGGAGAGGGAGGAGAGAGAGGAGAGGGAGGAGAGAGAGGAGATGGAGAGAGAGAGGAGAGGGAGGAGAGAGAGGAGAGGGAGGAGAGAGAGAGAGGAGATGGAGAGAGAGGAGAGGGAGGAGAGAGATGAGAGGGAGGAGAGAGAGGAGATGGAGAGAGAGGGAGGAGATGGAGAGAGAGAGGAGAGGGAGGAGAGAGAGGAGATGGAAAGAGAGAGAGGAGAGGGAGAAGAGAGAGGAGATGGAGAGAGAGAGAGGAGGGGGAGGAGAGAGAGGATAGGAAGGAGAGTGTGTGAGAGATTGCTAGATATGAATTCCACGCTTGCTTAGACAGAAAGATGAATGTTCTGAGACAGGAAGTATCACATGGACAAACTGTGTCAGTGCTTTAAACTTTTGTTTTCATTTGTTGTTGTTTACATGAGCCTGCGTTTATTTGTATGAGTGCATTTGATTGTGAAGGAATAACAGTCTACATCTGTTCTTCATTTCTGTATATGGTGGTAGCAACTGAACAGCAGTAAGTCAATGATTTGGGTAAGCTGCAGAAAACTGCAAATACAATAACTATAATAGTGCAGCGGTTAAAAACTACGAATCATGGGAAGTTGCTGATCCCGTGTCCTCGTCGTCTGTTGTCTGTGTTGTTCTTCTATACAGTATCTCTCTCCCTCCTTCTCTCACCTCTGAATATTGTCTGAGTGTTTCATAACAGCGGAAAGCGTGTGGTTCCTTCCTCACATTTCAGACCATTAACAATACAATGCGTCAGTCTAGAAAAATCAACGGTGCTGTTTACAACAGAGATTAATATATAACAACATCCTGTTAGAGACTCCCTCCTGAGAGAGAGAGAGAGAGAGAGAGCGAGAGAGAGAGAGACAGAGGAGGAAACAGAATGATGTTGTGGGCTCTGGTAAACAGCCTGTATAGAGGATGAATGAGTGGCATGAGGTCATAGCCCAGTGGAGGTGGGGGTGTGTGTGTATATGAGAGAGAGAGAGAGAGAGAGAGAGAGAGAGAGAGAGAGAGAGAGAGAGAGAGAGAGAGAGAGAGAGAGAGAGAGAGAGAGAGAGAGAGAGAGAGAGAGAGAGAGAGAGAGAGAGAGAGAGAGAGAGTGTGTGTGTCTCCGTTTCTGTTTCTCTGTGTGTGTTTGTGTGCGTGAATGTGCGTGCGTGTGTGTGCACGCGTGTGTGTGTGTTGTGCGTGTATGTGCGTGTGTGTGTGTGCATGTGCGTGTGTGTGGGTGTGTGTCTGCGTGTGTGTCTGCGTGTGTGTGTGTGTGCGTGTGTGTGTGTGTGTGTGTGTGTGTGTGTGTGTGTGTGTGTGTGTGTGTGTGTGTGTGTGTGTGTGTGTGTGTGTGTGTGTGTGTGTGTGTGGGTGTGTGTGCGTGTGTGTGCGTGTGTGTGTGTGGGTGTGTGTCTGCGTGTGTGTCTGCATGTGTGTCTGCGTGTCTGCGTGTGTGTGTGTTGTGCGTGTATGTGCGTGTGTGTGTGTGCGTGTGTGTGTGGGTGTGTGTCTGCGTGTGTGTCTGCGTGTGTGTCTGCGTGTGTGTGTGTGTGTTAGGGAAAAGTCAGGTGAAAGCCCCAAACTTTGCATCTGTGTGACTGATAAAGCAGTTAGCGTGGAGCTCCAATAACACAATGTGTTATGAGTGGGCCAGGCAGGCTCTAAAACATAGCAGAGCAGGGGAGGCAATGGATTATCATAATGCTGCCGCTCCTGGGCATCAATCCATGACTCATTTCCACATTTCTGAATTAAATTGGGCAGTGCATTGGTAGCAGACCAAGAGGGAGAGAGAGTAATTGCATGCTATCCTTTTAGCAATGTTTTCTCTGGATCTAATGTGACTAACAGTGCAACATCCAGCACCAAGCATGTCATGGCAACAGGCCATATATGGACGTAAG
Organism: Salvelinus alpinus; assembly: GCF_045679555.1. Taxonomy (NCBI): domain Eukaryota; kingdom Metazoa; phylum Chordata; class Actinopteri; order Salmoniformes; family Salmonidae; genus Salvelinus; species Salvelinus alpinus. The sequence continues at coordinate 39,346,658 of NC_092094.1, read as the reverse complement.
CAACTAAATACAAACAGCATCTTCCAATGAAAGAGTCAACACCGACACAAACTGTTAAACCACTGATATGTCATAAGTTAAACCATCGAACACAGACAACTACACAACTCCTCAGACACTCACGCAGGTGGACACAGTCACATCCTTAATCAAAATCTACATTTAACTCAAGTGAAATGGCAGTGGTTTAAAGACTTACCTCGTTAAATAAAGGTTAAATAAAATCAATTTAAAAAAATGATGTGTGCATGCTTGCCAGTGGGGACTGAGATTGGAGGCTGTGTGTACATGTGTGTGTGTGTGTGTGTGCATGTGTGTGTGTGTATTCAGACCATTTGCTATGAGACTCGAAATTGAGATGTTTCTACAACTTGATTGGAGTCCACCTGTGGTAAATTCAATTGATTGGACATGATTTGGAAAGGCACACACCTCTCTATATTAGGTCCCACAGTTGACAGTGTATGTCAGAGCAAAAACCAATCCATGAGGTCGAGGGATTGTCCGTAGAGCTCCGAGACAGGATTGTGTCGAGGCACAGATCTGGGGATGGATACCAAAAAATGTCTGCAGCATTGAAGGTCCCCAAGAACACAGTGGCCTTCATCATTCTTAAATCCACAAATACAGGTGTGCCAAGCTTGTAGCGTCATACCCAAAAAGACCCAAGGCTGTAATCGCTGCCAAAGGTGCTTCAACAAACTATTGAGTAAAAGGTCTGAATACTTATGTAAATGTGATATTTCAGTTTTTTATTTTTAATAAATGGTGCTTTGTCATTATGGGGTATTGTGTGTAGACTTATGAGCTGGATTTTGTTTTTTTTAAGTCAAGGAGTCTGAATACTTTCCGAATGCACTGTATGTGCTTGCGTGTTGTGTGTAGCTGGGGAGAGCTCAGGAGAGAGATGTAAATGTCAAGTGCTTGGCTGTGTCTCTGGTTTAATCCCACCTGGGCCTGCTGTCTCCCTCTGCCCCTCTCTCAGAAGCCTGCTCCTTCCTTCTACTTCACCACCAATCAAACACCCCAGACACTTATGTTTAGCCACACACTCCATTGACAGTCATTAAAAAAGCAAAGTCACATCTACGAACATGCACTCAACTAACTAGACTTGTGTCTATCACTGCAAGTGGGATACAATCAATTGTGTGTGACTTGAAGAAAGAATCACTCTCTTTTGCAAGGGAATGCTTTAGTCAGGAAGACACCCCAGAGGCATTTCAATAAACTAGATTCTCGCAGTCTTCTTATGACTCTTTTATCACAAACCTTCAACTTGTGACTGATAGCATCAAGTCACCCATGAGAGAATTTGAGTCCATTTTCTCTCAGACTGATTCTGCCAGATAAATGCACAGCCTAGATCTGGAATCTAAGTCTGTGGTTGAAACCCAAACACCTCTACTATCTCTCTAATGTTACGTTTTACACATATTTTGTTGTACATGAATGAATAAAAGCATCAGGGGATGGAATCAAAATGTCTGTCTTTCTTTCGGCTGTGTGAGGTATGTACTCACCGTGTAGGAGCTGATGGCCTCTCTGTCCAGCTCTTGGCTGACGGACACCTCTCCGGTCACCCTGTTGATGGTGAACACACCCTTGGGGTCCTGGTCAGCACCGGACCCAGTCATATGGAAGATGTGGTCATTCTCCATCCCCGGCGAAATCACCTGGAGTCACACAAAACAACAAGCAGTCATTAGCAAATTGTCAGTATTAAATCATAACTGGCTGTATTTCTTCCACTGAAAATATGGATGATGTATTTCTTACATACTGTATGTATTCAAATAATGCAAAATCTTCCAAGCAAATGTCCTAGTAACACCAAAACATGATTGCTTTCAGTTAAGTATGTGTATCAGCAGAACAATTCAGATGAGAACATGGTTTGGCCAGATGTGTAATTGACGTGTAACCAGATGTGTAACCAGATGTGTAACCGGATGTGTAATCGGATGTGTAAACGGATGTGTGACCGGATGTATAATCAGATGTGTGGCCTGATGTGTAACCAGATGTGTAACCAGATGTGTAACTGGATGTGTAATCGGATGTGTAACCAGATGTGTAACCAGATGTGTAACCGGATGTGTGGCCGCATGTGTGACCGAATGTGTAACCAGATGTGTAATCAGATGTGTGACTGGATGTGTTACCATCTGTGTAACCAGATGTGTAACCGGATGTGTAACTGGATGTGAGACCGGATGTGTAACTGGATGTGTAACCGGATGTGTAACCATATGTGTGACTGTATGTGTAACCAGATGTGTAATCAGATGTGTAACCAGATGTGTGACTGTATGTGTAACCAGATGTGTAACCGGCTGTGTAACCATATGTGTGACCGGATGTGTAACCAGATGTGTAACCAGATGTGTGACGGATGTGTAACCAGATGTGTGACTGGATGTGTAACCAGATGTGTAACCGGATATGTAACCCGATGTGTAACCAGATATGTAACCGGATATCTAACCAGATGTGTAACCAGATGTGTAACCGGATATGTAACCAGATGTGTAACCGGATGTGTGACCGGATGTGTAACCAGATGTGTAATCAGATGTGTGACCGGATGTGTAACCGGATGTGTAATCCGATGTGTACTCACAATAAGCTAGCAAAGGCAGCAACATCCACAGGTCCCAGCAGAAGGAGGAAGGTTAAAGGCAAAAGAGATCAGAGGATGTTAGATTCACACCACACTGCACACTCACATGCCCATGCAGACTGGTTTGACATGTAAAACCAGTGCTTACAGACCGTTCCCAGATCTGTTTGTGCTGTATAACCAACTCATATGGCGGTTGTCATGCCAAACACCATAGGTGTTGGCAAGATGCTACAAACAGATCTGGAACCAGGCCACAATGTCTATGATACTGTATGCAGGGGTGAAAGGATTCATTTCTTCCCGGTATGGAACCTCCTATACGTGCATGTACTTTTTTAATGGGCCTATTCATCGATTTACATATAGAATCCCTATTCATTCAATAGGACCTCTATGGGCCTAGTTGTAAAGAATTGTCATTTAACTTTTCAAATGAATGACCTTTTTATTGTGGCATAAACACAACCAGTCATGATGTTTACATCTGATTGTCTAACAGTCACTTCAAAGGGCTCCTTTACTAGACTACCTGTATGTTCAACCTCTCACAACATATCTCCATCCTCCAAACAGTGGTGAATGGAAGAGACATCTGTTACACAAAACACCAACAAGTGTAAAGGCATATGGTGATTGTCATTAGGCCAGAATTTTTGCGTCCACTGCCTTGGTTAAAGGTCTGTTTTCATCTAACCACATCTATTTTTGGAGCATAGGCTATAACACACATTTTCAAGTTCATTCACACATTTTTCATGCCTCTGACATGCGGTAATATTAAAAAGTGATATAATAGCCTACAGTTTTCTTGACATTTTGTTATAATTATTGTGATAGGCTCATGTTTTACTGGTACGGCGTACCCCCACTATTTACAGTATTTTGCCGGGACCCCGTACTGGACCTCCTTACTTTCACCCCAGACTATATGAGGATATACACTATATTTACAAAAATGTATGTCCTTCAAACCTAACCTTTTACTGCAGGGGGCTTAGTCAGGGTCACACAGAGTGATTCTTGGTAGTCTTGAACAAATCAACTTTGAAACAAAAGTCTACACCTCACACACATGGTTATGGGCTTAAAAAAAGAAGACACCTGTACCATGTCAGATACAGAGTTGAAATGTATTACATTTTGAGTTTGCATCCCAATATTACACTTTATATACACCACAGATGACTGAAATATAACAAAACTGTTTCACATAGAAACACCAGATTTTCTGCGTGTAAAAAAAGAAAAAATACGAATAACATTCCATCCATGAAGCCACTAGAAAGTGAATTTGTCATTTGACTGCAGTAAAGGACTACAGAAAAGTTATGGGTAGGTAATTAGTTAGTTTCAAACACAGATCCAATTGATGTTATGCCATTTTACATTTTTCCCAGAAGATCCTTGATGTCTTTCAGCCAACAGACGATGCCTGTAGAATGTAGAACATATGTTGTCCTAGCCCATGAGCAGCACAGCACATATGTACTGTGTATTTACAGTAAAACATGGGGCTGTTTAAGGACATTTTGGAAGGACTTCTCACAGAGAGTTCACTTGGAGAATCAGTATATTCACACACAGCTACAGAATAGTCCATTTGAATACAACCATTCCGTACCAGCTACATTATACTTTCACAATGGACTATGCACCCTAAAAAAGGACCTGCAATTATTTAACGACAAACAAACACAGCACATAGTACCAGCCAAAAGTTTGTACACACCTACTCATTCAAGAGTTTTTCTTTATTTTTACTATTTTCTACATTGTAGAATAATAGTGAAGACATCAAAACTATGAAATAACATATGGAATCATGTAGTAACCAAAAAAAGTGTTAAACAAATCAAAATATATTTAAGATTTTAGATTCTTCAAAGTAGCCACCGTTTGCCTTGATGACAGCTTTGCACACTCTTGGCAATCTCTCAACCAGCTTCACCTGGAATGCTTTTCCAACAGACTTGAAGGAGTTCCCACATATGCTGAGCACTTGTTGGATGCTTTTCCTTCACTCTGTGGTCAGACTCATCCCAAACCATCTCAATTGGGTTGAGGTCGGGTGATTGTGGAGGCCAGGTCAACTGATGCAGCACTCCATCACTCTCCTTCTTGGTCAAATAGCCCTTACACAGCCTGGAGTTGTGTTGGTAATTGTCCTGATGATAGTCAAATGATAGTCCCACTAAGAGCAAACCAGATGGAGTGGTGTATCGCTGCAGAATGCTGTGGTAGCCATCCTGGTTAAGTGTGCCTTGAATTCTAAATAAATCACAGACAGTGTCACCAGCAAAGCCCCCCACACTATCACACCTCCTCCATGCTTCATGGTGGGAACCACACATGCAGAGATAATCTATTCACCTACTCTGCACCTCACAAAGGCATGGTGGTTGGAACCAAAAATCTCAAATTTGGACTCATCAGACCAAAGGACAGATTTCCACCGGTCTAATGTCCATTGCTCGTGTTTCTTGGCACAAGCAAGTCTCTTCTTCTCGTTGGCATCCTTTAATAGTGGTTTCTTGGCAGCCATTTGACCATGAAGGCCTGATTCACACAGTCTCCTCTGAACTGTTGATGGTGAGATGTGTCTGTTACTTGAACTCTGTGAAGTATTTATTTGGGCAAACATTTCTGAGGCTGGTAACTCTCATGAACTTATCCTCTGCAGCAGAGGTAACTCTGGGTCTTCCTTTCCTGTGGTGATCCTCATGAGAGCCAGTTTCATCATAGCGCTTGATGGTTTTTGCAACCGCACTTGAAGAAACTTTCAAAGTTCTTGAAATTTTTCAGATTGACTGACCTTCATGTCTTAAAGTAAAGTAATGATGGACTGTCGTTTGTCTTTGCTTATTTGAGCTGTTCTTCCCACAATATGGGCTTGGTCTTTTACCAAATAGGGCTATCTGTATACCACCCCTACCTTGTCACAACACAACTGATTGGCTCAAAGGCATTATGAAGAAAATAAATTCCACAAATTAACTTTTAACAAGGCACACCTGCTAATTGAAACGCATTCCATGAAGCTGGTTGAGAGAATGCCAAGAGTGTGCCAAGCTGTCATCAAGGCAAAGGGTGGCTACTTTGAAATATCTAAAATGTAAAATATATTTAGAAAAAAACATATATTTTGTTTAACACTTTTTTGGTTACTACATGATTCCATATGTGTTATTTCATAGTTTTGATGTCTTCACTATTATTCTACAATGTAGAAAATAGTACAAATAAAGAGAAACCCTAAAATGAGTAGGTGTGTCCAAACTTTTGACTGGTACTGTAGATGTAGGAACAACTGTAGTTTTGTGTCTATTTGTGTACTTCGAGGAAAGGCAACATTTCAAGGTCATCTGTTGTTCCCGTATAGACATCTAATGGTGGAGTTTTCTTTTTAGAGCCATTGACATCCAGCGAGTTACTGCTCTAAGATGAAATCCAACTGGGCTTGTTTAACCCCTGCACCAAATATGTAGCTTGTTTCAGCTCTACAGTACCTACAGGAAAGCATAGGAACAACGGTTTGCTGACTTCTACAGGTTTCAGAGATTACAAATAATAGATCAGCTTTCAATCGCACTGCCTTCTAGATTTAGTCTGGGGGTGACGGATAAAGGAGGTCTTTATACGTGAGTTGGTTCTCAGAGCAGACAGCACTCTATTCACTGTCTCACTGTCTCTATGACAATGAACACAACTTCAACTACTCATACAGCCACATCATTACTTAGGCAATGAAAGCAAACTGCCTCTTTCAGGGACATTTCCATGTCATCAAACAGTCTCTGGCCCCTACTAGGGCTGTTGCGGTGACTGTATTACCGCCACACCAATAGTCATTAGTCATGACTGCAGTAAAATTCCACGATTCACTGTAATCTTCTCTTATGCACTCTGGACATGTTTTAATAGAACCCAACTCGCTAATGGTCGTCATGTTGCTAATGGCCTGGTACTCAGCGCTCTATTGTCCCTCTAACCACACTGACATCCTGAAAATGTAATCTAAAATCACATTAAACACTTATCATCAATACAGTATCATGCTTTTAAAACTCACTTCACTGTGATCGATCCATTTGAAGAAAGAAGTTCAACTACAGGTGGAAACTGAGTGGAAAACATTGTCGTGGTGGATGTTGTTTCAAAGCCTATCACAACACAATGGACAGCGCTTTCTCAGGTGATGATTCATTCAAAACACCCATACTGTTAGAGCATATGATCAAGCCTGAAAAAAAAAAGGCTGAATTAAAATAATGATTGTGCCGTTATACAATACATAGCCTACCGCATATTACGCACAGCAGAAGAAAAAAAAACTACTTAAGATGTCTTTGGTACATAATTGGTATAGCCTATATTATAAATTATTACAAATTCTAGTATTTTCCTTTGAGTGTGGACTGTATTATTATGCATACTGGATGGACTGTTTATCTTCTGCTACGCTCCAACATTACTATCCATGTCTGGGAGAGAACCTATAGGCCTAGGCAATGCTGTTGGTTCATTGATTGTGCAGGGCGGCTACAGAGTAGGCTGGTTAGCCTACAATTACAGTGAATTCGTATTTGATTTTGAATAGCCTAGTAATAGAGCTTTTTTTCTTTAATTAATAGGCTGACACATTACCTTTAGCTACAGAATATCTCATCACTGTGCGTTTCCATCTCCTCCTCTCTCTCCTTCATTCCTTTCTTGAGCACACAGAGTGAGGGCCTGTCAATAGTTTAATGAAATATGTTTCATTGTGAAAACATGTTCCCAAACAGATTTCACTTGGTTTCCAAATTAAGCACTGGGTAGCTGCAGCAACAGGGTTGGCGAGGCCATGGCATATGGAATATCACCTGTCGTGCAGCGAGAGGCTGCATAATCCTCAAACAGTGGTTGATGAGTGAAGTGAAATAAGGGTTCTAATCAGCCCAGACATTTCTATATGCAATCCCAAGTGAAAGCAGCGTTTTGATGGTTGCCACTAAAAAGAGGAGGATCCCAGCTGCTACTATATTTATTTCTCAACTGCTCATATTACGCACATTGCTCTGCTATAAAACCAGTGTAGCCTACCCAACACAATTGAAAAAGGAACTGTGGAAAAACAGCCTCCATTCACTATTCCAGTGCATAAGGATGACATGTATTTTACCCCTGCCCCTGTTCCTGCCCATTTAATAATGGGACATAATAAATCAAAACTAATTTTACATATTAGTAAAGACAAGATTAAATTGAGAATGGTTTGATGGGTGCAAATATGACCAATTGATGTGAGAACAGCGTGTGCAGCCTGAGGCAAGCTTTTTTTGTGACTTTCTCAAATCATCAATAGCCTATAGTCTCACCATGCAGTTCATATTTGTTTTTATTTCTAAGACATTCTAAAGTTTGTCTCATTCACAACTGTTAAGGACTCTTTGAAGATTAGTCCAAATGAGGACTAAAAGAGATCCTAATAAAATCAAATCAAAACTACAGTTGCGGCAAAAACTCTAAATCTAGTGTATAGGACTTGTTTCAAATGATCACTTTTACGCTAAACCTAGTTACTTCATATGCACACTCGCTCCGGAATGGGAAAAATATCCTTTCTATTTTATTCAGCTAAGGTAAATTATCTTCATCTTGCTATAAAATGATATAATATAAAATAATGGTACAGGACCTATCTAATAGGCCCAATTAAATGACAGATGCGTATGGGTGTTGTATAGCTAGTTCCGGGAATATGAACTCATCATGGCCAGAAAAGGTGAGGCATTTATTCTGCAGTGGTTATGATATCTGTATTATGTATTATGTTTATAAATTAAACATTGGGTCACGCCCTGATCTGTTTCACCTGTCCTTGTGATTGTCTCCACCCCTCCAGGTGTCACTTATTTTCCCCAGTGTATTTATCCCTGTGTTTCCTGTCTCTCTGTGCCAGTCCGTCTTGAATGTTCATGTCGACCAGCGTGGTTTCTATTCTCTTTTACTAGTCTTCCCGGTTTTGACCTTTGCCTGTTTTTCTGGACTCCATTCCCGCCTGCCTGACTATTCTGCCTGCGTTGACCTTCGAGCCTGCCTGACATTCTGTACCTCTGAAACTCTGAACTGGTTTTGATATTTTGCCTGTCCATGACCATTCTCTTGCCTACCCCTTTTGGATTGTTAACAAACCTCTTGGACTCTAACCATCTGCCCCCTGTGTCTGCATCTGGGTCTCGCCTTGTGCCCTTACACACTGTCTACTCTAGAAATGTGACATTACAGTATTCAGACATAGCCTCCAAACGTCAATGGAAAAGGTGAACAGTCTGTTCTACCGTTAAACTAGAAGCTTAGGATCGCATAGAGCAAAATACTAGCTACTGAACAAAAATATAAATTCAACATGTAAGGTCCTGTGTTTCATGAGCTGAAATAAAAGATCCCAGAAGTTTTCCATATGCACAAAAACCTTATTTCTCTCAAATGTTTTACATTTGTTTACATCCCCGTTAGTCAGCATTTCTCATTTGCCAAGATAATCCACCCGCCTGACAGGTGTGGCATATCAAGAAGCTGATTAAACAGCATGATCATTACACATGTGAACCTTGTTCTGGGGACAATGAAAGGCCACTCTATAATGTGCAGTTTTGTCACACAACACAATGCCACAGATGTGTCAAGTTTTGAGGGAGCTTGCATTTAGCATGCTGACTGCAGGAATGTCCACCAGAGCTTTTGCCAGATAATTGAATGTTCATTTCTCCACCATAAGCTGCCTCCAACGTCATTTTAGAGAATTTGGCAGTACGTCTGACCGCCCTCACAGCCGCAGACCACATGTATGGCGTTATGTGGGCGAGCGGTTTGTTGATGTCAACGTTGTGAACAGTGTCCCAAGGTGGCGGTGGGCTTATGGTATGGGCAGGCATAAGCTACAAACAACACACACAACAACATTTTATCGATGGCAATTTGAATGCACCTTGATGAGATCCTTAGGCCCATTGTCGTGCCATTCATCCGCCACCATCTCATGTTTCAGCATGATAATGCACAGACCCATATCGCAAGGATTTGTACACAATTCCTGGAAGCTGAAAATTTACCAGGTCTTCCATGGCCTGCATACTCACCAGACATGTCACCCATTGAGCAAGTTTGGGATGCTCTGGATCGACGTGTACAACAGCGTGTTCTAGTTCCCGCCAATATCCAGCAACTTTGCACAACCATTGAAGAGGAGTGGGACAACATACCACAGGCCACAATCAACAGCCTGATCAACTCTATGTGAAGGAGATGTGTTGTGCTGCATGAGGCAAATGGTGGTCACACCAGATACTGTTTTGTTTATCCACACCCCTACCTTTTTTTAAGGTATCTGTAACCAACAGATGCATATCTGTATTCCCAGTGATGTGAAATCTATAGATTAGGGCCTAATAAATGTATTTCAATTGACTGATTTATATATAATTGTAACTGTAAATCTTTGACATTTTTGCATGTTGCATTTATATATTTTTTCAGTTTATTTACTACCTTGACGTGGGTCCAGTTAAATGAGAGATGGGATGAATGGTAGCCTATCCTAACTTGTTGTAAACCTGTAGTCTATTTCTGTCACGAGCGTCGTCTTCGTGGAAATGACCGGACCAAGGTGCAGCGTGGGGAGCGTACATTTATTTTTATTATGAATGTCGCCAACAAAAAAACAACAAAAACGAACGTGCCGCTGACTAGGGCTATACAGGCCACTAACACAGACAACTACCCACAACTAAGGTGGCAAAATAGGCTGCCTAAGTATGATTCCCAATCAGAGACAACAATAGACAGCTGACTCTGATTGGGAACCACACTCGGCCAAACACACAGAAATACAAAACATAGAATGCCCACCCCACATCACACCCTGACCTAACCAAATAGAGAAAAAAAACCTCTCTCTAAGGTCAGGGCGTGTCAATTTTGCAAGTATGAAACCATCACAGTCAGAAAAGGTGAGGAATTTATTCTGCAATGATCATGGAAATGAAATAGCCTAAATAATAAGAAATATATGCCTATTTAAAATGATTTAGCTAGGTTACCAGTGTTTTTGTTATGAATACGTCATCATATATTCCCCATTTGCACAAGGCTACAAGGGTAATTTGCCTTCCTGCAATGCAATTCTTCAACCACTAGAAACTGTGCTTACGCATGGTTTAAAATTTGTGGGAGGACAAGCACTTTTTCACGTCAAGTTCAGCAAATGCCAACTTTTGTGTCAGATATATAAATATTTTGTGCATACGCAACATTTATAATTGAGGCCCCTGAGCCGTATCTCGTAGGGCTGTGAATCATTGATGTTGGCCATTTTCATCATGAACTGTAGGCCTAAGTGTCTGTAAGTCTTCGTGGATAAGTGTGTGCCATCTCCACCACCACTACAGATGCGTAAGGAGCCATGCTTCACAGTTGGGGTAAATGTCCCCTCCACTCCACCTTCACCACTCAGGGAGCTAGAAAGCAGTGGTGGAAAAAGTACCCAACTATCATACCTGGGTAAAAGTAAAGATACCTTAATAGAAAATGACTCAAGTAAAAGTAAAAGTCACCCAGTAAAATTCTACTTGAGTAAAAGTATAAAAGTATTTGGTTTAAAGTATCAAAAGTCAAAGTTTAAATCATTTCAAATTCCTTATATTAAGCAAACCAGATGGCACCATTTCTTAGTTTTTTTTTTCATTTACGGAAAGCCACGAGCACATTCCAACATTCAGACATAATTTACAAACGAAGCATGTGTGTTTAGTGAGTCCGCCAGATCAGAGGCAGTAGGGATGATCAGAGTTGTTCGGTTGATAAACTTGTGAATTTGACTATTTTCCTGTCCTGCTAAGCATTCAAAATGTAATGAGTACTTTTGAGTGTTGAGGAAAATGTATGGAGTAAAAAGTACAATATTTTCTTAAGGAATGTAGTGAAGTAAAAGTAAAAGTACTTTACTATTTATATTTTTAACTAAAGTACAGGTACCCCAAAAAATGACTTAAGTAGTACTTTAAAGTATTTTTACTTAAGTACTTTACACCACTGCTAGAAAGTCATGTCTAGTGAAAGAGTATGTCAACCGTTCCTGGGGACTGGTGCTAAAATGCAGCCTTTCTACTCTCACTTCACTTCAAATCAAATCACATTTTATTTGTCACATGCGACAAATACAACAGGTGTAGACTTTACTGTGAAATGCTTACTTATGAGCCCTTTCCCAACAATGCAGAGTTAAAAAGTAAGAAAATTAGCAAATAAAAATATAAAATAGTAATGCAATAAATAACAATAACGAGGCTATATAGAAGGAGTAGCGGTGCAGAGTCAATGTGCAGGGGTAGTTGAGGTAATATGTGCATGTAGGTAGGGGTAAAAGTGACTAGGCAATAAGGATAGATAACAAACAGAGTAGCACTAGGTTGTGTAAAGAGTGTGAAACTGAGTGTATGTGTGCGTGTGTGTGGTGTCAATATGCATGTGTGTGTGTGATGTGTGTGTGTGTGTGTGTTGGAGTGTGTGTGCGCGTGTGTGTGTATGTGTTGGAGTGTCAGTGTAAGTATGTGTGAGTGTGTGGGCAGAGTCCAGTGTGTGTGTATAGCGTCAGTGCAAGAGAGTCCGTGCAAAAAAGGGTCAAGGCAAATAGTCTGGGTAGCCATTTGATTAACTGTTCAGCTGTCTTATGGTTAGAGGGTAGAAGCTGTTCAGGGGCCTTTTGATCACAGACTTGGTGCTCCAGTACTTGCCGTGGAGTAGCAGAGTGAACAGTCTATGGCTTGGGTGGCTGAGTTCTTTGACAATTTTCCGGGCCTTCCTCTGACACCGCCTGGTATAGAGGTCCTGAATGGCAGGGAGATCGGCCGCAGTGATGTACTGGGCCGTCCGCACCACCCTCTGTGACACCTTGTCGCCGGATGCCAAGCAGTTACCATACCAAGCGGTGATGCAGCCAGTCAAGAGATGGCGCTGCAGTAGACTTGAAACTTCATCTGAAATGAGGCCAGCATGACGAGCTAGGCTCAGGTCCTTCTCCTTTCTTTCCTCTCCTTTCTCCTCAACTCTCTCCTTTGGCCCTACTTCCCCTCGCTCTCTCTTTCTCTCTCTCCTCATTCACTCACTTCTCTTTTACCCCTCATCTCTCTCTATCTCTGTCACTCTCAGTCCTCTTTTCCTCCCTTCTCTTTCCTCTCTCTGAGGCTGGGTACATTACAGGATCTATTGGCCCCCACTACTCCCCCCGTTCTCCCTCTCTCCATCCGTGTGTCTTGTTTATAGTAGCAACAGTCTCAAGCCGCAAGAGTCTGTGGGAGGGGAGAGAAAACTACAGCACACAGCATCATCCTTCTCCTTGACCTCCCGTTCCCATGTGTGAGACTCTACCGTCCGCAAGACTCTGTAATGGCCTTAGAAGAGTCCTGTGAGAGGTTGCTAAGGGAATTGTTCTCTTGAATAAAACCAAGTTGACCCTTTTTTCACTTACATGATAGCTACACTACGTTATGCACACACAGCGACTAACAACTAGATTATAGATATATGTTTTAAAACAGTGAGTGACAAACTGGGTCACATGAAAAAAGGAGCCGATATGTAGTCAGAGTTTGTCTGCTCCTGTAGTATCTTAATGGAGTATACAGGCAGGCAGCGGGAGAGGATAGTGACAATGAGGCAATAAGTTGAGATGAATAGATCAACAGCAAGTGTCATGAGGAGTTTAGAGAGATTTAGGATGTCTGAAGGGGGAGAGTGATCCTCTGAGCTGCTGAGGCGATTCATTTCAGGAAGAATCGTGGGATACACACACACATACACACGCACGCACGCACTCACACACACACACACACGGCCCACGCCATAGTCTTGGCAATCCCTGTGTGGGAGGCCTAGTGGGAGAAGCTCACCTATTTCTATCACCTCTCATTACCATGCCAGCCAACATGAAAGAGTGCAGTGCTCCTGATACAGCCTGCTGATGACAGGGGGTGTGGCTCCTCTCTCCATCTTCTCTCCATCTCCACACAACACAACAGAGGAGAGGAGGACAAGGGAGCTCTACTGTAACACTATGAAGTTGACTGATAAGTGTTCTCTTGGATGAATGTCAATTATTTTCAAATGCAGTGCAGTTTTCCAGTCCCAAGCCATATAAAGGCTTAACTGTACAGATGTCGGATCTTAATTTGAACACTGTCTCCCGCTCGCCTAGCGTAGTAATCGACTACCGAACAGCTCCCTGTTTCATCTATTGCTGCTCATTGGACCCTATGATCACTCGGCTACACAGCTGATGCCTGCTGGACTGTTCATTAACACGGTACTTCCTTTTGTTTATCTGTCGGCCTCAGCCTCGAACTCAGGCCCTGTGTGTAGCTAACTGACCCTCTCTGCCCATTTATCGCCATTTTCCCATTGTTGTTGTCTTAGCTGTTTACCCTTGTTTACCCTACCCATTGTCTTAGCTGTTTACCCCTGTTTACCCTACCCATTGTTGTCTCACCCGTTGTTGTCTTAGCTCTCCCAATCAACACCTGTGATTGCTTTATGCCTCGCTCTAATGTCAATATGCCTTTTATACTGTTGGTTAGGGCATATCTCATTGTTTAATTTTACCGCGGAGCCCCTAGTCCTGCTCAACAGGCCTCAGATAGCCCCCTTGTCCCACCCCACACACATGCGGAGACCGCACCTAGCTTAACTGGCACCTCCAGAGATGCAACCTCTCTCATCGTCACTCAATGCCTATGTTTACACTCACTGTACTCGCACCCTTCCATACCCTTGTCTGTATACTATGCCCTGAATCTATCCTACCACGCCCAGAAATCTGCTCCTTTTATTCTCTGTTCCCAAAGCACTAGATGACCAGTTCTTATAGCCTTTAGCCATAACCTCATCCTACTCCTCCTCTGTTCCTCTGGTGATGTAGAGGTTAACAAAGGCCCTGTGTGTCCGCAGGCGCTCTCATTTGCTGACTTCTGCAACCGTAAAAGCCTTGGGTTCATGCATGTTAACATCAGAACCCTCCTCCCTAAGTTTGCTTTATTCACTGCTTGAGCACACTCCGCTAACCCTGATGTCCTAGCCGTATCTGAATCCTGGCTTAGGAAGGCCACCAAAAATTCTGAAATTTCCACCCCCAATTACAACATTTTCCGTCAAGACAGAACTGCTAAAGGGGGCGGAATTGCAATCTACTGTAGAGAGAGCCTGCAGAGTTCTGTCATACTATCCAGGTCTATGCCCAAATAGGTAGAGCATCTACTTTTAAAGATCCATCTCTCCAGAAGTAAGTCCCTCACCGTTGCCGCTTGTTATAGACCCTCCTCAGCTCCCAGCTGTGCCCTGGACACCATATGTGAATTGATTGCACCCCATCTTTCATCAGAGTTCGAACTGCACAGGTGACATAAATTGGGATATGCTTAACACCCCGGCCATCCTACAATCTAAGCTAGATGCCATCAATCTCACACAAATTATCAAAGAACTACTATGTACATCTCAAAATCCGTAAACATTGGCACCCTCATAGATATCCTCCTGACCAACTTGCCCTCCAAATACACCTCTGCTGTTTTCAACCAGGATCTCAGCGATCACTGCCTCATTGCCTGCGTCCGTAATGGGTCCACGGTCAAACGACCACCCCTCATCACTGTCAAACGCTCCCTAAAACACTTTTGCGAGCAGGCCTTCCTAATCGACCTGGCCCGGGTATCCTGGAAGGATATTGACCTCATCCCGTCAGTAGAGGATGCCTGGTTGTTCTTTAAAAGTGCTTTCCTCACCATCTTAAATAAGCATGCCCCTTTCAAAAAATTTAGAACTAACACTCCAGACTTGACTGTCCTTGACCAGCACATCCCCAAAGCCAACACCTGCTTTGGCCGCCTTTCCTTACAGTTCTCTGCTGCCAATGACTGGAATGAATTGCAAAAATCACTGAAGTTTGAGACTGATATCTCCCTCACTAACTTTAAGCTTCAGCTGTCAGAGCAGCTTACCGATCGCTGCAACTGTATGCAGCCTATCTGTAACATAGCCCATCCAACCAACTACTTACCTCATCCCCATATTTGTTTTAGTTTTTCTGCTCTTTTGCACACCAGTATTTCTACTTGCACATCCTCATGTGCACATATATCAATCACTACAGTGTAAATTGTATTTGAGGTATCCAATTGGTAGTAGTTACAATCTTGTCTCATTGCTGCAACTCCCGTATGGACTTGGGAGAGGCGAAGGTCGAGAGCCATGCGTCCTCCGAAACACAACCCAACCAAGCCGCACTGCTTCTTGACACAATGCCCATCCGACCCGGAAGCCAGCCGCACCAATGTGTCAGAGGAAACACTGTACAACCTGGCGACCGTGTCAGCGTGCACTGCGCCCGGCCCGTCACAGGAGTCACTAGTGCGCAATGAGACAAGGATATCCCGGCCAAACCCTCCCTAACCCGGACAACGTTGGGCAAATTGTGCGCCGCCCCATGGACCTCCTGGTCGCGGCCGGCTGCAACAGTGCCTGGACTCGAACCCAGAATCTCTAGTGGCACAGCTAGCAATCAACACCACAGGCCTTTTTGGGTTGGAGGGTTTGTATTTTGTCCTGTAGTTCATTCAATGTAATTGGAGAATCCAGTGGGTGCTGGTATTCTTTAATAGTTGATTCTAAGATTTGAATTGGATCATTTATATGTTTTTGCTGTTTGTTCTTTATAGTGTTTTATCCATACATCTCTTGTTTTGGTTAGATAACTCTTCGTGTTGTTGTTTGTTTAGTGTACTCCAATTTTCCCAGAAGTGATTCAATTCTATTGATTCTTCAATTACATTGAGCTGATTTCTGACTTGCTGCTCCTTCTTTTTCCGTAGTGTATTTGTGTATTTTTTTGTGATTCACCACAGTGAAGGCGTAGGCTCAGGTCTTCTAGGTCCCTATCTTTTTGGTTGGAAATGTTTCTCAATTTCTTTCTTAGGTTTTTGCATTCTTCATCAAACCATTTTTCATTGCTGTTAGCTCTCTCAGACAGCCATATATCTCCACTTTTAGCCCTCTGGGTACTATAGGTGTGGGGGTGTTGTGCTGGCCTGTTTTGTGTGTCTGTGTTGTCTGGAGTGTGTTGACTAACTCTTTGAGCTCCACCATGTCTCTTTCCAGCTTGGTGAATTTATCCCTGTCAGTGATGGAGGAGCAGTGCAGTTGTGGGACCTGGGTGTGTTCAGTGTTGGGGGGGATGCTATCCTCATCTGCAGGACATTTTGAAGAGGTTTGACCAGACTCGCTCGGAGTCGTCACTAAGAGAAAGATTCTCCTGCCATGCTCTCACTTTGATTCTGTGGAAGTCCTTTCGGTGATGTATGAAGTTGCCCTGCACCACCACCGTTCCATTCTTGTAAAGGTTGACAGAGGGTGTCTCAGTCTCAGGGTCCTCGTTTTCCAGTTTTCAGATTTTTGAGGAGCTTCTCTTTGTAATCTTTCTGTGCCTTGTCATTTTTTTATATCCAATGTGTACTGTACTGTGGGGACTTCTGCACAGAGGGAAGCCATGGAGCAGAGGGCCAAAGAGGCATTTGGGTGGGGGCTCCACACCTCTCACTTCACACTTCTGTGCTGATTGTCTTTCCTAGAAAGCTTGGTAGTCTTTTAACTTAGCACTCAGTCTTTATGAAGATAAATAAACTCAGCAAAAAAAGAAACAGCCCTTTTCAGGACCCTGTCTTTCAAAGATAATTTATAAAAATCGAAATAACTTCACAGATATTCATTGTAAAGGGTTTAAACACTGTTTCCCATGCTTGTTCAATTAACCATAAACAATTAATGAACATGCACCTGTGGAACAGTCTTTAAGACACTAACAGCTTACAGACGGCTATCAATTAAGGTGACAGTTATGAAAAATTAGGACACTAAAGAGGCCTTTCTACTGACTCTGAAAAACACAAAAAGAAACATGCCCAGTGTCCCTGCTCATTTGCGTGAACGTGCCTTAGGCATGCTGTAAGGAGGCACGACGACTGCAGATCTGGCCAGGGCAATAAATTACAATGTTGGTACTGTGAAACGCCTAAGACAGTGCTACAGGGCGACAGGACAGACAGCTGATCATCCTCGCAGTGGCAGACCACGTGTAACAACACCTGCAGGATTGGTACATCCGAACATCACACTTGCGGGACAGGTACAGGATGGAAACAACAACTGCCCGAGTTACACCAGGAACGCACAATCCCTCCATCAGTGCTCAGACTGTCCACAATAGGCTGAGAGAGGCTGTATTGAGGGCTTGTAGGCCTTTTGTAAGGCAGGTCCTCACCAGACATCACCGGCAACAACGTCGCCTATGGGTACAAACCCACCGTCGCTAGACCAGACAGGACTGGCAAAAGGTGCTCTTTACTGATGAGTCGTGGTTTTGTCTCACAAGGGGTGATGGTCGGATTCGCGTTTATCCTCGAAGGAATGAGTGTTACACCGAGGCCTGTACTCTGGAGCGGGATTGATTTGGAGGTGGAGGGTCCGTCATGGTCTGGGACGGTGTGTCACAGCATCATCGGACTGAGCTTGTTGTCATTGCAGGAAATCTCAACACTGTGCATTACAGGAAAGACATCCTCCTCCCTCATGTGGTATCCTTCCTGCAGGCCCATCCTGACAATGCAATGCCACCAGCCATACTGCTCGTTCTGTGCGTGGGCCATTCCCCGCATAAATGTCAGGGAACTTGCAGGTGCCTTGGTGGAAGAGTGGGGTAACATCTCACAGCAAGAACGGGCAAATCTGGTGCAGTCCATGAGGAGGAGAT
This sequence comes from Salvelinus alpinus, assembly GCF_045679555.1. Lineage (NCBI taxonomy): Eukaryota > Metazoa > Chordata > Actinopteri > Salmoniformes > Salmonidae > Salvelinus > Salvelinus alpinus. The sequence goes on along the minus strand of NC_092094.1, from coordinate 39,328,197 downwards.
GCACTGCAGTACTTAATGCAGCTGGTGGCCACACAGATACTGACTGTTACTTTTGATTTTGACCCCCCCTTTGTTCAGGGACACATTATTCCATTTCTGTTAGTCACATGTCTGTGGAACTTGTTCAGTTCATGTCTCAGTTGTTGACCCTTGTTATGTTCATACAAATATTGTATGAAAATAAACGCAGTTGACAGTAAGAGGACGTTTCTTTTTTTGCTGAGTTTATATAGAGATTATTTTAATGTTCTTTTCATTCTAGGCTTTCAAAGTAGCTTCAGACTGAACATTACTTACTCAGTTTCAGTTTGGATAATATTTCCGGGTTTCTGTTGTGCTTCTTTTGATGGTTGCTGATTGTCAGAAAGTGCTGTAAGAATCCTTGGATATTTTTTAGTTATGGCAATCAACTCGAATCAAGGATTTGATCAAAAAAGGCAAGAATGGTCTCACATTTGATTAGAATAGGGATTAAAGTCTTCATTACTGGCAATATATTGGCATGCATAAGACTGCAAAATAAAAGAGTTGCAATAAGAACTCCAAGCACGCGAAAAATAGCATGATTTGACTAGGTCATTTCTACATGACGCGCAGCAAGATTTGTTAGAACAGAGCACATATAGGCTCCAAAGTGACATGTCTGACTCGGATACAGATAGCGGGATGGATGCACAGTCAGTCCTACCTACTGGTGTGGTGTGTGTGTCCACAATGCTCTCTAGTGTGAGAGCGGGCCAAGCTACCGAAATAGCCCCTTTTTCAGCGATTGGGACACGTACAGAGGCTAATCCCAAACAGCCCACAAAGCGTTGTTGTGATTTCTAAAGAAGGTTAGGGCATATGATTAAGCGCTGTTGGAACCTAGGCCGAGGAAATCCTCCTGCACATTTTAGGCAGGTTGCCGGCCCACAGAGTAGGACCAACTATTCAGTTAGATTTTGTAACTCCTGTCACGACCGTCTCGATTCTACTTGCAGCAAAGGGTAGAATTTGAGCTTTCTCCTAAAATGTAGGATATTGATTATTTGATTATCTTCCTTTGCAACGCAAAAGTTTCCATATCCATTTATAATGGATATCTAATATAGGTTACTTTTGTGAATGTGTTTCTAGACAAAATGTAATGGCTACTGTTACTCAAATAATATTTGTTATCCTATGCAAAGTGCATATGGCTAAGTCCATCTGAATGTATGTGTGTTAAGCAAAGTCATTGCCTTGTTTCTTACAAAATGGCCTTAGAACCTTCACCATTGGTTGGGTGCTCTAAACTGAGATGCTAATAAACAAAATTCTCAAATTGCTTGTGAAACCAGTTGCTTAAAAGCTATTTTGAAACTTCAAGAATTGTTCATTTCAAAACTCTACTTTTACTGACTTTATTGTCGCCATGGGAAAATGTTGTTGCAGTGTCATGTACACGTTTAAAGTGGCATTTAAATACAAAGCAAAGTGACAATACAACTTTACTAACAGTTACCAATAAAAAGTGACTAGCCTGCTGACATTTCTGGGTCGATAGGAACATTAGCGCAAGCTATTTAGGAGCGATATCACAACTGGCACAAATGATTGTCTAGTTCTGTTTTTCCTGCCGAGGGGTGCCCTATACCTGCGCCCAGAGGGGAGTAGTTCAAAGTCTGGGTACAGGGGGTGGCTTGGGTCTAAAATTATTTTGTGGGCCTTGCAGAGGGCCCTGACCTTAAAGATCTCATCCAGGCCTGTCTGTTTGACTCCAAGTACCTTGCTTGCTGTGGTGATATTCCTTCTCAGCATATTTCTCTGGCAGACAGTGGCATTGCCAAACCAACAAACAATACAAAAAATGTAAATACTCTCAATGAAAGACGCCATTCTCAAAGTCAACAGTGAAGATTGATCCAAGATGGCGTAGCAGTGTAGACGTGTTTCTTTAGTCCTCTCGTGTACGTTCGTATTTTTTCGTATTTCTTGTATATATTTTAACATTTTTTTTCTATCTCTTTTCGATTTTTAATTCGATTATACCTTCCGGTAACCTACCTCACCCAATGTGATACGGAATCGCTATTATTTTTTAACTTTGGAACACTTTCAAGAACCCCCAGTAGCTAACCAGCTAATCAGCTACAAGCTAATTTAGCCATTTTTTGCCGCTGCTAGCAGCTTTTACCTTCTGCACAGACACCAGCCCTGTTATTAGCCTGGATATTACTCACCAATTTACCAGCATCGGACTGTCTCTCGACACCAACGCCGGATTCCTGCCGTAATCCCTGAGCCACTACTTCTGATCCTCACAGCTAGCTTGCAGCTAGCGCAGCTAGCGCCACTGCCACGAAGCTAGCACCAGTTAGCAAACACAATTCTACAATTCACAACCTCTCTTTCGCCATCGCCATCCGGCTTGGATTCTCTGTCGACACGACCACGTCTGGTCTGCAGACGAATACCCCACCCGCTGTGCCCTCAACCGGCCTCCGTCTGAGCAGACCCCCTCCGTCTGAGCAGACCACCCCCCGGGCTACTAACTTTAAACGCCGCGTGCTAGCTTAGTGGAGGCCTCCCTGCTCCATCTACGGCTGCCCCCTGGACACTATGATCACTTGGCTACATAGCTGATGCCTGCTTGACTGTCCATTAATTCACGGTACTCCATTCTGTTTATTTGTGTTTTATCTGTCGGCTCTGTGCTTTAACTCAGGATCTGTGTGTAGTTAATCCGACCCTCTCTGCCTAGTCGTCGCCATTTTTACCTGTTGTTGCTGTGTTAGACTAGCACCCTGTTATTGCTGCTGTTATCTTACCTGTTGTTTTAGCTAGCTCTCCCAATCAAGACCTGCAATCACTTTATGCCTTATTGTATGTCTCTCTCAAATATCAATATGCCTTGCATACTGTTGTTCAGGCTAGTTATCATTATCATTGTTTTGGTTTGCAATGGACCCCGTAGTTCCACTCTCCGTACCTCTGATACCTCCTTTGTCCCACCCCCCACACATGCGGTGACCTCACCCATTGAGACCAGCATGTCCAGAGATACAACCTCTCTTATCATCACCCAGTGCCTGGGCTTGCCTCCGCTGTACCCGTGCCCCACCATACCCCTGTCTGCACATTATGCCCAGAATCTATTCTACCACGCCCATAAATCTGCTCCTTTTATTCTTTGTCCCCAACGCTCTAGGCGACCAGTTTTGATAGCCTTTAGCCGCACCCTCATCCTACTACTCCTCTGTTCCTCGGGTGATGTGGAGGTAAACCCAGGCCCTGCATGTCCCCAGTCACCCTCATTTGTTGACTTCTGTGATCGAAAAAGCCTTGGCCTCATGCATGTCAACATCAGAAGCCTCCTCCCTAAGTTTGCCTTACTCACCGCTTTAGCACACTCTGCCAATCCTGATGTCCTTGCCGTGTCCGAATCCTGGCTTAGGAAGGCCACCAAAAATTCTGGGATTTCCATACCCAACTATACCACTTTCCGTCAAGATAGAACTGCCAAAGGGGGAGGAGTTGCAATCTACTGCAGAGATAGCCTGCAAAGTTCTGTCATACTTTCCAGGTCTATGCCCAAACAGTTCGAACTTCTAATTTTAAAAATTAATCTCTCCAGAAATAAGTCTCTCACTGTTGCCGCCTGCTACCGACCCCCCTCAGCTCCCAGCTGTGCCCTGGACACCATCTGTGAATTGATCGCTCCCCATCTAGCTTCAGAGTTTGTTCTGTTAGGTGACCTAAACTGGGATATGCTTAACACCCCGGCAGTCCTACAATCCAAGCTTGATGCCCTCAATCTCACACAAATCATCAAGGAACCCACCAGGTACAACCCTAAATCCATAAACATGGGCACCCTAATAGACATTATCCTGACCAACCTGCCCTCCAAATACACCTCTGCTGTCTTCAATCAAGATCTCAGCGATCACTGCCTCATTGCCTGTATCCGCCACGGGTCCGCGGTCAAACGACCACCCCTCATCACTGTCAAACGCTCCCTAAAACACTTCTGCGAGCAGGCCTTTCTAATCGACCTGGCCCGGGTACCCTGGAAGGATATTGACCTCATCCCGTCAGTTGAGGATGCCTGGTCATTCTTTAAAAGTTACTTCCTCACCATATTAGACAAGCATGCTCCGTTCAAAAAATGCAGAACCAAGAACAGATATAGCCCTTGGTTCACTCCAGACCTGACTGCCCTCGACCAGCACAAAAACATCCTGTGGCGAACTGCAATAGCATCGAAGAGCCCCCGCGATATGCAACTGTTCAGGGAAGTCAGGAACCAATACACGCAGTCAGTCAGGAAAGCAAAGGCCAGCTTTTTCAAGCAGAAATTTGCATCCTGTAGCTCTAACTCCAAAAAGTTCTGGGATACTGTAAAGTCCATGGAAAACAAGAGCACCTCCTCCCAGCTGCCCACTGCACTGAGGCTAGGTAACACGGTCACCACTGATAAGTCCGTGATAATCGAAAACTTCAACAAACATTTCTCAATGGCTGGCCATGCCTTCCTCCTGGCGACTCCAACCTTGGGCAACAGCCCCGCCCCCCCCCCGCTGCTACTCGCCCAAGCCTCCCCAGCTTCTCCTTTACCCATATCCAGATAGCAGATGTTCTGAAAGAGCTGGAAAACCTGGACCCATACAAATCAGCTGGGCTTGACAATCTGGACCCCCTATTTCTGAAACTGTCCGCCGCCATTGTCGCACCCCCTATTACCAGCCTGTTCAACCTCTCCTTCGTATCATCTGAGATCCCCAAGGATTGGAAAGCTGCCGCGGTCATCCCCCTCTTCAAAGGGGGAGACACCCTGGACCCAAACTGTTACAGACCTATATCCATCCTGCCCTGCCTATCTAAGGTCTTCGAAAGCCAAGTCAACAAACAGATCACTGACCATCTCGAATCCCACCGTACCTTCTCCGCTGTGCAATCCGGTTTCCGAGCCGGTCACGGGTGCACCTCAGCCACGCTCAAGGTACTAAACGATATCATAACCGCCATCGATAAAAGACATTACTGTGCAGCCGTCTTCATCGACCTGGCCAAGGCTTTCGACTCTGTCAATCACCATATTCTTATCGGCAGACTCAGTAGCCTCGGTTTTTCTAATGACTGCCTTGCCTGGTTCACCAACTACTTTGCAGACAGAGTTCAGTGTGTCAAATCGGAGGGCATGTTGTCCGGTCCTCTGGCAGTCTCTATGGGGGTACCACAGGGTTCAATTCTCGGGCCGACTCTTTTCTCTGTATACATCAATGATGTTGCTCTTGCTGCGGGCGATTCCCTGATCCACCTCTACGCAGACGACACCATTCTATATACTTCCGGCCCTTCCTTGGACACTGTGCTATCTAACCTCCAAACGAGCTTCAATGCCATACAACACTCCTTCCGTGGCCTCCAACTGCTCTTAAACGCTAGTAAAACCAAATGCATGCTTTTCAACCGTTCGCTGCCTGCACCCGCACGCCCGACTAGCATCACCACCCTGGACGGTTCCGACCTAGAATATGTGGACATCTATAAGTACCTAGGTGTCTGGCTAGACTGCAAACTCTCCTTCCAGACTCATATCAAACATCTCCAATCCAAAATCAAATCAAGAATCGGCTTTCTATTCCGCAACAAAGCCTCCTTCACTCACGCCGCCAAACTTACCCTAGTAAAACTGACTATCCTACCGATCCTCGACTTCGGCGATGTCATCTACAAAATAGCTTCCAATACTCTACTCAGCAAACTGGATGCAGTTTATCACAGTGCCATTCGTTTTGTTACTAAAGCACCTTATACGACCCACCACTGCGACCTGTATGCCCTAGTCGGCTGGCCCTCGCTACATGTTCGTCGTCAGACCCACTGGCTCCAGGTCATCTACAAGGCTATGCTAGGTAAAGTGCCGCCTTATCTCAGTTCACTGGTCACGATGGCTACACCCACCCGCAGCACGCGCTCCAGCAGGTGTATCTCACTGATCATCCCTAAAGCCAAAACCTCATTTGGACGCCTTTCCTTCCAGTTCTCTGCTGCCTGCGACTGGAACGAATTGCAAAAATCTCTGAAGTTGGAGACTTTTATCTCCCTCAACAACTTTAAAAATCTGCTATCCGAGCAGCTAACCGATCGCTGCAGCTGTACATAGTCCATCTGTAAACTACCCACCCAATTTACCTACCTCACCCCCCATACTGCTTTTATTTATTTACTTTTCTGCTCTTTTGCACACCAGTATCTCTTCTTGCACATGATCATCTGATGATTTATCACTCCAGTGTTAATCTGCTAAATTGTAATTATTCGATTTATTGCCTACCTCATGCCTTTTGCACACATTGTATATAGATTCTCTTTTTTTTCTACCATGTTATTGACTTGTTTATTGTTTACTCCATGTGTAACTCTGTGTTGTCTGTTCACACTGCTATGCTTTATCTTGGCCAGGTCGCAGTTGCAAATGAGAACTTGTTCTCAACTAGCCTACCTGGTTAAATAAAGGTGAAATAAAAAAAAAAAAATAAAAATAAAAAAGAGCCGACTCCGGGATGCTGGCCTTCTAGGCAGAGTTGCAAATCTCAGACTGGCCAATAAAAAGAAAAGATTAAGATGGGCAAAAGAACACAGACACTGGACAGAGGAACTCTGCCTAGAAGGCCAGCATCTTGGAGTCGCCGCTTCGCTGTTGATGTTGAGACTGGTGTTTTGCGGGTACTATTTAATGAAGCTGCCAGTTGAGGACTTGTGAGGCGTCTGTTTCTCAAACTAGACACTAATATACTTGTCCTCTTGCTCAGTTGTGCACCAGGGCCTCCCACTCCTCTTCCTATTCTGGTTAGAGACAGTTTGCGCTGTTCTGTGAAGGGAGTAGTACACAGCGTTGTATGAGATCTTCACTTTCTTGCCAATTTCTCGCATGGAATAGCCTTCAGTTTCAGAAGAAAGGACATTTTGAGCCTGTAGTCGAACCCACAAATGGCGATGCTCCAGTTACTCAACTAATCTAAAGAAGGCCAGTTTTATTGCTTCTTTATTGAGCACAACAGTTTTCAGCTGTGCTAACATAATTGCAAAAGGGTTTTCTAATGATCAATTAGCCTTTTAAAATTATAAACTTGGATTAGCTAACACAACGTGCCATTGGAACACAGGAGTGAAGGTTGCTGATAATGGGCCTCTGTACGCCTATGTAGATATTCCATTAACAATCTGCTATTTCCAGCTACAATAGTCATATACTACATTAACAATGTCTACACTGTAATTCGGATCAATTTGATGTTATTTTAATGGACAAAAAATGTGCTTTTATTTCAAAAACAAGGACATTTCTAAGTGACCCCAAACTTTTGAACGGTAGTGTAGATCAATGGGTTGGTTGAGCACAGCATCCTCCCACTCCACTGCTCTCTCTCACTCTGTGTCTGTGTCTAAATATAATTTTGTTTTTATGACAAGGCCTATAAGCACATCTGCCATACACTCAAGTGTATCATCTCAGTAAGCTTTTTGAATGTACTAGAAATGAAGTTTTTGTGTGTGTGTGTCTTTTTATTTACAGCTTGTAGCGGCAAGGCAGAGGGGGACGAGAAAGGGCCAGCCAAACAATTAAAATACACTTCAAAGTGGAAAGGACAGTTTCGGAAGAGAAAGAGGATAGAGGGTAAATCCAGTTTTGTCTAGAAGCGATACAGCTTTTTGTAAAAAATGTACTTTCATAGCAGGTTATTAGAACTTATGAAGCAAGTCAGGATAATTGACGTAGCAGGTTAGGAGGAGTAGGTTAAGGTTAGGAAATGGGTTAGGGTTAGCTAAAATACCAAAAAAATACATCTTTGGACATCAATTTGACATAAGTTGCATCCCATCTAGCCATGGCAGAAAAAATCCTACCTTGGCAGAAAAAAATATGATTGACTTGACTATGGCAATTGATATCTGCACTGTTTGATTATTTATTATATACCTGAATACCTACCTTGATGTTTAATTCAATGCTGAAATGTGTCTGATTTGCATACTAGTAACATGATTGATAGTGACATCGAGATATTGTTTGTTGTTTGACTGTTGAAACACTTATTTACTTGGGGTAAATATTTTTAGTAATCCTTCACCATCATATGTACTTGAAATTATACTGTGAAATTAATTGTCATTAATGCTATTGAAATTCAAAAATGTGTAAAGTATTTCCTCGTTTACCAAATCTACTGTGGCAATTTACCCAACACTTTGTATGAATGGAAACTAACATTGGTGTAGCCTGTTGTTATTATTTGTATTTATGTTATCCAAAAGCACCTGGTATGGTCATTAATTATTAAGATCGGGGGTAAAATATCCCTGGTCTGTCCATTTTTGAAATGTGTAAGTTAATCAAGTCAATTGGGGGGATTGAGTTATTTGTGCCAGAAACAATATAGGACTAAGATTGAATCGTACTCCACCGGCTCTGACGCTCGTCGGATGTGGCAGGGCTTGCAAAGTATTACGGACTACAAAGGGAAGCACAGCCGCGAGCTGCCCAGTGACACGAGCCTACCAGAAGAGCTAAATAACTTCTATGCTCGCTTCGAGGCAAGCAACACTGAAGCATGCATGAGAGCATCAGCTGTTCCGGACAACTGCGGGATGACGCTCTCCGTAGCCGATGTGAGTAGAACCTTTAAACAGGTCAATATTCACAAGGCCGCCTGGGCCAGACAAATTACCAGGACATGTACTCTGAGCATGCGCTGACCAACTGGCAAGTTTCTTCACTGACATTTTCAACCTGTCCCTGACCAAGTCTGTAATACCAACATGTTTCAAGCAGACCATCATAGTCTCTTTGCCCAAGAACACCAAGGTAACCTGCCTAAATAACTACCGACCCGTAGCGCTCACATCTGTGGACATGAAGTGCTTTGAAAGACTGGTCATGGCTCACATAAACACCATTATCCCAGAAACCCTAGACCCACTCCAATTTGCATAACACCCCAACAGATCCACAGATGATGCAATCTCTGTTGCACTCAACACTGCCCTTTCCCACCTGGACAAAAGAAACACCTATGTGAGAATGCTATTCATTGACTACAGCTCAGCGTTCAACACTATAGTGCCCTCAAAAGCTCCTCACTACACTAAGGACCCTGGGACTAAACACCTCCCTCTGCAACTGGATCCTGGACTTCCTGACGGGCCGCCCCAAGGTGGTAATGGTAAGTAACAACAGATCTGCCATGATGATCCTCAACATGGGGGCCCCTCAGTGGTGCGTGCTCTGTACCCTCCTGTTCTCCCTGTTCACTGATGACTGCATGGCCAAGCACGACTCCAACACCAATATTAAGGTTGCCAACGACACAACAGCGGTAGGCTTGATCACCGACAATGATGAGACAGCCTATAGGGAGGAGGTCAGAGACCTTGAGGGAGAGATAGGGAGAGATACGAATCTCTCCCTCAACGTGATCAAGACAAAGGAGATGATTGTGGACTACAGAAAGAGGAGCACTGAGCACGCCCCAATTCTCATCGACGGGGCTGTAGTGGGGGAGGTTGAGAGCTTCAAGTTCCTTGGTGTCCACATCACCATCAAACTATCATGGTCCAAACACACCAAGACATTCGTGAAGAGGACAATGCCTATTCCTCCTCAGGAGACTGAAAAGTTTTGGCATTGGTCCTCCGATCCTCAAAAAGTTATACAGCTGGGGCCTACCGCGCTAACCAAGGGAGCCGGGTGCACGGTGTTTCCTCCGACACATTGGTGCGGCTGGCTTCCGGGTTGGAGGCGCGCTGTGTTAAGAAGCAGTGCCGCTTGGTTGGGTTGTGTTTCGGAGGACGCATGGCTTTCGACCTTCGTCTCTCCCGAGCCCGTACGGGAGTTGTAGCGATGAGACAAGATAGTAATTACTAGTAATTGGATACCACGAAAATTGGGGAGAAAAGGGATGTAAAATTAAAAATTAAAAAATTATAATAATTATACAGCTGCACCACCGAGAGCACAGCTGCACCATCGAGAGCATCCTGACTGGTTGCATCGCTGTCTGGTATGGCAACTGCTCAGCCTCCGACCGCAAAGCTTGTACGGCCCAGTACATCACTGTGGCCAAGCTTCCCTCCATCCACGACCTTTATACCAGCCACCCTAGTCATAGACTGTTCTCTCTGCTACCACACGGCAAGCGGTACCGGAGCACCAAGTCTAGGTCCAAAAGGCTTCTTAACAGCTTCTACCCCAAAGCCATAAGACTCCTGAACAACAAATCAAATGGCTACCTGGACAATTTGCATTATCCCCACCCCACCCCAATTTTTACGCTTCTGCTACTCTCTGTTTATTATCCATACATAGTCACTTTACCTCTACCTACATGTACATATTACCTCAATTACCTCGACTAACCGGTGCCCCCGCACCATGACTGTACCGGTACCCCCTGTATATAGCCTTGCTACTGTTATTTATTTTTTTACTTCAGTTTGTTTTAGAACATACTTTCTTCACACCTTTTTTCTTAAAACTGGATCGTTGGTTAAGTGCTTGTAAGTAAGCATTTCACTTTAAGGTCTACACCTGTTGTATTCGGCGCATGTGACAAATGGGCCTCAATCAAACCCCCGCCAATACGGTAGGCCTATGTGTGCATTGAAAATAGCGTCCCTAACCACTAGATCACCCCAGTCTACGATTGAACACATTTTTGACCATTCATTCCTAACCTTAGGATACACTTGACACATGTAGCCTAGTGGAGACCAATTAAGCCATATACAACGACAGTTGTCGATGTGTATGGCTGCATTTCAGATACATTTTCTTGCATTTGAATGTTGCAGTAATAGGACCTAGGCCTAGCGTTTGAGAGAGCGAGAGAGAATATTATTTTGATTGCAGGCCTGATCCCAATGACTCGACTGCCCCCACATGGAGAGAAAGAGAACTGCTCATTTTCAAGGAATCACAAGGCTCATTTGAATTTCCTGATGGAGCAGGAAAATTCTCATCGATCAAGGTAAGATCCAACATCTGTACACTTGCCTGTGAGATCAACCTGGGGGCAAACAAGGAAACAGAAGAGAGGGAGTGAGCACTTACACACTCCCTGTCTCAGAGAGTGTATTTCCGTGTCAGGGAAGAGGGGAGCTGCAGTCTCTCCAGCGAGCAAACAGACTGCACCAAGATGTCCCCAAGGAGCTCTTCACAGCTCTGGGACATATTCAGAACAGAAGCCACACAAAAGGAGTGTCTCTCTGTTTGCTTTATGGCAGGCAGGTGGAGAGGAGAGCTCCGTTCCCAGGTGGTGCTTCAGATGTCCTTACAAAGTCAAAGCAGCAGCTGTTAATGGCAATCAGAGACTCAGATCGAACTGATTGTCCGCCTACTCTGCTGGTAATTCACAAGAAGTAGCTGGAGGGGCCCCCTGTCCCTGGCACCCCTGCAACCCCCACTGGCCTTTGAGGTGGTGATGAGCCTGGCTCATCCTCATCGCACAACGTCCATCCACTCACATCAGTAGGGGAAACAATGGCACAATTAGTGCCTCCTGATTAGCTGCTAGGTCCTCATTAAAGGAAATCAGCCAAGGTGAAGGTGGAGGTGAGGAACATTCAGGCTAAGGTGAAAATGTGTTGAAATAATCTGCCACTAGTTTTTGCTCAAAGAAAGTTGAAGGTACTGTAAGCTTCAGTAACTTCAGTGAAGTTATATTATTTTCATGAGCAGACATGCTGATCGACTCTGAATTAAGCTGTCTGCTACACTGACCTCCAACAGTATATATAGCCTCTGGTACTGAAACCCCCACTGCTATCCCTGCACGGTAATCACCAGAGCACTCAGAAGAGAAGACTTCCATGCATATGAAATAAAGCTTGAGCCGTACATTTTTACATTTCTCATTCCTCGTCTCCACCCTTTCGACAAACTTTCTTCATTTTCTTCCACCTAGTACATCTTTCACTATGTCGTTATGTTTAGTCAATGTCACAAACTATTATACAGTTCTGAATTAAACGTTTCTCTAAATGCATTGCTGTGAACTTAATGTTTCAATGTGATCATTAATAGAGGTATTGTCTCATGTGCTCCCTCTCCGGCCTCTAGGTCACCAGGCTGCTCGTTATGGCGCACACCTGTTACCATCGTTAGGAGCATCTGCGCGTCATCAGACTTACCTAGACTCCATCACTGCCATGATTACCTTCCCTATATATGTCACTCCCTTCGGTTCCTTCCCCAGGTGTTATTGTTTCTGTTTCATGTTTGTGTGCTGTTAGTGTTTCTTGTTTTGTATTATGTTCCGTTTATTTTATTAAAACACTCACTCCCTGAACTTGCTTCCCGACGCTCAACGCACATCGTTACAGAATGACGCCTCACCTAAGAGATGAATCATGGAGTTTGTTTTGTTTCGGTGGAAATGACGTTGCGTCCGGGAGCCGCTACAGGCTCTCATGCCTCAGACAGATCGCCAGGCTCCCCTGCCTCCGTTGGTTCGCCAGGCTCTCATGCCTCAGACAGATCGCCAGGCTCCCCTGCCTCCGTTGGTTTGCCAGGCTCCCTTGCCTCCGTTGGTTCGCCAGGCTCCCCTGCCTCCGTTGGTTCGTCAGGCTCCCCTGCCTCCGTTGGTTCGTCAGGCTCCCCTGCCTCAGCTGGCGACAGGTTCCCGCACATGAGAAGGGGTGACCGGCCCGCTCTTGATCCCCGGGATCGTCCCTTTGGTTGGCGTCCTGCGGCTGGAGCCGAAAGCACCGGGGAGGGGGTACCGTCACACATGCTCTCTCCGGCGCTCTAGGTTGCCACGCTCCCACGTCTCAGCCGGACTGACAGGTTTCCCGCGCCTCAGCAGATATGACTGGTCCTCTCCTGATCCCCGGGATCGTCTTTTTGGTCGACTGGAGCCGCGTGTCGGGGAGGGGGTACTGTCACGTGTGCTCCCTCTCAGGCCTCTAGGTCACCAGGCTGCTCGTTATGGTGCACACCTGTCACCATCGTTACGCTCACCTGCGCGTCAGACTCACCTGGACTCCGTCACTCCGTCAATAACCTTCCACCAGTGGTTATATATATAATATATATATATACCCCAATTTGGGTAAAGTTTCCTCCTTCTCTCTAAACATTACATCTTCTTTATTGCTAGGCATGAAGTTAAGTGATACGGGCAATAAACTGTTACTTCTCCCTTAATGTGACCTGACCTCAACCCCCCTACCTCACTGATCCACAGCTCTCCATCCTTATCAGTGCCTGCCAACATGTGATCGTCTTCCCTGCACTCAGTACATTCCAAGCTTAATTGCATCTACCATATACATTCCTCCTACAGATAACCATTACCTTCTGGTGTAAAACCCTAGACTACGGCACCCCTCATGTCTCTAGTATAACTGACGATTAACAATATTTAAAGTTTATAAATCCGAACCCATCAGTACTCATAGATATTACTGTAGCCTACTGGGAGTGTGCAAGCCAGGCAAACGTGTTCTTTATTGCTTTTCCCCTCCCTCAAGCTCGTCTCATCAAAATGGATTTCACGTCACTTTGATTCATCTGGGGATCTCTGTAAAGGAGACTGTTCGAGACAGTTTAGTCCAGAATTTGCACATTTCACCATAGTGAGGATTAACGTGTGGAAAAACAGAGGGGAAGGAAGAGTGGGGTTCCTACCCTCACAGTCATCCTAACACAATTAACACAATCATTTAGACTAAATGAACAAGGCCCCAGGCAGCAAGCCTGCGCACTGAGCAAACTGCCTCTGCGCCCACTTGCTGCTCTGGAATAGTTATAATAAATGGTAGCTTAATTCCTCTCCTGGAAAGAAAGAGAGATAGAAATGGAGAGAGAGAGGTCTTCAAAACCAATGAGGTGCTCCTCTTATCCTGGATCTCTATTACGCTGGGTTTTGATCAGAAGCGGCGCCTCCACTTGACATCGCTTCTCTCCAAAAGATTGTCTGCTTCGTGGGCGTGGAAGTGAACCTATTCAAGTAAGTAAATACATTTAGAAAAAGTAAAAAACGATGTATTATTAGCTAGCTAGCTAGCAGCTGGCTAAGGCAGACCACTATGTGTAGGCTAATGAACTAGACCTTCAAATCCTTGTAATCATTGTTTCTTATTTTGCTCCTACTCCAAAATTTCTATTAATATTATTATTATGTTACTGAATGTATCCAGAGTATGTTCGGATTTCCTTATTGACAAATGCTTTGAAAATTACAGTAAATGTAAAATGTACATAAAACCAACAGTGTAACGTTTGGATTCAGGCTTGTGTCAAGTGAACTATTGTGTCAGGTGAATCATTGTTTTAAATATTTTTTGGGATACATTAAGGGGTCTTAAAATTCTAAATCAAATAGCAAAATGATCCTTGGTGTGACCTTCTTTGTGTCCTCACCCCCCAAAATGATCCTTGGTATGATCTTCTTTGTGTCCACCCAAAGGTGTCGTCCACAGAGAAGGAGGAGGGAGGGGGTGGAAGATTAAGTAGGGAGGAGAAGGTGGAAAATAGTTTCCTTTTATTTTATGTTGTTTTTATTCCACTCAAGTCAGCAAGAAGACAACTGGCTCTTGATGACGTCTGCAGTCTAGATTGAAGATAATAATTAGATGATTCGTTTGAATCAGTTGTGTTGAGGCTTGAGAAAGGCCCTAAACATGTTCTAAGTCTCCAGCCACCTAAGTCAAAGACCCTTCTCTCTGCTACCGCACGGCAAGCGGTACCGATGGAAAACAAGTCAAGAACCAACTGGACCCTGAACAGCTTCTACCCCCAAGCCATAAGACTGCTAAATAGTTATTCAAATAGTCCGGGTAGCTATTGGTTAACTATCTGTAATGACCCTTTTTACACCAACTCTTTTGACTCATCACATGCGCTGATGTTACTGTTTATTGTCTACCCTGTTGCCTAATCACTTTATCCCTACCTATATGTACATATCTACCTCAACTACCTTTAAAGATGTCAACGTGTTTTCAGTAATTGTTTTCAGTATCTTAATGTTGTTTTTGTTTTGTGTTTTCTGAAAGTCTCAGGGCATGCATTCAACAATTTGGACAAAGGACGTCCACAGGTGCCGCCATCTCCAAAGTGCACTCAAAAAGGCAAGAGTTCCGAACTGGATTTAGTTTTTTTATTTTAATTATTTAAATGTTGTCATTCACTTTTAAACTTCAATTGGTTAAAATGTCATTGCTCAGTTATCACTTGGCTCATGTAAATTCTGTAGTTGCCCCTTTAAACATCCTAAGGTGTTCACATTTCTCTCATGTAAATGTGGTAGCTACTGTACATAAAAAGACTAAATAAACAACTTATTTGGGAAATACTCAGTATTTGCTCTTTTTTTTCATTAGCATTCTGAGGATTTCAAGTATAGTATTGCACCACTTAGCATAATGTTTAATTGTGAGATAGATAAGAGTATTGGATTTATTTTTCATTTGATAAGACATTGAATACATGTTTCGTTTAGTTTTCTCTGTGTGAAGCAAGTTCATTTGAAGTTATGTTATTTGTTTTCTGTAGATAAGACATTTCAATGTTGTTAATTCTCAAAGTAACCAAAAACCTGATGTAATTTGCATATTCACAATGAGTGTGCAGCAAATTTACAGAAAACAGTAGAATGCTCGCCACAAGTTTCGCAGAATTGTTTTCCAGAAGTCGCTGCAAATTTGCCACGACAGTTTGCCACAAAACAAAATTGCATGTGAAAATATGTGGCAAAGCTTTGCCACAACTCTTTGCCAGAAGCCTGTTTTTCTGGCAAGGGTTTGTTGCTCCAGCTCCAGACTATTTTTAGTTGACCTGAAATTATGCTTTAGTAATAATGGTCCAACATTTACAAATGAGCTTATTTGTACATTTTATTTTAAAATTATATGTTGATTCATTCAATGTTGATCCATTGAAGTGGAGTGTTTAAAACCTTTTCTCAATACAGGGGGTGCTGTTTCCACTTTGGAAAATATCGTCTCCAAATTAAACTGCCTCATACTCAATTCTTGCTGGTACAATATGCATATTATTATTACTATTGGATAGAAAACAATCTCTAGTTTCTAAAACCGTTTGAATTATGTCTGTGGGTGAACCAGAACTCTTTCTACAGCGAAAATCATGACAGGACATGCGAAGGTCAGAAAAATAGTCTCTGTTCTCAGATCAGTTTAAAGCTCTGTGTGTGCCCTATGGATCGAAATGAACTGCACCCGCCTTCCCCTGGATGTCAGTAACCAATGAGAAGTGGAATGGAGTCTCTACGTATTTCTCACAGTTTATAAAAGGCAATGGAGTGACATGTACGTTCTTTTGGACGCTCGCCAAGGCGCAAGAGAGGACATCAGAATGGCATGTTGAATAGCTCTTGTTATCGGGCTAAGATATATCCGTCTGTGATTTAATTCGATATAGGTGTTAGAAACATCATAACGAAGTTATTTGAAACCGATTTATATCAGTTTATGCGAGTATATTGCTATTTTCGGAATTTTCGTAGTATTGCGTTTGAGGATTTGGACATGTGTGTGCCACGTAGCTAATGTTAGCTGCTAGTTCCGAAGTTGAAGTGGACGTTTTACAACAAAGCAACGATTATTTTGGACAAAAGGACACCTTGCCCAAGATTCTGATGGAAGCTCGTCCAAAAGTAAGAGCTATTTATGATTTTATTCCGTATTTATGTGGAAAAATGTAAACGCATTTTTCGGCCATTATTGCGGCACTAGTCTGGCTGTAACGCACACTGTATGTCTAGTAACGTTAATTTTAAAAATCTAAATCAGCGGTTGCATTAATAACCAATGCATCTTTCATTAGCTGTCCAACCTGTATTTTTTTAGTCAATCTAATCGATAAATAATCGTAAACTTAGGTGCCCTTCCAAGATGGCGCCGGCCAGAATGCATGCCATGTTTTGACTGATTACATAGCATAACCACGATTTGTGATGCTAAATATGCATATTTTCGAACAAACTCTATATGCATTGTGTAATATGATGTTACAGGACTGTCATCTGAAGAATTCTGAGAAGGTTAGTGAAAAAATGTATATATTTTGGTGGTGATAACGTTATCGCGCTTTTTGCCTTGAATCAATGCTGGGGTGATGTTAGCTCATGTGGTATGCTAATATAACGATATATTGTGTTTTCGCTGTAAAACACTTAGAAAATCTGAAATATTGTCTGGATTCACAAGATCTGTGTTTCAGTTTTTTTCAATTTCAATTGCAATTTCAATTGCTGTACGCTGTGTATTTTTAAGAAATGTTTTATGATGATTAATTAGGTAATACACGTTGCTCTCTGTAGTTATTCTAGTCGCTTTGGTGAGTTTTGTGATAGTGGCTGCAATGGTAAACTATGATTTATACCTGAAAAATGCACATTTTTCTAAAAAAACATATGCTATACCATAAATATGTTATCAGACTGTCATCTTATGAAGTTGTTTCTTGGTTAGTGGCTATATATATCTTTATTTAGTCGAATTAGTGATAGCTACTGATGGAGTAAAAAACTGGTGGAGTAAAAAAAGTGGTGTCTTTTGCTAACGTGGTTAGCTAATAGATTTACATATTGTGTCTTCCCTGTAAAACATTTTAAAAATCAGAAATGATGGCTGGATTCACAAGATGTTGGTCTTTCATTTGCTGTATGCTGTGTATTTTTCAGAAATGTTTTAGGATGAGTATTTTGGTAATTGACGTCGGTCTCTGTAATTATTCCGGCTGCTTCCAACGCTATTTCAGATTGCAGCTGCAATGTAGAACTGTGATTTATACCTGAAATATGCACATTTTTCTAAAAAAACATATGCTATACCATAAATATGTTATCAGACTGTCATCTTATGGAGTTGTTTCTTGGTTAGTGGCTATATATATCTTTATTTAGTCGAAATTGTGATAGCTGCCCATGCAGGAAAAAAATGGTGGAGAAAAAAAAGTTGTGTCTTTTGCTATCGTGGTTAGCTAATAGATTTACATATTGTGTCTTCCCTGTAAAACATTTTAAAAATCAGAAATGATGGCTGGATTCACAAGATCTGTATCTTTCATCTGGTGTCTTGGACTTGTGATTTAATGATATTTAGATGCTAGTATTTACTTGTGACGCTATGCTAGGCTATGCTAGTCAGCTTTTTTACTGTGGGGGGTGTTCCCGGATCCGGGATGAGTACCAAGTAAAAGTTAAACTTGTTTTAATCGTTAACTTAAAACTATTATTCAAGATGAACTAATGTCAATGTTCATTAATCACAGATGACAATTCTGCAATAAAATGGGTGAAGGGGATCTGTCTCTAATTTGTGTTTCTGTCTTGCTTTCTCAAATGAACATGACCTTTTTGTCCAGTTGTGAGCTCTCCAATCTTTTTTTATTTGATTGTCACTGTCTCAGGATATCAGCTATGTGAACCCATTTTGCAGCTAATCATAATGGCATGCATCACCAATGCAGCCATAGGCCTACAGTATGATGGCATTAATGGCCTTATGGTATGAGCATGTGTAATGCACCCCTTGTCATTGTACATCTGAAGCAGAGAATAGCTAAACTCACACATTATTTACATATTGTTGAGCTAGCTATATGTTATCAATGTAATATGATACCATAGATGATGTATATGAAGCTAACCATAAACCAGATTTTCTACATGATTTTTCTGTCAGATGAAATTGTTTAATGCAAATCCGACCCTTGTATTCTAGGTACATTACTGTACATGAAAATAAGGGGCAGACAATTTGTAGGCTAATAAAAAAATGTACAAAAGGAAAAGGGGTGTGGGGAGCGTTGTAATTCTACCTCGTTTATTTGCTGAGAATGATTTTACAATACAGAGACAGAATCAGAAGGTCAATGGCATGGAGGAGGATTGCAGAGATTGTTGGTGTTGATGGTGGGTGAAGAGAGATAAAAAATAAAAATAAATAAAAAGGTCAAAGCCACAATTTCCTTTATCCAAAGTACCCATTCATGTGCATTTTACAAGTAGACCTATATATATCTTATAGTATAGGTAGTGAACTATAATCATCATGACACAGGTATAATGAAAGTGCCTTAAGCTATACTATATGCTATTAGCTATACTAATCATAATGTTAAGATACCATTATCCAATTGGTAGCATATTACACGGGAAATTCATGCATTTACAATCTTAGAATGTGTGTTACTGGTGGTTTCCATCCTTCAGTGGGCAAATATCACAATTTAATTTAGTCAACACATTCACAAATGGTTTGATCACAGTTTTTAGGTTTAGGTTGATTGAGGTTCAAGCAAACAGTGTTGTGCAAATCTCTCTACACCCACCATCAACAATCTCTGCAATCCTCTTCCATGCCATTGACCTGCTAATATAGAATTGGAAAACCAGACACGGCCATCATTTGCATAAAGCTCTGCTAGCAGGGTTCTCGCCACTCGGAACTTCTCCTGCCGAAGCCGCGTCTGGTCAAAATGCACTGGAGTAGAAATGTTCTCCTTTATCAGGCTCACCCTCAGAGGGGTAACACTTATGAGAAATGAATGGCTGTCATGCTGGTAGTGAGGAGCAAAAGAAGGAGAAGCTGTATCCATATGGTAAATCCATTTAGCCTGCTCTCCGATGTATAGCTTCCATCATATCAAATAGCCCACATTTAGTCTGCCTCCTCATGCAGGACTCACTGGGGGAGAAGAGGGGAGCGCAGATAGAGAGTGAGACATATAGGGAGAGAGAGATTGAGAGACAATGAGAGAGACAGAGAGAGATTGAGAGACAGAGAGAGATTGAGAGACAGAGACAGAGACAGAGACAGAGACAGAGAGAGAGAGAGAGAGAGAGAGAGAGAGAGAGAGAGAGAGAGAGAGAGAGAGAGAGAGAGAGAGAGAGAGAGAGAGAGAGAGAGAGAGAGAGAGAGAGAGAGAGAGAGAGAGAGAGAGAGCGAGAGAGCGAGAGAGCGAGATGGGGGTTGGCAGGGGGTCATTCCCATCACAGTCTTACAGAGCTTCTCCATACTCTGTACCAGAGGATTCTAACATAATCTCTCTATAAAGGGATGACTACTTCAAAACATCACGGAGCTAGTCAACCCTCGTTCTGCCATCAGTGGAGGCACATCACTGATGCATGCCATTACATGATTCTCGTAACAGTGAAATTAATCTTGTATGGACAGAAATGGAAGGAGATGAGGTATGATGTATGTACAGTATGTAATCAGTAGTGACTAAAGAACACAATTTACAAGCTGTATGGTTTTGTTTTCAACTAATTTCAAAAATGTTCTAGAACACCTATTGAACTCGTGTAAACCAAACGAATCTGCTGACTGTAGATCTACCTCACTCTCTCTGTCTCTCTCTCATTGGGGGCCTGACTCCCAAGCGAAAGGTCGCTGGTTCTTATACCTGAGCTGACAAATCTGTCAGTGACCTTAAGGGCACTTAACCCTACTTTGCTCCGGGGGTGTCGTACTACTATGGCTGACCCTGTAAAATAACACATTTCACTGCACCTATCTGGTGTATATGACAATAAAAAAAAAAATCACTACTGAGAAACTGAGAGGTAAAGGGGGAGAGCTACAGTTCAGCTCAGCCACGGACCCTCCAGGGCCCCAGATACAACAGGACAGTGGGAGAGATACAGTACGGCTCCGCCACGGACCCTCCAAGGCCCCAGATACAACAGGACAGAGTGTCATTGTAAATAAGAATCTGTTCTTAACTGACTTGCGTAGTTAAATAAAGGTAACATGTAAAAAAAAAAAGAAGAAATAAAAAGGTCTCTTTTAATATTTCATTTCCAGACTCTCTGGGTGTTCTGAGATATGGTTGATCCTTTAGTCTGATCGGCACAGCTATCTTTCTTTGTCCTTTCGCTCCCTCTCTTGCTCGCTCGCTCGCACACACACACACACACACGCACCTACCTAGGTCACATACACATGCACACACCTGCAAATACACACACACATACGCGTTGTTCATGTCTTAGTGTTCATTTTGCAAATGAGGCTGTGAGGAGTAAATTATGGAAGGTATAAAGTCCAATAGCTGTTTCCCATTAGGGTTCCAAAGTTCTGGTAACGTTCCCCAAATGTATTGGTGTTCCAGAAATCAGAAAACATACCCAGGAAAGAACATCAAGGATCTTTTTTTTAATTCATCAAAGGAATTCCTCAAGTATGCACACAAATGTGTCCTTCTATTCATCAAGACACCCATTTGGTTTGATGATCATCAAGCCACCCATTTGGTTTGAGTGTCATCAAGCCACCCATTTGGTTTGAGTGTCATCAAGCCACCCATTTGGTGTGAGTGTCATCAAGCCACCCATTTGGTGTGAGTGTCATCCAAAAAGTTTAGAGATTTTTTTTTAATACAAAAATCTCAAATTAAAGCACTGTTGTTATATTTGTTATGGGTAATTGTGTACTGTTTAATGTTTAAATACTGATTATTCGTGTTATTCACAGTTCACATATGAGGAGAGGCATGTTTTCACTGGAATATGGATATCCGCTTTGCTTGACTGTGAATAACACTAAATCAGAAGGTCAAGCAGTCCGCAATCAGTGTATTAGTGGAGTCCGAGGTGGGACGGACGGGTGCGGCTTACCGTGCCAATGACTTTGGGGAAGGGCGGCTCCATGTTCTCATTGACATGCATGCGAGGGGCGAACAGGGCTCTCTTCGATCTGTAGGGCTGGATCTGTCCAAGGCCAAGGATCTCCTACACAAACAAACACAAAGAGAGAGGGGTGGCATTCAAAACACATCACATTGAATAGGAAGGATGTACAGTAATGCACACTGAGCATGAGTCCATTCATACACACAATACAATTAAGTCACTGTACAGTTCATTGTGCAGCTCTTGTATTTCTTGCTCACATTGAAGAGTGTGTCACAACACTCATAATGTAATGGCTGTACAGTATTGTAAGCTCTAACACACACACACACACACACACACACACACACACACACACACACACACACACACACACACACACACACAGTGAAAATTATATTTGGCATTCACGCTATCGACTCAGGATTCAAATTGAACACATTTGCATAGCTGCAATGACCCAAGTGAGAGCACCAGGCTCTGGCTGTCCATTCAGCGGGACACAGGGCAACATAATGCTGCCTCACTGCCCGCCAACACATACACAGACAAAACGCCTAGATGAGCAACGTGAGAGCCTAAGACTTCAAAGGAGACTCGTGCTTGTGTGCACTCATACATATACAATATAATAGCTAGAGACAGCAAACACACAGAACAGATGGTGGAGAAGGATAGCTGGATCACTCAACTGTAAAGTGGACCAGTGGCAGGCGAGGAGCTGATATGGCTCTTAACATGCTGTATATATGACAGTGTAGGACATTGGAGGAGTTTTAAACATGGCAAGTTTACATTGTTAAAATGTACTGATGCTTTTGTATATTGCAAAACTACAGAAAAATGTAGCATTTCTATTACCAGACTGAAATCGCCACATGTATGAATAGTGCCAGGATAGGAGAGGAGAGTGTCACTGTGCTGGCTGGGTGAGCAACAGCCGCAGTACCAACATGACGTGTCAGGGGTGAGAGAACATCCAGCAGTCACCATCTCTCTCTATGTTTTACATACACTCTGTCTTTTTGACTTTCTCTCTCTCCCTCTCCCTCTGTCCCTTCCCTCTCACCCTTCCCCCCTCTCTGTATCTATCTCTGCCTCCCTCCTCTGTGACAGCCCTGTGCCCACTCGGTAGAGGTCCTCCTGATCCCCGCTCTGGCATGAGGTATCCAATCAATCAAATGTATTTATAAAGCCCTTCTTACATCAGCTGATGTCACGAAGTGCTGTACAGAAACCCAGCCTAAAACCCCCAAACAGCAAGCAATGCAGGTGTAGAAGCACAGTGGCTTGGATAACTCCCTAGACGGCCGAAAGAAACCTAGAGAGGAACCAGGCTATGAGGGGTGGCCAGTCCTCTTCTGGCTGTGCCGGGTGGAGATTATAACAGAACATGGCCAAGATGTTCAAATGTTCATAGATGACCAGCAGGGTCAAATAATAATAAACACAGTAGTTGTCGAGGGTGCAACAGGTCAGCACCTCAGGAGTAAATGTCAGTTGGCTTTTCATAGCCGATCATTCAGAGTATCTCTACTGCACCTGCTGTCTATAGAGAGTTGAAAACAGCAGGTCCATCCATGCCCACGCTGCTACCAGCTACAGTTGGCGCCATGGCGACAGTCCGGTCGACAACCAGAAGAAGCCGTGATAAGCCATTTGTTGTCCAAGGAATATAAATATAAAAACAATATAAAATATAAATATAAAATATAAAAACAATCTCTGGGGCTGAAATAAAATTTGCATTGGAAACTGAAGTCTCTTTTATGGCACATCATACAGTTACAATCTTGTACGCAATGTTGTGCTGCGCTGTGAGCTGGCAGTGCTCGCCCCTGTTAGAATGACAGAGAGGGACGAGGTAGGAGGGGTGGGTGCTGAAGGCAGTTGTTTACAACGCTGTACGTTGACACGGAGACAGAGAGAGCACACTGACTGCTAGACTGGCAACTCACTCCAACTCACTTTACTTTCCTGTTCCAGACAACCTTCAGAGGTCATATGAAACCCATCAACAACACAACCAGAACAAGGTACATAAAGTACATAGTGTCCTGTAACAGACAGTGTTTTCCAGCCACTGACTGACTCTGAAATCCCTGAAGCAGTCAACCAGAGTGTCACATAACTACTCCAGATTAAATGGACAATTATGTGTTTAAATGCAAATTCATAGGTGGGCTGTCTTCTATGATTGGTTTTCAAAGCTAGCTCCTGGCCTTTGGGTGGCCCTGAAAAAAACCTAACTTCCATAAGAATGACCACATCAATCCCAGAATGCATTGCTCCTGGCTGCTTTATTGCTATGATACAGTACGATACCATTATTTTTAGCAGCTCAATGGAAAACAGCAGAGTGATGACAGGTATTACACTGAAGATGGAACACACTGTCTATCTCTTTCCTGTGCTGAGAGATGAAGGGAGCAGTGAAGGGATGGGGGCTTAAAACCCATCAATGCTCTGCATGCGGTCATTGGGGATATTGATGAGCACACTCCGTTTGATACACATACCTAGCTACATTGTCAAGGCCAGAGAGGCGTGAAGCTCGCACTGAATGCTGGGAGACTAAACATAACGTGTGTCCCCCTCTCCTGCCTCGCTGTGCAGGTGATGAATAGGCCTAGCGCTGGGCTCAGTTCTGTGACACTGGCACTGTAACACCCCATGAGAAGTTAGTCATGAATCTTTGTTTCCTGTTCATAAATTACTGCTGCACCAACACCTCTCTCTCTCTCTCTCTCTCTCTCTCTCTCATTAGGGAATTGAGCACCAAGATGTGCCAGGAACACCGGGGGGAGGGGGGGGGGGGGGGGTGCTCTGAATACATTTCGGCAGTGGAGTTGATGTGTGTGTATTTCAGAGTAGGACGACGAAGAGGAGTGAGAGAAGTGTTGATGGTGGGGGCTTTTGTTTGACCTAGGATCTATAGGCATTGCGACAGACAGAGCCTTCGTCACTCACAGACTGAGAGCAGAGTTACTGCGGCAGCAATGTCACGTCCTTGTCCATTCTGCCATTCTTCCCCTGAATACTATATTGAGAAGTCTCATTAGTCATTCCTGACTGTCTGTTGGAGTGGTGTTCAGTACGAACAGAGAGAGAATGTCAGAGTGTAACCTGGGACTACACCGTTGACACAGAACACATGTTAGTCTCCAGCCACAACAAGCCAGCACTGAGACACAACACAACATACATAACCAAACATCACAAGAAATTAAATAAAAACAACAAGCCTGGTTGTTGTTATCAGACAGAGGGATCACCACCAGCTGTGACCTGAAGAGTTCAGCTAAGCACTTTGTAAGATTGCTAAAGACCACTTAACTTGGCAATACTGCCAGACAGGGATGAGGACAGCAACAGGCAGACTAACACAGTGATTCAGGTCTCCAACTACCCTGCCATGATTCTTCAGTACAGAAATGGCTGAGGGGCAGGCCTGGACATGACTTACCCCTAGTATTTACATGTATATGACAAAGAGCCCATGTGAGGTGAACAACCAGGAGAGCAACAGAAAGGCTGAGTAGAGGAGACATGGTACTGTGTACTGATGGTACTAGTAACTAGATGGTACTGTGTACTGCACTGCTGACGGAGACAAAACACACAGTACTTTAACGGAAAGAACAAGTGAGAGAGCAGGTTTTAAACTGCAATAAGAGCAGGTGTAGTATGCACCATCAACTGCTGTGTTGTGGCAGCATTGTAGAACTGTTTGTTATCCATCAAAGACTAATGGAAGGAAGTGAGGACTTGATCAAAACATTTCTCAGTATGCAATATTACATTTATTTCAGAGTGAGATGGCATGGAAGAAAAATAACTAAGCCAACTAAATAGTTTTATTTTGTTCTTTTCAATTGTTATATTTAAATATGGCTATTTATTTCCCAGAGGGCGACCCTTGTACTATATACCGTAACAGAAAGAAAATAACAGAAAAATAAACAAAATTCCATATCTTAGCGTGTGCATTTTTAAAATGTAAATGCGTTCTTCCATTTATTCCCACATTGATCCCCAGCAAAAGATAATACATTATTCTGTGATTTCAGAGTTTCCTCGTAATGGCAATCATTTATCAGCAGCCTGCCTCCCTCAAGCTGAAGCCCACATTACCGTCTCGTCCTCCTCTGAGGAATTAAAAACATATTCTACCCCCGCACCCCCACTCAGACAGCACTTATCAATTATCAAAAGCCAATAAATCTACAACAAAGACACTATAAAGATACTATAACATGAATTATACAGGTAACTGACAAAATACAGGAAACACCAACATAAAGTGTCTTACGAGGGCATTGGGCCACCACAGGTCAGAACAGATTCAATGCACCTTGGCATAGATTCTACAAGTGTCACGCCTTCTCCCGCTCTCCCTCTCTGGCACTCGAGCGCGCCAAGCTGCCCTTCATTACGCACACCTGTCACCATCTTTACGCACAGCAGCGCTCATTGGACTAAGGACTCCTTCCCTTTGTTGATTGCCCTGTCTATAATTGTTTGCTCCCCCGGTTGTTCCCTGTGTCTGCATTAATTTTGTTATGTGTTCATGTCCAGACGCTGTCCTGTCCTGTTCCATGTCTGCCGCCATTAAATGTTCACTCCCTGTACCTGCTTCTCGTCTCTACCAGCGTCGACCCTTACAAATCAAATCAAATGTATTTATATAGCCCTTCTTACATCAGCTGATATCTCAAAGTGCTGTACAGAAAACCCAGCCTAAAACCTCAAACAGCAAGCAATGCAGGTGTAGAAGCACAGTGGCTAGGAAAAACTCCCTAGTAAGGCCAAAACTTAGGAAGAAACCTAGAGAGGAACCAGGCTATGAGGGGTGGCCAGTCCTCTTCTGGCTGTGCCGGGTGGAGATTATAACAGAACATGGCCAAGATGTTCAAATGTTCATAAATGACCAGCATGGTCAAATAATAATAATCACAGTAGTTGTCGAGGGTGCAGCAAGTCAGCACCTCAGGAGTAAATGTCAGTTGGCTTTTCATAGCCGATCATTAAGAGTATCTCTACTGCTCCTGCGGTCTCTAGAGAGTACAACAAGTGTCTAGAACTATATTGGATGGATATGACGCCATTCGTCCACAAGAAATTCCATATTTGGTGTTTTGTTGATGGTGGTGGAAAACGCTGTCTCAGTCGCCACTCCAGAATCTCACAGAAATGTTAAATTGGGTTGAGATCTGGTGACAGAGACAGCCATGGCATATAGTTTACATTGTTTACATGCTCATCAAACAATTCAGTGACAACTTGTGCCCTGTGGATGGATGGCATCCTATGGGGACATAGCCCTGGTACCAAAATATTGGCCTGCCCAGCATTTTTATACATGACCCTAAGCATTATGGCATGTTAATGGCTTAATTAATTCAGGAAGCACACATGTGTGGAAGCACCTGCTTTCAATATACTTTGTTTCCCTCGTTTGCTCAAGTGTTTCCATTATTTTGGCAGTTACATCAATATATACACCAAGGGACATTTCCGCTCAACATTAGTGGAGAAATGGAGGGGTTGGAGTAATGAAAGCTTGGCAACAGAGACGTGTTTTAAGGGAACAAAACAGTTTTGTACTGTAATTTGCTGTGGTTGATATTAATTGTGATTACAGGATTGCACCGTAAAATGTGGAACCCATTTCTATTTTTCAATTTGATTCTGTTTCCTCTTAATCTATAAAAGCTCTGTTCCTAACACCAAATCAAATTGCCATGACCTCAACCTCCAAACACAATCCCTACAAAACCCTTTCCAGACTTTGGGGCTTTCACCAGGGACAGCAAGCCTTGTTTGGTGGATCTATTGGGGAATAATTATGATGATTGAGTCTTGAAGTCTACATCACAGAGATATCCAATGTATGATCGAGGCGGAGATGAGGGTGATGGTTCTGTTGCTTTGTTCTTTGGATCTGCTTCTCAAAGCAGAGAGCCTCTGTAGATTAATTGATTGTGAAATAATGAGAGCTCTTTACCAATCTACATTAAAGGACTCATCCAGTCTCATCTGCCTGTTTTTCCTCCTTTTCTTCGCCTGTCTTTCTGCCCCTTTTGTGTTCAAACCTTTTCTCTTCCTCCTCCTCAACCATAACCCTCTTATGTCCAATAGTCTCCTCTGTCTCTCTATTCTTACTTCCCCTCTTTGCCTAATTAATGAGGTTCATGTATTCTATGCCATTAACACTAATATCCCCCACTGGGTAGGCCTAGAGCAGCAGAGAGATATCAAAGAGCCAGAACAAAGGGAGGAGACAATGGATGATCTGGGATCGGAGCTGGTCTGACACTGCTGGGAGTTCTCTCCTACAGAATGAATTCTGAAGAAAAATTGGTTATTGGGCCACGGCCACCCAACTTTTCTTAACTTTTTCTTTCATTATAGCACTTAGTCATGTCAATATGCATAATGTCTTGTTAACCTACAACAAGGAAATTACATTTGAGAAATATTTTATTTAGCTAAGCTTCTTTTAACTCAGGAAACACATTTTTTTTTTTAAACAGAGCGCCTTCCTATTCGCCAGAAGAACATTATGGTGACATTACTCATGAGGAAACCTTCTCTCCCCATTCCCACACAGAATGGAGATGACTCATTCCCTTATGTCCTCCCAGGCTCCCAGGCTCGCCAAAGAGATACCCGTGGACTGGCAAACTAAATAAATAATGGGAGAAGCATAAACAAATGAAGGCAAGGTGACGCACAGAGACAGAGAGAGAGCTACTCATTAGGCTGGGAGCCGGAGAAACTACACCAGTGGGACACCTGGGCAGGGAGCAGGGAAGAGCGATGATTGGAGGGGAGGTAACGGAATATTTGAGATGGCCCTGGGAAATGTTTTAATCAGGTTGGCAGCACTAGTGCTGGCCTGGAGGGCGGGGACAGGAAGGGGCTGGAAGGCAAGTGGAGGGGGTAATGAATGGAGTGACTTTGATACATGTGGTTTTGTGGATCATTAAACAGAAATTAGTTACTGTATTTGGGATTTAGAATACTAACACCATATATAGAAGGAACACATTTTTTTTTAAAGATGAGACTGAAGATTTAAGTGGTTTGGTGACAATGAGCACAGTGGGCAGTTCTGGGAACTGTACTTGAATGACAAAAGTGAGATGCAGACATAATCACAGTCATTTTCACCAACCACCGGCTCTCCAAACCCAAATGAAGTCCACTCATCCACCCAGTGGGAAGAGGAAGTCACTTTAAATAAGTGTACATTGTAGAAAAATACAATGAAAAGACAAAGCTGTCATTTCAAAGCTTTGTTGTGCAGTCTGTTGCACACTTCTTTCCACTGCTATCTTATTAAATGATGAGCTCTGAACAGCAACAAAACTAGGAGAGTATCTGCCATAGTCAGAGGCATCCATTGGCCAGCTACTCACCCTGAGTGTTTGAGGAGATCTAGGTGGAGCTCCGACAATGTCCACCTGTGCCATGTCATCAGCCTGCTCGTTGACCCCGTGGATAAACATGACAGTGCCGCTGTCCATCACGTCTCGTCTGGCCACCAGGTTCATCTCCTCGTCCACCTGGAAGTCCGGGTGGGACACCTCGAACGCCAAGCCCTCATTCCCCGCACAGTCATCAAAGAACACTGAGAGAGAGAGAGAGAGAGAGAGAGGGGGGGGGGGGGGGGGAGGGAGGGAGGGACAGAAGACCACAGCTATTACCAACACTGTTGATAAGCTTTGCTACATGGTTGTGTTGCGTTCCTGTGCATCCCAGGGTCTCTACATGTGCTGTCTCTGATCAGCAGCAGTCTCTTCTAGGGTACAGTGATCTCTATGCATGAGCAACGTCACAGGAATGACCAAGGTTGCTATTCAAATACGATAACCTTTGGTTCCCTCTCTGTCAATTACAAATAAACACATGAACAGATACATGCACATATCTGCTAATGCTGTACCTTCTGTTCATTAGTATGCTGTGTGAGTGTGATTGTTTGCTTTCATTTAATAGCGATCATTAACACTTCAATGAGCTTTTATCAAAGCCATGTGCGTTGCCTAAATGTCCCTCTCCACCCCTCACCATCCACTTGCTGCCATTCCATGTCTTTACCAGGGACATGGTGTGGTAAATAAGATGTTCATGAGCCATCTCACTCTGTGTGCGTGTGTGCGTGCGTGTGTGCATGCCTGCATGCGTGTGTGTATACCACCCTGCACACATATGTGTAAAATGCCATTATCGTCTGACAGAGAGATAGCGCCACTCCACCATGGTTTATCTTCTCTGATCGTGTTGATCCTATCCTTATCTTGCTTTACCACACTCCCCTTCCTGGCCCATCAAGTACCCTTCCCTCACCCCCCTCCCCCTTCCACTGTGAGGAGCCCAAGAGGAAGGTGGTGGGGGTGAGAAGACAATACCTCCCTTTGGACTGTAGACTCTGACTTGCCTTGAATGAGAGTTATCACATACTTGCCTCAGGCATGAAGATAACCTTATAAGAGTTCATGATTAAATGGTCTGATTCCCTTTGAGATCATAATTGTTTGAAAAACATGATGATTTCTGGGATATCCATATATTTTAATCAAATCAAATAGTATTTTTCACATGCTTCGTAAACAACAGGTGTAGACTAACAGTGAAATGCTAACGTAATCCTTTTCCAACAATGCAGATTTAAAGATGAAATTAAAAGTATAAACTAAAAATAGAAAGTGACACAAGGAATAAATACTCAGTGAATAACAAATAACAACAAGGAGTAAAAATAATATGGCTATATACAGGGAGTAGCAGTTCTGGGTCGATGTGCAGGGGTATGAGGTAATTGATACTGTTTCCTGAAATCTGAGCCAGCAGTGGCTAGGTTAATAACAACACCATTTGCAAATGAGCCCACTCCTCCTCAGAAGGAATCCACTGCTGCTGCTTTAAGGAAAATCCCTTTGCTTTACAGTCGGGACAATGTTCTACATAATACATCCATAATAAATGAATTTCCTCTTTTCTTCTTTTCTCTACATAACAGAAATATCCTTAGCAGCGTATACTCCCTAGCCCTGGGAACTCTTAAACTGAAGAACACTGAACATGTCATCTGCACATTCTGTTTATAATGGAGAGCCAGGGACAGTCTTCAATACAGTGCCCTCGGATAAAACTGACTCTCAAGTGGGAAGAATGGGAAAACACTCCTTTTTAGTTTACCCATGAATCAACCTATATGCCTGCTCTCAACAGCTTATAATATTCACATTAAATGTACATGTACATCTGGTGGCACTTCCAGCAACCCTAGGCCAGATGCTGAGCTAATTGTAGTGTTGTACATTTAATGTTGAAAAACCCTCTTTAAACTCTCATTACCCCTTATTATCAAACAGTTGGAGCTACGCTTTCATTCCATTCAACCACCATGGTAACCCACTGCAACAATTAGCACCTGTTGCTTAACTGCAGAAAATGACACACCTTAATTATTATCTTATTTTTTTTATTTTAATACAGTATATAATTTGTAAAGCGAGAGGTTAAGCGGTTGGTAGGATCATCAACACTCACAATCGCCATCTGTAATTATGACAAAAAGCCAAATACACCCAAACAAACACCCAAACACACCCAGCTGTCCATGCAGACATAATGATGTGCAGCGGGCCATAAAAGGCAGGTTATATGGAGGGAGGCCAGGTTTTACAAGGATGGCTGGCACACTGTGACACTGACAGTGCAGTGACAGAAGGGACATGATGAGGGGTTGATGAACAGTTACAGTTACATGGTGGTGTGTCTCATGTGAAGCAATGTTCTGTTCTGGGCCTCCCACTGATCACTGTGACACTAACAAGCCCACCCTGCCCTGCCAACGTCCCTGTCATTAGAATTACTGGCATTATGAGGAACGGGGGGCACAGCAGAACACACTGGCTGTGCATCTATAAAAATGGATTATCCTACGTTTATTTCAGTCCCTTTCTTTATCTCTCTCTCTCTCTCGCTCCCCCCTCCCTTCTCTATGTCTTCGCCTGTCTTAGTCAGTCTGTACTGTAGGTTGGGGGGGATCTATGAATGCTGCCATAATAAAATCAGTGCCTTTTTGTTGTGAACAGAAGATAAAGGAGATGTAAGGAAGTCTTCCTCCAACATTGATGAAGCCTGTTTTAGGCCCTCAGCAGTGTCTCTCCTGTATTTGTTGTGTGAAGCTGAACTGGGCCTCTCCTTCTTGCAGACTACACTCTCTACACCTCAGGACCATCTGAAATTGGAAAACTCTACAGTTAGTGCTGTGTGCCTACCAAATCAATAGGAATCAAATCTATCAAAGTACTCGCTCAATGCACTTAACCTTTTCAACTCTGTTGTGGGGCCTTTTTATCGCTTTCTCCACCACAGCCACTTTAAATTTCCCCTCTGGCCACAATCACACACTCACTCTGTCTATGGACTGACAGGAGAGGAGAGAAAGAAAGGCAAGGCTTCACCATGCCAGTAGAGGTTGAGAGAGTCAACAGAACTCCATTTCTATATTCAATTCTCATTGCTAACAAACAGCATGGCAGGTAGGTAGCCTAGTGGTTAGAGTGTTGGGTCAGTAACCGAAAGGTTGTTGGATCGAATCCCTGAGCTGACAAGGTCAAACTCTGTTATTCTACCCCTGAACAAGGCAGTTAACCCACTGTTCCCCGGTAGGCAGTCATTGTAAACAAGAACTTGTTCTTAACTGACTTGCCTAGTTAAATAAAATACAAATGTTCATTTCTATCCCCATACAACTCTTTATAGCCTGCAAACAGTGTCAGAAATTTCAAAGGCAAGCAGCGAGCGTTTGATGGTATTCTAATGTTGTCAGGTTTTGGGGGGATTTCAGCGGGAGCATGGCGGGATGTGCTTTGATGTCAAGTGACAATGGCATTGGCACCCTCGTCCTCCAAGAAGTGGCTATGAGTTTAAACAGCACTGCACAACACGGATTAGCTGGCTAAAACCCCTGAGGACTGTGTGGGCTTTCTTTTTTTTTACAGTCACCCAATTTGACATGAGTTCCTTTAAGGCCATAAAACCAATCATGGTAATGTAAAATGGTGATCTGTCCTCTCATGACTGTGCTTGGTCCTTTAGGACACCGTAGCTAAGTAATATGGTATTACTGTATAGCTACTGAAAATCCTACATGACACTTTCAGAATGGAATTAACTGTCATACATACGGTAGTATTTACGATTTGTACTTTTTGGAATTTAAGCCTGCAAAATTATTCAAATTATGAACAGAGCTGCTCATGCAGCTAGTTATTGCAGATGTTTAATTCCTTTCAAAATGTCAATAAATCATTTAGAAACCAATTTGCCGGGTTCATTACATGTAAGTAATGACTAGTAATGTAAACTTATTTTGAAGCATATATCATACATATGGTAGTACTTACGCGTTGTACTTTTGGGAATTTAAACCTGCGAAATTCTTCAAATAAAAAATAGAGCTGCTTCTGCAGCTAGTTATTGCAGATGTTTAATTCCATTCCAAATGACAATAAATCCTTTCGAAACCAATTTGCCGGGGTCATTATATGTAAGTAATGTCAATGTATTTTGAGCCATTTGTCAATACTTCACCTGAAACAGTTTCTGTTTTCTCAAAACTCCTATGCTTTAATAAACGAATGGAGGTGTAGTTGTATATGATGCTTGACATTACTGTCTCCTTTCATCTAACAAGCATTCTGATCATCCAACGCTGTCTCTTGAAAGCATTACGGTTATGTTGTGTGCATCCTAAAAGGCTACGGAAAAAACACTGCAAGTCTTTGATAGGCTGTTGAGAAATAATTTTGAAGACAACAGGAAGCTTCAGATGTGTAACCTTTTCAGCTTGGCTTTGATCGAGGGAAATGGGATTACATCTAACAACTCATATTTACTTTGGATTCCTTTTTATTGTCAGGCACGAAATACGATTTTTTTATGTCAGGTAATAAGGTTTTCCTGCTCAGTGTTGTGAAGACAATTTTCTGCCTCCTAACTAAATGTCAAGATGTTATGATGGGGAGAGATGGGAATCTGAAGACTAATCTGAAAGGTGACAGTGTCTGCATCAGAGCTGATAGCTGTGTCCTATTAGAGTGTGCTCTGCCTCAAAAGGCCTCGCAAAATCATGTTGCTAAGTAATCCGGCATTACAGAGCTGTGCTGCTTTTGAAACTTTTCAAACGTAATTCCATTTACTGCCAGAGTTTCTCATTTGCGAGGAGCATTGTGTACAACACACACAGCCTTTAAGCGGGAACAAGGCTGTGCTTCTACTGTGAGCAGAACGTCCCAGGAGGCTTTCACACCAGGGTCTCACTGTTAGGAGGACATTTAGAGAGCTGGAATCTGGGGATTTCAGACAAGTTCTCCAAAAAGTAGAAGCAGCATGTCTGATTCCATATCAAACTTCTCTGATGCTTAATCTCCCTTTCTTCTCATTTTCTTCTCTCTCTATCTGTCTCTCTTGTGGTTTTGCAATCTCTTTCTTTTGGTCCCTGTTTCTCTCTCTTGCTCTCTTTCTTTTGCTCTCTCTCCTTCTATTTCTCTCTCTCACTCTCTCCAAAATATGAAATATGGTCGATGAAGATAAGTTCAAACAGATCACTGATCTTAGTGTAGCTCTAGGGACTGAAAACACAGTCCAAGCCAGGAAACAGAACAGGCAGACCATAAGAAAATGAGAAACTGAAGATATTTAAATCATACATTTGAATAACATCTGACTGGCACAAAATCACTGTAATCAAATAAAATCATATTAAATTGTATTTTTCACATGCTTCGTAACCAACAGGTGTAAACTAACAATGAAATGCTTACTTACGGGTACTTTTCCAACAATGCAGAATTAAAGATTAAAATAAAAAACATATAATAATAGAAATAGTGACACGAATAATAAATACACAGTGAATAACGAATAAGAACAACGAGTAAAAATAACATGGCCATCTATAGGGAGTACAAGCACCGAGTCAATGTGCAGGGGTACGAGGTAATTGAGGTAGCTATGTACATAGAAGTAGGCATAAAGTCACTAGGCAACAGGATAGATAATAGACAGTAACAGAAGCGTATGTGTGTGAGTGTGAAAGTGTGTATGAGTGTGTGTGTGTGGCGTTATTATATATTTCTGCACGTGTTATGTGTGTGTGGGCGTATGTAGTGTTTGTGTGTGTGTTTGGTTGTCAGTGTAAATATGTGTGAGTGTGTCGGTAGAGTCCAGTGTGTGTGCAAGGAGTCAGTGCAAGAGAGTTAGCGCAAAAAAGGGTCAATGCAGGTAGCCCAGGTTACCATTTGATTGGCTATTTAGCAGTCTTGTTTAGCAGCCATATGGCTTGGTGATAGAAGCTGTTGAGGTTCTTGTTGGTTCCAGACTTGGTGCACTGGTACCACTTGCTGTGCGGTAGCAGAGAGAACAGTCTATGGCTTGGGTGTCTGGAGTCTTTGACAATTCTTCGAGCCTTCCTCTGACACCGCCTGGTATAGAGGTCCTGGATGGCAGTGAGCTTGGTCGCAATGATGTACAGGGCCGTACTCTGTAGCACCTTGCGCTCGGGAGCCTTGCAGTTGCCGTACCAAGCGTGATGCCCTCAATGGTGCAGCTCTAGAACTTTTTGAGGATCTGAGGGCCTCATGCCTCATTTCTTCAGCCTCCTGAGGGGGGAAAAGGCGCTGTCGTGCCCTCTTCACAATTATGTGGGTGTGTGTGGACCATGTTAATTTCTTAGTGATACTGAGAAACTTGAAGTTCTCAACCTGCTCCACTAAAGCCCCATTGATGTGGATGTGGGCGTGCTCGCCCTCCCATTTCCTGTAGTCCACGATCAGATCCTTTGTCTTGCTGAAGTTGAGGGAGAGGTTGTTGTCCTGGCACCACACTGGCAGGTCTCTGACCTCCTCCCTATAGGCTGCCTCATTGCTGTCGGTGATCAGTCCCACCATCGTTGTGTCATCAACAAACTGGATGATGGTGTTGTGGTCGTGGGTGAACAGGGAATACAGGAGGAAACTAAGCACACAACCCTGAGGGGCCCCCGTGTTGACGGTCAAAGTGGCGGATGTGTTGTTGCCTATACTCACCGCCAGGGGGCAGCCCGTCAGGAAGTCCAGGATGCAGAGGGAGGTGTTCAGTCAGGTCCTGAGCTTAGTTATGAGTTTGGAGGGGACTATGGTGTTGAATGCTGAGCTGTACTCAATGAACAGCATTCTTACATACAGTGGTTCCTCCTTTAAAAGTTGCATCATACTGCAGCACACCTTGTGGGCTGCTGCAGCATTGTATGGCACGTTATTTCACTGTCAGCCATTTTTTATGTTAATGCAGGTTAGTGCAAGTTTGACAACCAGAGGTCAACTTTGAGAAGCATTTGATAGTCTCCCATATTGGCATTCCTAGAGAATTTAAAACCTTTTTTGTAACAACATAGTACATGGGATTGATTTTAAGAAATTTGGCTTAATTAATTTGATTAATATTATGGTGTTTCTATTCCGAGAAAAAATTAAAAACGAAACCCTCAGGGTTTCCGTTAGGATGGAATGTAAAATATTGCGCTCTACAATGTGACAGTCAGGAGTAGGCTACAGCATAAGAGGATTGGAGGATTCTACATGAATATCTAAGGGGCATTTTCCGTTAGGATCTGTGAGAAAATCTAAGGGGCTTTTATAGAATTCTAAATGAATGAATAATAATAATAATCGCTTTGTTTAAAAAGTAACGATATTTTGGAGATTTTGTTTTCATTTAATCTAGAGTGAGCGAGAAAAAGGTAATTCTTGAACAAGGGGTGAGACATTCTCACTAATTTGTAAATAAAGCCAGTTTGTTATTTAGAATAACTTATTTCTGGAGAAACCTAACTTGATTATTTAGCAGACATCACTTGCATATATTCAGTTAACACATATATCTTAAGAATATCATGGAATATAATTTAACATTTTTGTTTCTCCATGCTTTTCTCAGAGTAGCACGGAACGGTGCTGAAATAGACGTTTATAGCGGGAAGGCTATATATAACGATGTTTTGGAGATGATTTCATTTTTTTTTTAATTGACAGTGAGTGATTGTAATCTGAATAAAGGCCAAAATAATATTTATGAAGGCCAAAATATAGCCCTGCTAATCCATAATGACGCTGTACAACGTGACCATGTGTGTTTGAAAGAGTATTTTCCAGTAAGCAACAATTTGTTTGCCTTCATTAGACAACTTTGTTCCAATATTTCTGTTATTCAGTGATATTTATTCCCATAGTAATTCATTATGGATCCATAACTAAAACAACATCTGCATATTGAAAGAGTATTTGTATCATTATTTTATTAATGAAAGCATAAAGATAATGGTGAAGAAATACAGTACTGTACAGTATATGCTTTTACATTTGGATATTAAAGCATTTAAAGCATTTTGAAGATATAAGCCACTGTCACGTTCGTCATAATAATGAGACCAAGGCACAGCGTGAGTAGAGTTCCACATAATTTTAATAAACTGAAACTCACCAAAACAAAACAACAAACAACCAAACGAAAGGTGCAGCTACTGTTGTGCA
Source organism: Salvelinus alpinus (assembly GCF_045679555.1). Taxonomy (NCBI): domain Eukaryota; kingdom Metazoa; phylum Chordata; class Actinopteri; order Salmoniformes; family Salmonidae; genus Salvelinus; species Salvelinus alpinus. Next base: position 39,290,972 of record NC_092094.1, on the reverse strand, counting down.
CTAAGGCTACTATACATAGATAAGATCCCACAACACAAACGAGGAAAATGGCTACCTAAATATGATCCCCAATCCCCAGAGACAACGATAAACAGCTGTCTCTGATTGGGAACCATAGCAGGCCAACATAGACATACAAAAACCCCATGACATACAAAAACCCTAGACATACAAAAACTAGAGTACCCACCCTAGTCACACCCTGACCTAACCAAAATATATAGAAAAACAGAGATATCTAAGGTCAGGGCGTGACAGCCACCTGCATTTGTTTATTAGGCTCCTGTGATTCCATATGTGTTATTTCATAGTTGTGATGTCTTCACTATTATTCTACAATATTCTACAATATAGAAAATAGTAAAAATAAATAAAAATCCTGAAATGAGTAGATGTGTCTAAACTTTTGATTGGTACTTGCTTAATTAATTTGATTAATATTATGGTGTTTTCTATTCCAAGAAAAACAAAAAAACCTCTGGGTTTCCGTTAGGATGGAACGGAAAATATGGCGCTGTACAACGTGACAGTTGGCATTACAGTACTGGGCTATTTAGCTAAAGAATCCCCATGTCATGCGGGCAGGGCACATGGGAGATTGGGATTCAATTCCCAGACGGAGAAGAAGGAGTAGGCTGTCCTTGTAAATAAGAATTTGTTCTTAACTGACTTGCCTAGTTAAATAAAGGTTACACTAAGAGCATAACATTTCTGCACCCTCATGTTTTAATTCTGGTCTAACCAATACCCAAATGGAGATTAAGTGAAAATAAAAATCGCATTGATTTATCAAGACCAGTCCCCATGCTTGTCTCAGAGCAGAGTGAAACGGTGCTAACATAGTTGTAGGCTATTGCTTGAAATCCCATTGCTTCTAACTCAATATGCTCTATAAATAAATAAGACCTACACCACTTTTAACACCACATTACTCAACACTAGTGAGACTCATGTTGCCTACGGTAGGCCTACAGTATATCAAAAAATATGAGGTAACTCTCCACCAATAATTACATATAGAGGATTGGAGGATATTTCTGTAATTCAGTGATATCTATTCCCATAGTAAGTTGTTATGGATCCATAACTAAATAAACATCGGCATTTTGAAAGAGTATTTTAAATCATTATTTTATTAATGAAAGCATAAAGATGCCATTATTAGTTTGAACGTACAGACTGGCACTAAGAACAGAACAGCGGGAACATTTCCCTAGTCAGCGCCATTATTAACTTCACTAGGGTAGGGGGCACTATTTTCACTTCCGGATGAAAAGCGTGCCCAAAGTAAACTGCCTGCTACTCAGGCCCAGAAGCTAGGATATGCTTATAATTGGTAGATTTACATAGAAAACACTAAAGTTTCCAAAACTGTTAAAATAATGTCTGTGAGTATAACAGAACAGATTTGGCAGGCGAAAACCTGAGAAAAACCCATCCAGGAAGTGGGATTTTTAAAGTTTGTAGATTTCTATTGAATGCCATTACAGTATCCATTGACTTAGGACTCAAATTGCACTTCCTATGCCTTCCACTAGATGTCAACAGTCTTTAGAAATTGTTTCAGGCTTGTATTCTGAATAATGAGGGAGTAAGACCACTCTGAATGAGTGGACCATTCAGTGTCCCAGAGCTTTTTCATGCGCACGACCGAGAGCACGCCTTTCTTGTTTACCATTTATATTGACAACGTTATTGTCCGGTTGAAATATTATTGATTATTATGACTAAAAACTACCTGAGGATTGATTATAAACATCATTTGACATGTTTCTACGAACTTTACGGATACTATTTGCTTTTCAAAGTATTTAATGGCTATAAATGTGAGTGCTATAGGGCGATAGACATTTAGGCAGGTTACCTTGGCGTTGTTGGACATGGGGAGTACGGTGGTCTACTGGAAACAAGTTGGTATTACAGTCCGGATCAGGGATAGGTTGAAAATGTCAGTGAAGACACTTGCCAGCTGGTCAGCGCATGCTCTGAGTACACGTCCTGGTATTCCGTCTTGCCACGCGGCCTTGCGAATGTTAACTTGTTTTAAGGTCTTACTCACATCGGCAATGGAGAGAAAGATCACACAGTCATCCGGAACAGCTGGTGCTCTCACACATGGGTCAGTGTTGCTAGCCTCGAAGAGAGCATAGAAGGCATTTAGCTTGTTTGGTAAGCTCCCCTCACTGAGCAGCTCGTGGCTGGGTTTCCTTTTGTAATCCGTCATAGTTTGCAGGCCCTGCTACATCCATCGAGCATCAGCGCTGGCATAGTAGGATTTGATCTTAGTCCTGTATTGACGCTTTCCCTGTTTAATGGCTCGTCGGAGGTCATAGCGGGATTTCTTATAAGCATCCGGATTAGTGTCAGTTCCTTGAAAGCGGAAGCTTTAGCCTTTAGCTCATTGCGGATGTTGCTTGTAATCCATGGCTTCTGGTTGTACGTATGGTCACTATGTTGATGACGTCGTCGATGCACTTATTAATGACGCCGTTGACTGATGTGGTAAATCATCATCATGTTGAAGTCTCAAGTCAAGTCTCTCTGTGCCTTTTACAGTACATCTCTCCAGTGCACCTAGAGCAATAATATAGAAAATCACGTAGAGATTTCTTCTTATTGATTGCAATCATAGCATAATGCTTTTCGTAGAATCTCCATGTGGTTGGTACTCTGATGTGGGTCTTATACAATACCACTGTACTCAGTAGAAGAGCCCAGCCTTGCCTTATCAGTAGTCACAAAAGCACATTGGAAACCTGAGAAAAGTTGTCCAAGCGCAGGTATAATAACTACACACTTTCTCTTTCTCACACACGCACACCCAGATGCACACACACACATGCACACTTGCGCGCACACACAAACACAGACACACTATAAAGTTAGAATTCATAACTTATGAATCGCTAGTGAAGTGGGCTAAGTATGAGCTGGTTGCAGACAGCCTTGTATTTATCATGTCACTCTCTATAGGCTAATGGTGTCCCCCAGTGTGTCCTCAGGGAGAGGCTACAGCAGGGGTGCGCAGGGGGGCGCAGGGGGATTCATCAGACAGTACAGATCTACTGCATTGTCTGACCGATTGTTGCACAGACATACTAAAAGTACATTTAACTTCTTAATCACTGACAGCCTCGAACAGAAAGTTCTCTCATCTACAGTTAAAGGTCAGCCATGCATGCAAACTGCTTTATTAAATGTGTTTGGCACTTCAGAATATGCACTGCATCCCAACTAATTTCAGATATCCCACACCTTGGAGCATCGTAAGCTAGGCAACAGCACAAGGTCTGGGAAGGATGTCGGCCTTCTTTGACAAAAAATTGTTCAGTGAGGGTTGTCTTCAGACAGAGTTTGGGTAGGCATGGTTTAAAATGGAATAGAGAGTTCAAAAGGTACTCCCACTCAAAACCATGAAAAGGAACAACCCAAGGAGGCAGAGATGCATGTTTAGCTAGGGCAACAAGAGGATCCCACAATGATGTTACCAGTAATGCGCTTCCCATTTCCGACTTGTCCTCTCCGTCCAAAGTGATGCTGGAACTTCTACAGACGTGTTAAGTTAGAGCATTGGTACATTGCCAGAAGCAACCTATCTGTCTAGAAATACTACATTGCAACCTACTCAACTCATCCCGCTTCTCAGTGAAGCTTATTATTATTTTGGGATGATAGTACAAGTCCACTATGATGTCATTCCAACAAGAAATGTAAATGTGCTACTACAAAAAACATAGACAGATTTAGCAGTTGTTTGTACTATGCAATATGTAGCTACTAGGCTTGGGCAGTATCCAGATTTTGATATCGTCATCCATCCTTCTCTCATCCCGGGATGTATGATATTTCTGACATAGCACACAAGAGGGCGCTAAAAATGCAAGAAAAGCCCATTGGGCCTCTATTACCAGAATGCTAACAAAATGTGCACAAACTAATAGCAAAATCACATAGATGCCGTTAACAAAATGCTAACGGGCGAAAATGAACATAAACAAATTGCAAAGACATGAAAATACAGCTCATGAAGTTATACAAAGGTTTGCTAGTACTGTAGCTACCGAATTACATTTTTGATAAACGTGGATATTTACAAGCGAAAGTGAACGAGATAAATTGTGCAAGTGAAGTTGTGATGCATGCTTTTCTGAAGGAAGAGCGGCAGGTGTACACAGCAGAGGGAAGAAGAATGGAGGACCAAAAAAATGCTAGTAGGAAGCAGAGGGAAAAAATGGCAGCTGTACAGAACTCATCCAGAGCTCTTTGACTTCGGGCAGAATACCATTATAAGATATCTGATGGCAAACACTTAGTAGTGAATACAAGTGCGCCACACAACAGAGACTCATCGATAGATATAGAACGCTCTGGACTTACCAGCTCCCGCCGTCTCACGTTGTGCTATTTACAAACAATAATGTGACTGGCTCAACTGTTCTGGGGAACTACGGTAAGCTTCATAATGTCAAATTATGTGACAAGTGAAATGAAGAACACAATCTGCTTTATCTCCTAACGTATTACACTGACTGCAAGTATTAACTTAAAAAGTGGCTACAAATATTCAAATTGATTGAAATACTATAGTTTTGACGGTATTGGTGTTGAAAAACCCTCCTGTGGCTTTTCCAAATAACCAAGTATACGGTATACTGCCCAAGCCTAGTACCTACCTACACTATATGCCTATGTAATCACCATCTAAATACATGGTTTTAGGGACACTCAATATAAAGTTGGAACAACAGCCTCTTGAAGACTATCAAAGACAAATTCAACACATTTACCAGAAACTCTTATCCAGAGGGACATAGAGGAGCAATTAGGGCTAAGGGCCTTGCTCAAGGGCACACCAACATATTTTTCAACAAGATAGCTCAGGGATTCAAACCAGCAACCTTTTGGTTACCTTCGTTTACTGGCCTGATGCTCTAAACTGCTAGGCTACCTCTGCACACACAAACACATCGTCATACACATACAAGCCTGGCACTACACACAAGTACACAGTGAAGAGGGAGCATGCAAGAGAAGTGGGCTGTATGGCACGTCAACTACACAGATTCAAGGCAAGCTTTTTTTCTTCTTTTTTTTTATCTGACTTTTTTTTTTTATCTGACACATTACAGTGTCTTAAAGAAAGCATTCATACACCTTGACTTATTTCACATTTTGTTATGTTACAGCCTGAATTCAAATTGATTAAATTGTATTTTTTGGTCGCCCATCTACCAGAGTATGTGAGCAAGTTGAGTGGTTGGATATCCCACTCATGAACAGTGTTTGCGCCGTGATTGGCTCAGTGTTCTGTCACTCTTGGGGACACTACGTCAATGCAAAATCTACGGGGAGAGCTCGAAAATTCAAGCCCCTTGGGTGCTGCCATAGAGCTGCATTAGAAGTGCCCATCCAAGAAGGCTCAAGGTCACTGGCCACAGATAAAAGTACGTCAAATCACATTATATCTACCATAGCTTTGATTCGACTGATCATGTCAACATCATACTTTCAAAATCTTAGCTAGCATGATTTTGAACTGATATGCAGCCAGGACATTTCAATTGTAAATTACCTCAGTAAGAAACAATATTGTTGCTTTGAGCACATCAGAAGATATCCTCCTCACAAATCTCTGTTTGGACGTCGTAAAGGACCATTCGCTGAAACTGAAGAGATATACATAGCTAACAACCTCCTTTTCCACATGGAAAAAAACGGTGGACAGAGACTTGCTAGCTACGTTAGCTAGCTAGCTGGGATTTTCTACAAGGAATCTGCCTCCCGAAAAAAGCTTCTCCCAAGTGGGTGTGACATATAATCCCGTTGCCTGTTGCACTGCTGCTTGGATTCCACCTGGCGATCTGTTCACAGTCTCCCCTGGCCTGTCTCCCCCTGTCTGGTATAGGTACCCCCGCCACACTCCCCCCTGCAAATAGTCTGGGAGCCAAATGATTAGATGTTCAGGAGTCTTATGGCTTGGGGGTAGAAGCTGTTTAGAAGCATCTTGGACCTAGACTTGGCGCTCCGGTACCGCTTGCCGTGCGGTAGCAGAAAGAACAGTCTATGACTAGGGCGACTACCCTCTGTAGTGCCTTGCGGTCGGAGGATGAGCAGTTGCCATACCAGGCAGTGATGCAACCAGTCAGGATGCTCTCGATGGTGCAGCTGTTGAACCTTTTGATGATCTGAGGACCCATGCCAAATCTTTTCAGTCTTCTGAAGAGAATAGGTTTTGTCATGCCCTCTTCATTACTGTCTTGGTGTGCTTGGACCATGTTAGTTTGTTGGTGATGTGGACACCAAGGAACTTGATGCTCTCAACCTGCTCCACTACAGCCCTGTCGATGAGAATGGGGGGAGCACGGTCCTCCTTTTCCTGTAATCCACAATCATCTCCTTTGTCTTGATCATGTTGAGGGAGAGGTTGTAGGCCTGGCACCACACAGCCAGGTCTCTGACCTCCTCCCTATAGGCATCATTGTCTGTGATCAGACCTACCACTGTTGTGTCATCGGCAAACTGAATGATGGTGTTGGAGTCTTGCCTGGCCATGGAGTCATGAGTGAACAGGGAGTACAGGAGGGGACTGAGCACGCACCCCTGGGGGCCCACGTATTGAGAATCAGTGTGGCGGATGTGTTGTTACCTACCCTCATCCCCGGGGGCAGCCCGTCAGAAAGTCCAGGATCCAGTTGTAGAGGGAGGTGTTAAGTCACAGGGTCCATAGCTTATTGATGAGCTTTGAGGGCACTATGGTGTTGAACACTGAGCTGTAGTCAATGAACAGCATTCTCACATAGTTGTTCCTTTAGTCCAGGAGGGAAAGGGCAGTGTGGAGTGCAATAGAGATTGCATCGTCTGTGGATCTGTTAGGGTGGTATACAAATTGGAGTGGGTCTAGGGTTTCTAGGATAATGGTGTTGATATGAGCCATGACCAGCCTATCAAAGTACTTCATGGCTACAGACGTGAGTGCTACGGGTCGGTAGTCATTTAGGTACGTTACCTTAGTGTTCTTCAGCACAGGGACTATGGTGGTCTGCTAAAACATGTTGGTATTACAGACTCGGACAGGGAGAGGTTGAAAATGTCAGTGAAGGCCTCCCGGGTGGTGCAGTGGTCTAAGGCACTGCATCGCAGTGCTAGCAGTGCCACCAGAGACTCTGGGTTCGAGCCCAGGCTCTGTCGCAGCCGGCCGTGACCGGGAGGTCCATGGGGCGACACACAATTGGCCTAGCGTCGTCCGGGTTAGGGAGGGTTTGGCCGGTAGGGATATCCTTGTCTCATCGTGCACTAGCGACTCCTGTGGCGGGCCGGATGCGGTGCACGCTGACCAGGTCGCTAGGTGTACGGTGTTTCCTCCGACACATTGGTGCGGCTGGCTTCCGGGTTGGATGCGCGCTGTGTTAACCTCTCTGGGATATGTGGGACGCTTGCGTCCCACTTGGCCAATAGCCAGGGAAAATGTAGAGCGCCAAATTCAAGAAAATGATATAAAATCAAACTTACATTAAATCACACATATAAGATACCAAATTAAAGCTACACGCGTTGTGAATCCAGCCAACATGTCAGATTTCAAAAAGGCTTTTCGGCGAAAGCATAAGATGCTATTATCTGATGATAGCACAACAGTAAACAAAGAGAGTGTAGCATATTTCAACCCTGCAGGCGCAACACAAAACGCAGAAATAAAATACACTGCTCAAAAAAATAAAGGGAACACTTAAACAACACAATGTAACTCCAAGTCAATCACACTTCTGTGAAATCAAACTGTCCACTTAGGAAGCAACACTGATTGACAATAAATGTCACATGCTGTTGTGCAAATGGAATAGACAACAGGTGGAAATTATAGGCAATTAGCAAGACACCCCCAATAAAGGAGTGGTTCTGCAGGTGGTCACCACAGACCACTTCTCAGTTCCTATGCTTCCTGGCTGATGTTTTGGTCACTTTTGAATCCTGGCGGTGCTTTCACTCTAGTGGTAGCATGAGACAGAGTCTACAACCCACACAAGTGGCTCAGGTAGTGCAGCTCATCCAGGATGGCACATCAATGCGAGCTGTGGCAAGAAGGTTTGCTGTGTCTGTCAGCGTAGTGTCCAGAGCATGGAGGCGCTACCAGGAGACAGGCCAGTACATCAGGAGACGTGGAGGAGGCCGTAGGAGGGCAACAACCCAGCAGCAGGACCGCTACCTCCGCCTTTGTGCAATGAGGAGCAGGTGGAGCACTGCCAGAGCCCTGCAAAATGACCTCCAGCAGGCCACAAATGTGCATGTGTCTGCTCAAACGGTCAGAAACAGACTCCATGAGGGTGGTATGAGGGCCCGGCATCCACAGGTGGGGGTTACCTCTAAACTAAAAAATTACCTCTAAACTTTGCCAAAACATTTCAAACTACTTTTGTAATACAACTTAAGGTATTTGTAAACGTTAATAATCAATCAAATTTAAGACGGGTCTATCTGTTTTCAATACAGGAGGACAACAAACTAACGATACTTTTCTAGTCTTGCACAACTCTCAAACAGTACACATAACGTTACACTGATTCCAGATGGCCGTTCTTCTTCATTGCACAAAGGAATAACCTCGACCAATTTCCATAGACTGGTGACATCCAGTGGAAGCGGTAGGAACTAGAAATCTAGTATCCCAATGAAAACTCATTGAACAGACGGTGACCTCAAAAAAAATAAATCTGAATGGTTAGTCCTCGGGGTTTTGCCTGCTACATAAGTTCTGTGATACTCAGAGACACGATTCAAACAGTTTTAGAAACATTAGAGTGTTTTCTATCCAAATCTACTAATAATATGCATATCTTATATTCTGGGGATGAGTAGAAGGAAGTTGAAATTGGGCACACTATTTATCCAAAAGTGAAAATGCTGCCCCCTATCCTAGAGAAGTTAAGAAGCAGTGCGGCTTGGTTGGGTTGTGTTTCGGAGGACGCATGGCTCTCGACCTTCGCCTCTCCCGAGTCCGTACGGGAGTTGCAGCGATGAGACAAGACTGTAACTACTACCAATTGGGAAGAAAAAATGGGTAAACGTGTTTTTGTTGTTAATCATTGCTAGACAACCATTTTCAGGTCTTGCCATAGATTTTCAAGTAGATTTAAGTCAAAACTGTAAATCGGCAACTCAGGGACATCCCCTGTCTTCTTGGTAAGCAACTACTGTATTTTAGGCATTGTGTTTTAGGTTATTGTCTTGCTGAAGGTGAATTCATCTCCCAATGTCTGGTGGAAAGCAGACTGAACCAGGTTCTCCTCTAGGATTTTGCCTGTGCTTAGCTCCATACTCATAACATGATGCAGCCACCACTTTGCTGGAAAAAATAAAGAGTGGTACTCTAATGTGTTGTATTGGATTTGCCCCAAACATAACACTTGTATTCAGGACAATACGTTAATTGCTTTGCCATATTTTTTGTGGTGTTGCTTAAGTGCATGTTTTGGAATATTTTTTATTCTGTACTTGCTTGTTTTCACTCTGTCAATTAGGTTAGAATTGTGGAGTAACTACAATGTTTTTTATCCAACCAGTTTTTCCCAATCACAGCCTTGAAACTCTGTAACTGTTTTAAAGTCACCGACCTCATTGTGAAATTTCTGAGCGGTTTCCTTCCACTCCGGCAACTGAGTTAGGAAGGATGCCTGTATCTTTGTAGTGACTGGGTATTTATACACCCATCTACCAATAAGTGCCCTTCTTTGCGAGGCATTGGAAAACCTCCATGCTCTTCGTGGTTGAATCTGTGTTTGAAATTCACTGCTCGACTGAGGGACCTTACAGATAACTGTATGTGTGTAGTAAAGAGATGAAGCACTATTATTATACACAGAGTGAGTCCATACAATTTATTATGTGACTTATAATTACATTTTTACTCCGGAACCTATTTAGGCTTGCCATAACAAAGGGTTGAATACTTATTAAAATCCACTTAGAAATTCTGTGGTATTGTGTGTACACAAGTGACCAAAATTGTCACTAAATTCAGGCTGTAATACAACAAAATTTGGAAAAAGTCAAGGGGTGTATAAACTTTCTGAAGGCACTGTATGTTGTGGTGTTCTTGAGGAGGCTGTTTCAAATGAGCCACTTTCCAGTTATACCGCTGTGTGGGAGAAGAGGTTAATTGCTTTGTCTCATGTCCACAGTGAGCTGTTTTTTATTCTATTACAGAACGAGTTATTGATTGGGTCTCCAAATGGCAGCCTCTCTTATTCAGTCAACATTAAAAAAGCCCAAACCAACTAAAAAGTGTATTTTTACACGGCTAAATAAGTTACTAGTACTGACAACACAATTAAAGTGACGCTAGAAATGTTTTGTATAATTTCAGCCAGTAGTTTGGAAAGTAGCACTCACGAGACAAAACGGGTCACCGGAAGTTGTACCAAAAGGGTACAAAGTCTTCCATTTCATATGACAAAGCATTTTCCTGAAATTTGTATGACATGTTGCAAATTCTAATTTGTACAAAATATTACAAATTTGTAAGCTCTTAAGATCATGTTTATGATTTTACTGCTCCCGATGTAATATCAAATCAAATGAAATTGTATTTGTCACATGCGCCGAATACAACACCTTACCGTGATATGCTTACTTACAAGCCCTTAACCAACAATGCAGTTCAAGAAATAGGGAGGTCAATGTAAATTGTCCAGGAGGCCATTTGATTAATAGTTCAGCAGTCTTATGGCTTGGGGCTAGAAGCTGTTAAGGAGCCTTTCGGACCTAGACTTGGCGCACCAGTACCGCTTACCGTGCGGTAGCATTAAGAAAAAGTCTATGACTTGGGTGACTGGAGTCTTTGACAATGTTTTGGGCCTTCCACTGACACCGCCTAGTATATAGGTCCTGGATGGCAGGAAGCTTGGCCCCAGTGATGTCGTGCCTTACGGTTGGATGACCAGCAGTTACCATACCAGGCAGTGATGCAACCGTTCAGGATGATCTCGATGGTGCAGCTGTAAAAAAAAATTAGGATCTAGGGACCCATGCCAAAACTTTCAGTCTCCTGAGGGGGAAAAGGTGTTTTCGTTCCCTCTTCTTGACTGTCTTGGTGTGTTTGGACCATGATAGTTTGTTGGTGATGTGGACACCAAGGACCTTGAAACTCTCGACCCGCTCCACTACAGCCCCGTCGATGTGAATGGGGGCGTGTTTGGCCCTCCTTTTCCTGTAGTAAATGATCAGCTCCTTTGTCTTGCTCAGGTTGAGGGAGAGGTTGTTGTCCTGGGACCACACTGCCAGGTCTCTAACCTCCTTCCTATTTGCTGTCTCATCGTTGTCGGTGATCAGGCCTACCCCTGTTGTGTCATCAGCAAACTTAATGATGGTGTTGGAGTCATGCTTGGCCATGCAGTCGTGGTTGATCCCCCCTGTGTTGAGGATCAGCGTGGCAGATGTGTTGTTGCCTACACTGAGCTGTAGTCAGTGAACAGCATTCTCACATACAGTAGGTGTTCCTTTTGTCCAGGTGGGAAAGGGCAGTGTGCAGTGCGATTGAGATTGCGTCATCTGTGGATCTGTTGGGGCGCTATGCGAATATACTAACTATTGTATGTGTGTATTTGCAGTATGTACTGCATGTATTGAATTTAATGGTGAGCCTTTTCTTAGTGAAGCTTGCATAACCACTGAGCACTGTTTTAAGAGCATACTTGACAGCATTGAGGGTAAAACACTATGCAGGCTGGGGCTACAACAAAAGATCCAAGAGACTTTGAACCTACAAAGCTGAGGTTTTCTAGACAAAAATAACACTATACTCTTTTCCCTAAATCCTTCCTTCTGCCTTCCACACATACACAAGCCTAGAAAACGTTACCTCCATTGTTATGAGTTGAGTCATTGCTCATTTGTATTCTACCCAAGCCACATTGAACTTGTATTACCAGTTTAATTGCAGTGAAAGAAGACATAATTATACACATGCTATAATGGATTGCATCCAGTATGTACTATTTAAATGAGTGATGGTGACCACAGAACACCTAAACCTTACCGTATGCTTCACTGTTGAATATATATAATGATAACATTTTGTGACGTTTTTGTTTGTTTTGGTGTTCGGCAGCGTTCAGCAGGTTTTTTTTCGGCTGTTCGAGCCAAAGTTTGGTAGCCGAAGTCACCGTCCCTTCGTCGGTGATTGGTCAACAGTAGGGATTCTTCAATGAAGTGTTTCTTTGTCATTCAACGAAAGACGACTACATTTTTTCACTTGAGAAATACTGCACCAAACGTCTTAAAGTTGCGCGACTAAAGACCTTGGCAAAAACATCAAAATGTATTACAGATTTATCAAGGAAGTGTCACTGTATGTTGTTGCTACGGCGTCTCAAGAGGGACAAACAGTAATATTGCTTCGCCTAGCCGAGTTTGCTAAAAACAAAGTGAACTAAGTATGCGGACGCCTTTACAGTGGTGCTTTATGTTGACCTGATTACAACTACAGTACATGGTACTATTCTGTACAACCTTGCTGCCATTGTGAATGCTCAGGAAATCACAGGAAACCCAGTGCAGCAGGTGTTCACAGTTTCATTACATCAGGCTTGGGTCAGCCTCTACGTGTTACCCAAATGTGCACCAAGGGCAGGAGTGGAGAGTGGTGTGTAATGATGGGGAAATAATGAGGCCTCGCTCTGCTCTGTAACTGGAGGCTCATGGTGCTTAGCTCCTCGTTATCTCTCTCTCTCTCTCTGAGCTACCAGGCCAATCCTCTCCTCACCAGGCCACTGTGTCAGGGCTCAGCCATGAGACAATCCAACACACACACAACCGATTCACACACACACACACACACACACATCTGTATGCACGCAGACACCTATGCACACACACACACACACACACACACACACACACACACACACACACACACACACACACACACACACACACACACACACACACACACACACACACACACACACACACACACACACACACACACACACACATTCACAAATATACGCAAGCGCACACACTAACACACACACGCACACAGATACACAGTAGTGAGTGATATACTCAGGCCCTCCTCATGCATCCCAGCACTGTTATTCTATTAAAGTCCCTTTTTCTACAACGAGCGAGCAGTTACCTCTTCAGGTCAAATCAATGATGATCAGAGACAAATGCTCATAACTGCATGGCAAAGTATACAAAAGCCATGGCTTATGCATCGCTAAGGCAAAAGCCAAGCCATACAACATTTTTACACATGATCCCAATCACACCAAGAGCCATACTTTCAGTTAGTGGACCATTTTTTTGTGACAAAGTTCACTCTGGGTAAATACACATCACATAACACACTGGCACAGAGAGATGCAGCAGGGGGAGCAAGAGGCTCTGAGCAACATGGCACAGTGGGGGCTCCCTCTGCATGGCTCCTCACGCCACTGTTGTCCACCTGTTGTAGTATTCCTCTCTTTCACTCTATTCTCAAAATCCCTCACTCTCTTTCCTTCTCCGATTTAATTTGAGTTGGGAAACATAATATTCTGCCATCACAGAACAACAACTAAAAAAGAACCTTGGGCTTGTTCAATTTTAATAAGGTTCTCCCGGCAACTCCACCCTCCCGTAATTGCTTTGTGTATTTCCCCTATGGGGACGAGCGCTCTTGTTTGTTATCGGCGTAGAGCCGCTGAATTCACAGATGAACTGTGCTGGCTCCCTCCCCATATACCCCGGCAGCCTCTCTCCTCCCGCTACCAGTAAAAAAAAAAAAATCACACAATCACAAAGGAATATTCCAGTGCATGGCCTAATTATTATAGATTTCTTCCATTTTCCTTCAGTATTTTGACAAAATGCATGTAGCGTCTGGAAACTGCACTTAATTTGACTTGTGTTACAGGAAATGAGAGTCTGTCAGCCTGAATTGATTCATTTATTGTGTTATTAGGAATATTTTATTTACATTGATTCAGTTGGTTAACATGTTTAATTTCATGTGCATAGAGTAGTATATCAAATGTAATATGAACAGTATAAACTGTCATGTTGGTTGAGAATTTTTTTTATCCCTATCAACATTATGAGGGGTGGAGTAGCCAAGGTCCAGGCTGAGGTAGTGTATTCAGTCAAGACAGAAGCAGCCAATCAGCTGTCTTGACAGAGGCACAAAAGCCATTCCAGGGCAGAAAAAGATGTGACCATTATAACACCCACTACCTGTTTAGGAACCAACTAAATAAATAATACAATCTGTTAAATCATACTAATTTGTGTATTTGCCAGGATGTGGAGAGTTAGTTATCAAGAAAATTGCAATGGAGGTCCCTAAAGCCTTGTTAACATGAACCATTCTCTCTTAACACCTCCCTTCGCATGCATTGGTAGTGTTGCTAGAGACACCTTCCAGAAGAAGACCTCAGACTTGAGAAACCCAGGTGAGTTTAATCTGTGGTGATAAGGATTTCCATCCCCATGGTTGTGTTTAACAGGAACCACATAAGCGCAACTGAGGTGCCTAATGAATAATAATGATGAATTTGTGCCTAACGAATGCTGTCAATGTAAACACTTGAAAACAAACCCACAGACAATGTCCTCAAACTTGGAGGTACAGCCAAACTGAATTTGAAGATGTTTTTTTCACTCTTGCCATTTTCTTCTCCATGAGAAATGACACGGCCCTTTCTAACAGTGGAGGAAATTGGTTGTATCTATGACACAGAAAGAGACAGTCTTTTTACATGGCGTGGGCTGCATGGCTGACGGGAACAGCGTCGTAATAGGAGGTGATCGTGATGGATCTGCTCACAAGGTACTGTCTCTGTTGTAGAAAATCATCACCCACCGCAAGGGCCAGGCTAACAGATGAGCTCCCACTCTGGCTGAAAGGAGTCATCCCTCTCCTACACCATTACCACCTCTCTCCCCTCTCTTCGCCAGGAGGCAAGCTCTGACCCCCCAAGACTGTGGAGCTCTGGACAGCTGTTGACAATGCCAGGACAAACTGCACCATGTCATTGTCTAATGAAGAAACACTGAGAAAGAGGAGTAGACCTACAGATAACAATGCCACAGGAAAGACAGCAACAGGCAATTTAAAGACACGCAGACACTGAAAAAGGACTCAGAGACTCTGAAACAATCCTCTGTGTCTCAGGAGAGGGATTTTGCCATTTTTTCTCTTCACCTCTATTTTCAAATTAATTCAGTGAGAGCTGAATTAGTTATGCTGCGTGCACAGTGAGGGACGATATGCATATATGCACCCGAGCGCTTATAAAAGCTATTCAGAAATAGATTAAATGTATGTCTAAATTCTTTCATATTTTGACAGAGAGCCAGCATCTATAAGACAAAACCACACACTGTGCAGCTGCCTGAGAAAGAATCCAACACCATCTCCTGCTTTACCTCTCCACAGGAATTAACTACTCACTAAGACAAACTAAACTCAACAAAAATAGAAACGTCCTCTCACTGTGAACTGCGTTTATTTTCAGCAAACTTAACATGTGCAAATATTTATATGAACATAACAAGATTCAACAACTGAGACATAAACTGAACAAGTTCCACAGACATGTGACTAACAGAAATGGAATAATGTGTCCCTGAACAAAGGGGGGGTCAAACTCAAAAGTAACAGTCAGTATCTGGTGTGGCCACCAGCTGCATTAAGTACTGCAGTGCATCTCCTCCTCATGGACTGCACCAGATTTGCCCGTTCTTGCTGTGAGATGTTACCCCACTCTTCCACCAAGGCACCTGCAAGTTCCCGGACATTTCTGGGCAGAATGGCCCTAGCCCTCCCCCTCTGATCCGACAGGTCCCAGACGTGCTCAATGGGATTGAGATCCGGGCTCTTCGCTGGCCACGGCAGAACATTGACATTCCTGTCTTGCAGGAAATCACACACAGAACGAGCAGCATGGCTGGTGGCATTGTCATGCTGGGGGGTCATGTCAGGATGAGCCTGCAGGAAGGGTACCACATGAGGAGGATGTCTTCCCTGTAACGCATAGCGTTGAGATTGCCTGCAATGACAACAAGCTCAGTCGGATGATGCTGTGACACACGGCCCCAGACCATGACGGACACTCCACCTCCAAATCGATCCCGCTCCAGAGTACAGGCCTCGGTGCAACGCTCATTCCTTCGGCGATAAACGCAAATCCGACCATCACCCCTGGTGAGACAAAACCACGACTCGTTGGTGAAGAGCACTTTTTGCCAGTCCTGTCTGGTCCAGCGATGGTGTTGCCGGTGATGTCTGGTGAGGACCTGCCTTACAAGCCCTCAGTGCGGCCTCTCTCAACCTATTGCGGACAGTCTGAGCACTGATGGAGGGATTCTGCGTTCCTGGTGTAACTCGGGCAGTTGTTGTTGCCATCCTGTACCTGTCCCGCAGGTGTGATGTTCGGATGTATCGATCCTGTGCAGGCGTTGCTACACGTGGTCTGTCACTGTGAAGATGATCAGCTGTCTGTCCTGTCTCCCTGTAGCGCTGTCTTAAGCACCTCACAGTATGGACATTGCAATTCATTGCCCTGGCCACATCTGCAGTCCTCATGCATCCTTGCAGCATGCCTAAGGCACGTTCACGCAGATGAGCAGGGACCCTGGGCATCTTTCTTTTGGTGTTTTTCAGAGTCAGTAGAAAGGCCTCTTTCATGTCCTAAGTTTTCATAACTGTCACCTTAATTGTCTACCGTCTGTAAGCTGTTAGTGTCTTAACGACCGTTCCACAGGTGCATGTTAATTAATTGTTTATGGTTCATTGAACAAGCATGGGAAACAGTGTTTAAACCCTTTACAATGAATATCTGTGAAGTTATTTGGATTTTTACGAACTATCTTTGAAAGACAGGGTCCTGAAAAAGGGACGTTTCTTTTTTTGCTGAGTTTATATACTATATTCCATACATATCGCTCAAACAGGACTTGAGAAGTAGAATCAGTAAATACTATAGTTCCCCCTTCTTTTGCAGCAGTTGGAGTTGTTTAAGCTCAAAGCCTTGCTTTTCAAAGTTTCAGGGTTGACTTTTTTTGTGACAGTCATTGCATTTTATATATATATATTTGGACAGGGATGTTCTTCTGATAAAGTGTTCAATTCCATCCATGTGCTCCTCTGTAGGAGAAGGAGCTGGCCTATAGAAGTGTTTTATAGATCACGGCTATTCAACTATATTCTTACAGGGGCCATATGTTAAAAAATATATATAACTGCATTTTCTACATGCAATTATTCTTCAGAAGAACTGTATAAAAAAGCACACACCAATAAAGCACTTTTCTTAAAATGAAATGTTGCTAAAAGTAATTTGGAAAGAAGTGGAGGACGCTCAACCAACGTAAGAAATGGAGGGCGCTCAACCAACGTAATAAATGGAGGGCGCTCAACCAACGTAAGAAATGGAGGGCGCTCAACCAACGTAATAAATGGAGGGCGCTCAACCAACGTAAGAAATGGAGGGCGCTCAACCAACGTAATAAATGGAGGGCGCTCAACCAACTTAATAAATGGAGGGCGCTCAACCAACGTAAGAAATGGAGGGCGCTCAACCAACGTAATAAATGGAGGGCGCTCAACCAACATAATAAATGGAGGGCGCTCAACCAACATAAGAAATGGAGGGCGCTCAACCAACATAATAAATGGAGGGCGCTCAACCAACATAATAAATGGAGGGCGCTCAACCAACATAAGAAATGGAGGGCGCTCAACCAACGTAATAAATGGAGGACGCTCAACCAACGTAATAAATGGAGGGCGCTCAACCAACATAAGAAATGGAGGGCGCTCAACCAACGTAATAAATGGAGGGCGCTCAACCAACGTAAGAAATGGAGGGCGCTCAACCAACATAAGAAATGGAGGGCGCTCAACCAACATAATAAATGGAGGGCGCTCAACCAACATAAGAAATGGAGGACGCTAAACCAACATAAGAAATGGAGGGCGCTCAACCAACGTAATAAATGGAGGGCGCTCAACCAACATAAGAAATGGAGGACGCTCAACCAACATAAGAAATGGAGGGCGCTCAACCAACGTAATAAATGGAGGACGCTCAACCAACATAAGAAATGGAGGGCGCTCAACCAACCTAATAAATGGAGGGCGCTCAACCAACGTAATAAATGGAGGGCGCTCAACCAACGTAATAAATGGAGGGCGCTCAACCAATATAAGAAATGGAGGGCGCTCAACCAACATAAGAAATGGAGGACGCTCAACCAACGTAAGAAATGGAGGGCGCTCAACCAACGTAATAAATGGAGGGCGCTCAACCAACGTAATAAATGGAGGGCGCTCAACCAACGTAATAAATGGAGGGCGCTCAACCAACATAAGAAATGGAGGGCGCTCAACCAACATAAGAAATGGAGGACGCTCAACCAACGTAATAAATGGAGGGCGCTCAACCAACGTAATAAATGGAGGGCGCTCAACCAATGTAATAAATGGAGGACGCTCAACCAACGTAAGAAATGGAGGACGCTCAACCAACGTAAGAAATGGAGGACGCTCAACCAACGTAATAAATGGAGGGCGCTCAACCAACATAAGAAATGGAGGACGCTCAACCAACGTAATAAATGGAGGACGCTCAACCAACGTAAGAAATGGAGGGCGCTCAACCAACGTAATAAATGGAGGACGCTCAACCAACATAAGAAATGGAGGACGCTCAACCAACGTAATAAATGGAGGGCGCTCAACCAACGTAAGAAATGGAGGGCGCTCAACCAACATAAGAAATGGAGGGCGCTCAACCAACGTAATAAATGGAGGGCGCTCAACCAACATAATAAATGGAGGGCGCTCAACCAACGTAAGAAATGGAGGGCGCTCAACCAACGTAATAAATGGAGGGCGCTCAACCAACGTAATAAATGGAGGACGCTCAACCAACATAAGAAATGGAGGACGCTCAACCAACGTAAGAAATGGAGGGCGCTCAACCAACGTAAGAAATGGAGGGCGCTCAACCAACATAAGTTGAGGTGCAACCAAAAAATTTGATAATCATTCAAAAGGAAATGGAACAACGCTCACTCACCATTTTTTGTATTTTATTGATACAACAATTAAAAGCTTATTATAAGTAATTAGGTCATTTTAAAATCATCTGAAAACTAAGCAGCTCAATAAATAATACAAAGATATGTCAAATCAGGTAGTGCCCAATTCCAGTCTAAAAGAAGTATGCTTTGAATGCATTTCCCTTGTGAGCATCCGAGAGGAAAACAGAAGTCGTAGCTTTCAGGAGTGGGGTCAAACTATTTTGTAGCTTAAACCTTACAAACACTAGAGCCAAATTCATATAAAGGAAAAAGTATCAACATGCCACATAGGCGCTAGAAACTGCGAAAAACCGCTAGAAACAACACTATAGAAAACCGCAATAGTGCTTGTTATTTTGGCACTGGATGTCAGATTTTGGCGGGGATATTTTTCCAGATCTTTAATTAATGTTCAGAATTGACCAAAGGGTCTAAATGTATAAACAGATCTGGCCAACAGGCCACCAACTGAATAGCCCTGATATAGAGGGACCCAGCAGATTTCCCTGGTGAAACTAAAACCTTAGTTCTCCACCTAATCATTCAGTATGGCAGCAGTACTGCAGTAGGCACTCCTTTTCACAAATTTGTTTTGAGCAATCTTAACATGTTGACATATTGATTGTCATTTACATTGAGTGTACAAAACGTTGCTCTTTCCATGACAGATTGACCAGGTGAATCCAGGTGAAAGCTATGATCCCTTAATGCCACTTGTTAAATCCACTTCAATCAGTGTAGATGAAGGGGAGGTGACAGGTTAAAGAAGGATTTTTAAGTCTTGAGAGAATTGAGACATGGATTGTGTGTTTGCAATTCAGAGGTCGAATAGGCAAGAGCAAAGATTTAAGTGCCTTTGAGTGGGGTATGGTAGTAGCTGCCAGGCGCATACTGGACACAGAGACATAATTTTATCCACAAGTTCATCTATCTCTGTGGAAGTAGATTAAGGGCCTCATTGCCAAAATCCTGAAGTATCCCTTTAACAGCCAAGTGGAAAAACTTCCTGCCTGCAGCAGTAACACCCTGATCTGTCACTTATATGGTCAGGCCGCTCCAGCTCTCTGCTGAATGCCAGGCTCAGGGCCCACAGCACACACAGGCAGATGGATAGCCTTTCAGGAAGTCAGCTACACGCAGGTTCAGGCCAGCTGACTCCTCTGGCCAAGTTACTCAGCACTTTCGGTGTCCACTCAGGAGAGACGGACCTGGGAGCACATCCAACTGCTCTGACTGCCATCAGGTGGGAAAACACAGGCAAGGCAGATCTGTTAACAAAAGGTTATTCTAACAACTCTCCGATCACATCCATCCTTATCCAAGGCGTTTGATGTGTACATTCTGTTACATTCATTGTCTTACGAACCTTCCCTTCATTTTTTCAACTCTAGAAAAAGTAAAAGACTTCTGAAGCAGAGGTTTCCATATCTCCACAGACAATTATTATTATTATTTGTTTTAAATGTTTCACCTTTATTTAACCAGGTAGGCTAGTTGAGAACAAGTTCTCATGTACAACTGCGACCTGGCCAAGATAAAGCATAGCAGTGTGAACAGACAACAACACAGAGTTACACATGGAGTAAACAATAAACAAGTCAATAACACAGTAGGGGGAAAAAATGAGTCTATATACATTGTGTGCAAAAGGCATGAGGAGGTAGGCAATAAATAGGCCATAGGAGCGAATAATTACAATTTAGCAGATTAACACTGGAGTGATAAATCATCAGATGATCATGTGCAAGTAGAGATACTGGTGTGCAAAAGAGCAGAAAAGTAAATAAATAAAAACAGTAAGGGGATGAGGTAGGTAAATTGGGTGGGCTGTTTACAGATGGACTATGTACAGCTGCAGCGATCGGTTAGCTGCTCAGATAGCAGATGTTTAAAGTTGGTGAGGGAAATAAAAGTCTCCAACTTCAGCGAGTTTTGCAATTCGTTCCAGTCACAGGCAGCAGAGAACTGGAAGGAAAGGCGGCCAAATGAGGTGTTGGCTTTTGGGATGATCAGTGAGATATACCTGCTGGAGCGCTACGTGTGGGTGTTGTTATGGTGACCAGTGAACTGAGATAAGGCGGAGCTTTACCTAGCATGGACTTATAGATGACCTGGAGCCAGTGGGTCTGGCGACGAATATGTAGCGAGGGCCAGCCGACTAGAGCATACAGGTCGCAGTGGTGGGTGGTATAAGGTGTTTTAGTAACAAAACGGATGGCACTATGATAAACTGCATCTAGTTTGCTGAGTAGAGTATTGGAAGCTATTTTGTAGATGACATCGCCGAAGTCGAGGATCGGTAGGATAGTCAGTTTTACTAGGGTAAGTTTGGCGGTGTGAGTGAAGGAGGCTTTGTTGCGAAATAGAAAGGATTGGAGATGTTTAATATGAGTCTGGAAGCAGAGTTTACAGTCTAGCCAGACACCTAGGTATTTATAGATGTCCACATATTCTAGGTCGGAACCGTCCAGGGTGGTGATGCTAGTCGGGCGGGCGGGTGCAGGCAGCGAACGGTTGAAAAGCATGCATTTGGTTTTACTAGCGTTTAAGAGCAGTTGGAGGCCACGGAAGGAGTGTTGTATGGCATTGAAGCTCGTTTGGAGGTTAGATAGCACAGTGTCCAAGGAAGGGCCAGAAGTATACAGAATGGTGTCGTCTGCGTAGAGGTGGATCAGGGAATCGCCCGCAGCAAGAGCAACATCATTGATATATACAGAGAAAAGAGTCGGCCCGAGAATTTAACCCTGTGGTACCCCACAGGGGAGAGACTGCCAGCGGACCGGACAACATGCCCTCCGATTTGACACACTGAACTCTGTCTGCAAAGTAGTTGGTGAACCAGGCAAGGCAGTCATCAGAAAAACCGAGGCTACTGAGTCTGCCGATAAGAATATGGTGATTGACAGAGTCGAAAGCCTTGGCCAGGTTGATGAAGACGGCTGCACAGTACTGTCTTTTATCGATGGCGGTTATGATATCATTTAGTACCTTGAGCGTGGCTGAGGTGCACCCTTGACTGGCTCGGAAACCGGATTGCACAGCGGAGAAGGTACGGTGGGATTCGAGATGGTCAGTGATCTGTTTATTAACTTGGCTTTCGAAGACCTTAGATAGGCAGGGCAGGATGCATATAGGTCTGTAACAGTTTGGGTCCAGGGTGTCTCCCCTTTTGAAGAGGGGGATGACCGCGGCAGCTTTCCAATCCTTGGGGATCTCAGACGATATGAAAGAGAGGTTGAACAGGCTGGTAATAGGGGTTGCGACAATGGCGGCGGATAGTTTCAGAAATAGAGGGTCTAGATTGTCAAGCCCAGCTGATTTATATGGGTCCAGGTTTTGCAGCTCTTTCAGAACATCTGCTATCTGGATTTGGGTAAAGGAGAAGCTGGGGACGCTTGGCTTGGACCCCTAAGACCCTCAGAAGCTTTTACAGATGCACAATTGAGAGCATCCTGTCAGGCTGTATCACCGTCTGGTACAACAACTGCACCGCTTGCAACCGCAGGGCTCTCTAGAGGGTGGTGTGGTCTGCCCAACGCATCACTGGGGGCACACTGCCTGCCCTCCAGGACATCTACAGCACCCGATGTCACAGGAAGGCCAAAAAGATCATCAAGGATATCAACCTCCTGAGCCAAGGCCTGTTCACCCCGCTATCATCCAGAAGGTGAGGTCAGTACAGGTGCATCAAAGCTGGGACAGAGAGACTGAAAAACTGCTTCTATCTCAAGGCCATCAGACTGTTAAATAGCCATCACTAGCTGGCTACCACCTGGTTACTCAACCCTGCATCTTAGAGGCTGCTGCCCTATATACATAGACATGGAATCACTGGACACTTTAATAATGGGACACTAGGCACTTTAATAATGTTTACATACTGCTTTACTCATCTGATATGTATATACTGTATTCTATTCTACTGTATTTTAGTCAATGCCACTCCAACATTGCTCGTCCTAATAACTCCGACATTGCTCATCCTAATATTTATATATTTCTTAATTCCATTCTTTATCTTTTAGATGTATGTGTATTGTGAATTGTTAGATACTACTGCACTGTTGGAGCTAGGAACACAAGCATTTCGCTACATCCGCAATAACATCTGCTAAATATGTGTATGTGACCAATACAATTTGATTTGGAATGTTTGATACCGGACCATTCATTCCATCAAATCAAATTTTATTGGTCACATACACATGTTTAGCAGATGTTATTGCGGGTGTAGCGAAATGCTTGTAAATTCCAGGCATTACAATGAGCGTGTCCTCCTATAGCTCCCACCAGCCTCCTCTGTTCTGAAGTGAACTTAGAACACAATCTCCTTTCAGTTAGCTCAGGTCATACTGTGTAATTAATTAGGGAAAGAGTGTTCTGTATTGACACTACCAGCCACTGCCACATCACTCATGTTTGAATATGTAAAAACTATGGAGACCATTTAATGGAATGTGGTTGTCTCTTATTAAGAGGATATCAGAAATAATGAGTAAGGTATTTGTGATGGGTAGAACACAGTATTGTGCATGATTTAGATTGAGGATAAAACAGAAACATCTAGCTTTTGTGGCAGTTTTGTTGCATGCCCCCTACTGTTTGACGGAATATGACCTCACTACTGCAACACACACAGAGATCAAATGCAATATATTTTCCTATAAGCCCATCAGCCCAAACAAACGGGACCTTTAACTGCTGCTGAAACAACAGGGGAGACTGAAGTACTATAACTAATTGCCTAGCAGAGGTGAAAGACACCTGCAGGACTGATTGCTGATTGCCTGGCAGAGGTGAAGAAAACACACCCCTATAATACAAAAACGCCCACATATTAGCAAGACTGTCACACAAAGGTTACGTTTACACAAGCAGCACAATTCTGATATATATTTTTTTCACTAACTGGTCTTTTGACCAATCAGATCTATTCACATCAGATATTTTTCAGAGCTGATCTGATTAGACCAGTTAGTTAAAAACATATCAGAATAGGCCGGCCTGTGTAAATGCAGCCATATACTGTAGGCCTGAAATTAATTCAAGTCCACAACGACAGTCACAAGTACTGAGCACAGGCAATTCAAACAGCAATGATTAAGTAGGCTATTAGGTAAAAGACAGCACTACTCTTGCATGTACGCATCCTCACAAGCAAACACACGCATTCACACTCTTGATGAACCCATGGAACCACATAGTGAGCGTTTGTTAACTGATTCAGAGAGGGGAATGGGGACTGGAACTGTTATCCTGTGCTTAGTTCCATTCCGTTCCTTTTTTTATCCTGAATAACTCCCCAGTCCTTAACGATTACAAGCATACCCATAACATGATGCAGCCACAACTATGCATGAAAATATGTTGTATTGGATTTGCCTGAAACACTTTGTATTCAGGAAGAAAATTTAAAGCTGCAATATGAAACTTTTTGGCCAACAAAATTCACATAGAAATGTGAATTACAGATCTGTAATTCTCATTGAAAGCAAGTCTAAGCGGTAGATCTCTTCTATGTGCTCTATTTATATGCTTCCTGTTACGTTTTTGTGTATTTTACTTTTGGTTTTGTTCACCAGCTTCAAACAGCTGAAAATACAATATTTTTTTGTTATTTCACAGCGGTTTAGATGGTATAATGATTCTCTACACTATACTTGATTGTTTTGTCACATAAACGGAAATTAGGCAAACCTATAATTCTAGCAACCAGGAAAATGGCAGAGCGATTTCTGCATCTTTTCTTGCAGTATTACTTTAGTGCCTTGTTGAAAACAGAATGCATGAATATTGTTATTCTGTACAGGACTCATTCTTTCACTCTGTCAGGTTAGTATTGTGGAGTAACTACAATGTTGATCCATCCTTAGTTTTCTCCTGTTACAGCTATTAAATTCTGTAACTGTTTTAAATAAATATTGGCTTCATGGTGAAATCCCTGAGCGGTTTCCTTCCTCTCCAGCAACTGAGTTACGATGGACACCTGTATCTTAGTGACTGAGTGTATTGATACACCATCCAAAGTGTAATAACTTCACCATGCTCAAAGGGATGAATGTCTGCTTTTTTTTACCCATCTACCAATAGGTTGCCTTTGCGAGGCATTGGAAAACATCCCTGGGGAAGGGAATTAAATAGACCCGTTAGCAAAAAGAGCTTTGAAACAAGATATGATTGATATTAATGTTCCACTGGTTAGAGGTGAGGCAAGATTCAAAGGTCAGATTAGGAAGGAAGAGGTGGTGTTTGCTCGATTGTGCTTAGGACATTGTACATTGAAATCGCCATTACATCTGGTTGGCAAGCATGTGAGTGGTTTGTGTCTGGAGGGTATGGTCGATGAAACGGTGGAGCATGTGTTGTTATATTGTTGTAAGTATGTTAAAGAGAGGGAAAGACTGAAGTGTAGAGTCATTGGACGGGGTTGGGGGTTTTGGAAGGGATTTGGGGGATGGGGGAGGGTCTATTAGAAGTTAGTAGAAGTACTGAGTTAGGTAGGAGGATTTAGAAATGTTGTAATCTGTGATTGACCACACACTCCAGCACAGTAGGTGGCGGCATGCACCTTTAACAATGGTTTTTGCAAACCGCCATTATATCATAGAAGAAAACCTCCTTGGTCTTGAATCTGTGTTTGAAATAGACTGGGGGACCTTACAGATAATTGTATATGTGGGTTACAGATATGAGGTAGTCATTCAAAAATCATGTTAAACACTCTTGCAAACAGAGTGAGTCCATGCAACCTATTATGTGACTTGTTCTGGAATTCTTACTTATTTAGGCTTGCCATAACCAAGGGGTTAAATACTTATTGACTCAAGACATTTCAGCTTTTCATTTTTTATGAATTTTTTAAAATGTCATAAAATATTATGGGGTTTTGTGTGTAGGCCAGTGACAAAAACTCTCAATTTAATCCATTTTAAATTCAGTCTAACACAAATGGAAAAAGTCAAAGGGTGTGAATACTTTCTGAAGGCTCTCTAACTGGTTTGTATGTGTGGGGCTTTAGCTGAGATTGTTCCACATAATTCATAAAGATTGCTCATGAAGGAAGTTGGGTTGCACGCTTCCACACCAGTTTCAAGTCCTGTGATCCACACACTGAATTTACAGGAATGATTTTCAAGTTATTCTGTTTCCTTTTTTTAGGAAATTGATTTCCCTTTCTAGGTTAGTTTGTGCTGTTTCGAGTTCATGGAGTTGCCCCCGTTCCACTTTATTTGAGTAGGTATTCACTTTTGAAGTGAGCCGGGCAAGAGATTCATTTATCGGTTTAAATTGCAAGTCGAGGGCAGAGGTAATTTCCTCACAAACAATCTCTCAGATAGTAGTGGCCAACTCTTTCTGTTGTCGGGTGTTGAGAGCCACCATGTTCCCACAGGTGTATTGTGAATGGAAAGATGCCAGGTACTGGAGTGAAATAAACCTGCTATTGTACCATGTAATACAGTAAATGTCCCACACCATAATGTGATGGAATACAGTATGTTAAATTTTTTTTGAAAATAACTCAGTTCATAGTTATTTTGCTAAAGAAAAGCCATGAGATAGTCACTCGTTTCAATGCATGACACCGGAACCGGAATACCGGAACCGGAATCCCTTTTGCAGTCTTTGACTCTCACTGTCCCCTTTCCTCCCACCCGGCTCAACCTTCCCCTCCCAAACTTCCGGAGGACCAATCATCGTTCTACTCCCTCCTCTCTTCCTTCTCTTCTTCTGTATCCGCTGCGAAAGACATTTACTATCACTCTAAATGTCAAGCTTTTGCCTCAAACCCTGGGAAACGTTTCTCCACTTTCTCCTCCGTCTTTAATCCTCTTTAAAAAAAGGTTGACGACATCCGATCCTCATTCACTGAGCCCACTGATCCCTCTCACACAGAACTACCCTACGCTTTGACCTCTTTCTCCTGTCTCTTTCCAGATCAAATCCTGTGACTAGTGATCTTTGGCCGCCCAACAACCTGCCCAATTGACCCCATCCCCTCCTCCGTTCTCATTCCTGATCACTGGCTGCGTCCCCTCTGACTTCAAGATGGCCAAAGTCGCTCCCCTCAACCTCAACAACTCCACGGTGTCCCCCTCACCGTAGAGAAAATATTTTTGGCATGCCCCAGGACAACGCCCTGTCATTCTCTGCAGTGACTCGCTCCTGCAGGTTCATGCTCTACAACATCCATAGTGTATGACCTTTGATCCCACAGGAAGTGGTGCAGGTCCTAATCTAGGCACTTATCATCTGCCTTCTAGACTACTGCGACTCTCTGTTGCCTGGGCTCCCTCCTTGTGCCATCAAACCCCTGCAACTTATCCAGTATGTCGCAGCCCTCCTTGTGTTCAACTTTCCTAAGTTCTCCCATGTCACTCCGCTCCTCCGCACACTCCACTGGCTTCCAGTCAAAGATATGTCATCTTCAAGACCCTGGTACTTGCATATGGACCAACAGGGGGAAGTGCCCCTCCTTACCTTCAGGCTATGCTCAAACCCTACATCCCAACCCGAGCACTCCATTCCGCCACCTCTGGTCTCTTGGCCAGGAGAGTAGCTCCGCTCAGCCCAGTCAAACCTCTTCTCTGTCCTGGCACCCCAATGGTGAAACAAGCTTGCCCCTAAAGTCAGGACAGCGGAGTCCCTGCCCAGCTTCCGAAAACGTCTGAGTATCTTAAATAACTCTCACGGCCCTCCCAACGCCCCCCTTCCGCTGCCTCCAAAAAAGGCACTTGTCTTTTCCTACTAGCACTGACTTTGCTGATAAATACTTTATTGAGGGAAAATATACATGATATGATTGTGATGTGTTGTTGTCTCACTCCTTATCTTAAGATGAATGCACTAATTGTAAGTCGCTCTGGAGAAGAGTGTCTGCTAAATGACTAAAATGTAAAATGTATCACGAGCACAGCATGGATTTAATCCTTGCTTTTACATGGTGGTGAAGCTACGTACAAAGATGACAGCTACTTTAATCCAAACCAAATGCATCAGGAATACATAACGAGTATCATGTTTTTACTATAGTAAAATATTTGGGTAGAGAACACTCTGTAGCACCAGCTGACTTCTGAATGTGAATTCATTTCAGAAGCAGAACAGAGGCAGAACCCTGGACACAGGAGGTTAGTAATCGTGACAGTTTGTATATGCACAGAAATTGCAAGACTTTAAATACTTATTCAAAGCTGCAATTAAAAAGCTCATGTTACTAATTGGTGAACATCCTCCTTGAATGAAACATGTTTGGTTATTGTTCCCCAGAGTGTTGATGTGGATGTTGTTTGTTCGTCCTAGCAGATGTACGACGATTTGCATCAGAAATGTAAATTTGTCTGGTAAGTAGGTTAGTGAGCAGAGAAGAGAAAGGCGATCACTGCAGATTCTTCTAAAGAAAGCAGATCAGAGCAGATCAAATGGTAGCCAACTGTGTGGTGATTGCAGATGGGATCCTGGCATGGTTGGCCCTATGCTCCGGATGCTTCTGTGGACAGGCACTCCAGGCTTTGTCTCTCACCAGCCAATGGTGCCAGCTCTCAGCTAGCTGCAGGTGTGGCAGCCTGGCAGGAAGGTGTAACAATACTTCCCTGCTTCCTCTCCACCATAGTATAGTATACATTGTACATCTCTTCCTGCTTCCTCTCTCCTCTCTCCCTCCCAAACTTCCATCAGCAGAGTCCGTCGCATGGTGCCCCACATAGCAGTACTGCTCCGGGTCAGTGTGCCTCAGTAGGTCAGTGTGCCTCAGTAGGGAGAGGGACAGGCCTGGTTGTACCCCTCAAACACAACAGGATCATTCCCCGCCGACACCTCTTTTTTTCTGAGGGAAACACTCCCTCACACCATAATGGCCTCCCCTGTAATTACCGTCATTTGTCAAAAGCACACCTGATTTATAGTCAATTAAAAATACACCGGAAAAGAGGCTGTGGGTCCTGCTGAAACAGAGGGATGTGATTAATGTAGCACAATTACTACAACCATGAGAGTGGAATGATCTGGATTTGAATTCTGCCATGCAGAAAACACTGGGAACCCCAGTCCCCGAGTCAACCATGTCCTACAGAAAGCACCCAGAGTTAGAAAGTAGAGCGACAGTATGAAAGTTCAGCTATTCAGGTTACACTAACAGTTAAAAAACGAGTGGAACATATGATCCATGTTAAAACTTCTTGTCAATAGGGAGCGCTATTTCCACTTTGGGAAAAATCGTGCCCAAATATAACGGCCTCGTACTCTATTCTAGATCTTACAATATGCATTATTACTATTGGATAGAAAACACTCTCAAGTTTCTAAAACTGTTTGAATTATATCTGTGAGTAAAACAGAACTCATTTTGCAGCAAACTTCCTGACAGGAAGTGAAAAATCTGAAATCGAGCCTCTGTTCCAGGGCCTTCCTATTCAATTGCCTGAAATCTATGGATATACATGCACTTCATACGCCTTCCACTAGATGTCAACAGGCAGTGGGAGGTGGAATGGGGTGTCTAGCTTGATCTGAGGTCGAACAAGAGCTCTTGGAATGACGTGACCACAATTTCCTTTCTCTACCTAGGCGCGGGAAGGACATCAGCATTGGCTTATGAAAAGCGTTCGGTATAGACGGTGGATGTCTCCGGCTCTGATTTTATTTGATAGATGTGATAAAAACATCATAAAGTAGTTTTTTTTCAACCGAGTTGTATCAGTTTATTCAACGTTTATTGCGAGTTTTGGAATTTTCCTTTCTTTGCGTCAGGAGAATTTGGGCATGTTCGCGCCACATGGCTAATGTTGCTAATTCGACAGGAGAAGAGGACATTCTAAAACCAAACAACGATTTATTCTGGACAAAGGACTCCTTGTACAAGATTCTGATGGAAGCTCAGCAAAAGTAAGAACCATTTATGATGTTATTTCGTATTTCTGTGGAAAATGTTTAGTCCTATTTTCCTTCCTTTTTGCGGGCGCTGTCTCGCTATAACGTAAGCTGTTTGTTATGGTAAAGTTATTTTAAAAAATCTAACACGGCGATTGCATTAAGAACTAGTGTATCTTTCATTTGCTGTCCAACATGTATTTTTTAGTAAAGTTTATGATGAGTTCTTTGATTAGATGACTGTCCAAAATATCTCCGGAGAATTTTGTGCATTTTGGCTACGTATTCACAATGTAAAACCAAGATTTGTACCTCTAAATATGCACATTTTCGAACAAAACATATATGTATTGTGTAACATGATGTTATAAGACTGTCATCTGATGAAGTTGGTCAAGGTTAGTGATTAATTTTATATCTTTTGCTGGTTTTTGCGAATGCTATCTTTGCGGTGAATGAATGCGGTTGTGTGTTTGGCTATTGTGGTAAGCTAATATAATGCTATATTGTGTTTTCGCTGTAAAACACTTAAAAAATCGGAAATATTGGCTGGATTCACAAGATGTTTATCTTTCATTTGCTGTACACCATGTATTTTTCATAAATGTTTTATGATGAGTATTTAGGTATTTCACGTTGCTCTCTGTAATTATTCTGGCTGCTTTGGTGATATTTTTTATGGTAGCTGCAATGTAAAACTATGATTTATACCTCAAATATGCACATTTTCGAACAAAACATAGATTTATTGTATAACATGTTATAAGACTGTCATCTGATGAAGTTGTTTCTTGGTTAGTGACTAATTATATCTCTATTTGGTCGGTTTTGTGATAGCTACCTATGCGGTAGAAAAATTGTGAAAATATGCAGTTGAGTCTTTTGCTATTGTGGTTAGCTAATAGAAATACATATTGTGTTTTCGCTGTAAAACATTTTAAAAATCGGAAATGATGGCTGGATTCACAAGATGTTTATCTTTCATTTGCTGTATTGGACTTGTGATTTCATGAAAATTATGTTATATGATATCCCTGTGGCGTTAGGCTAGGCTATGCTAGTCAGCTTTTTTGATGGGGGGGATCCCGGATCCGGGTTTGTGACTCGTTAGAGGTTAAAGACTACTATGACAGTAGGTTTATCGAGTCTTGTAGACTATCTTCAAAGCAAACTTTTAAGCAACAGTTGGCTTTGTAGCAAACCACTCCTATGTTAAAGGTCCTTCAAGTCAAACTTCATGTTGACAAATGCAGCATGAGGCAATGCAAAGGTACTATTGAAAAACGACGACTTCCAGCAGCACCAGAAAAGCATACATGAACTGTATGGGAATGAGGTTGAAGTTCTGTGAAGAGAAAAAACAGACAGAATATAAAAAGCAAATCTCCTCTTTAATATTCAACACGATAGAGGATTTTGTTGGGGGTGAATAGGTCTCAAGATTGGCTGCGCTTATCAAATGAACACATATATCTTGAAAGCTTCAATTTGTGTGTGTGTCGTTCCATGAACATGCTACCAGGGCTGGCGTTATGGGCGGGCCCTATGGGGCCTGGGCTGCCCTACAGTACCTCCTTGCCTGTCCAAATAAAATCTTTTAAATATCGATCATTTATTTGACTGAGATGCGCGCTGACAGAAAGACACATCAATCTCAGATAAAGCATCCGAGCGAGCAAAACAGCTCCCCTCTGTCTCCGTAAATGTAGACCATGTATCTGATTCAAAAGGACAAAAGGAGTATGACATGTCATACTTTTAATGGCCAGACAGTATCAGATACATGGGTTACATATAGCAAAACAGAGTGGCGCTGTTTCGCTCGCTAGTTTCAGCAGAGAGGAAGAGGCGAAGCAAGATGGCTCACTCTCGCCAAAATCTGTCCTGAATAAGCCCAATGCGTTTCTATGGGCATAATATGCAGATCTAAGCTTATTGTCTGCATTCCCACCTTTGGGACAACAACTCTCATTGAGAGGGCGGATACATGAGCATCTCATCTCATATACAGATCTCTGGTTTCAGGAAGTTTACAGTGCACTGTTCGGATGGATGCTGGCTTCCCCTAAAGTAAATTGATGTTTTGTCAAAACTATATAATTACTTCTGTCTAAATAAAACCACTCAAAATACTTTACCAGAGGGCTTGACTTAGCCACAGAACATCATTAGCTTCTTAAATTGTTTTTGCTTTGGATTGTTTCAAATCACAAGTGAGTGCAAAGGCTTATGCCTATTTGGGAAGTCAGCAATTTGTGCAGCGCGAGTGGCAATATGCCTAGCTGCTTATTCAGTTTATAAAACAATATATATATATTTATTTAACTAGGTAGGTCAGTTAAGAATTTATTTTAATTTTACATTAACGGCCTACACGACACTGGGCCAATTGTGTGCCGCCCTATGGGACTTCCGATCACAGCCAGTTGTGATACAGCCTGGGATCGAACCAGGGTCTGTAGTGACACCTCTAGCACTGAGCTGCAGTGCCTTAGACCGCTGCGCCACTCGGGAGCCCAAAAAGCTGCTGCTGTCAGTGAACAACTGACAGGTAATGTGTGAAGATAATGTGTCTTGAGTGTAATTTAAAATGTTGAGACAGGAAGAGGAGGGGTATGTGGTGAAGATATGGGCGTCTCTCTCCAGAATGCATTCACTCAGCTCTCCCGAATGCACTCAGCTGTCTCCCACCTATTCTTGCACATTCTTTGTTTCATTGTGTGAATTGTTTGCCCTTTGATTGTTTATTTTGATCAATTCCAGATTACATATGTAACCAGTAGGCCTAGTAAATTTCTGTAATTTCTTTAGCTGCCAATGGATCACGGTATAGGCTAACAATGTGTCGATATGGCAAAGTCTGGTGCTCTTAAATTAGTTGAATTTTTACTTTTTGATTTTTATCATTTTAATTCAGATTATTATGATTAACCATGTGACAATTTTGAGAAACTAAAACATTATTATTGAAATGGAACTGTTCCACAAAAATGCACATAACTGGCATGCAGATAGGTAGAAATTATAGGATAAATTGTAAGCTTCCCCAAACTTGAAACTCACAAGCTGCCCTTTGGTCTCACAGGAGATCCCATGAGAAAAAGCAGGCCCTATAGAAATCAAATGCCTGTCCAACTGATTAGGTCTGGCGCAGGCCCTGCATGCTACTGAGACTGTGTGTACGTGAGTGTGTGCCTGGAGCACAAGGACAGAGCACTTTATCATGTAAACTGAAAAATCTTGTAGTGGGGTCTCCAGAAGTAAAAATAAAACTGATGAGAGCATGTTCCATTCATCCAATTGATCAAAAACCAGCAGTGTATTCATGGATGCCAAGGGAAGCAAGGCTTCCCCAAAATATGTATTCATGGATGCCAAGGGAAGCAAGGCTTCCCCAAAAATGTATTCATGGATGCCAAGGGAAGCAAGGCTTCCCCAAATTTTTTACCAAGAAATCAAATAAAAAAACATACCTTTCATCTCTCCGTGTTTCATAATTTTCCTTCAATTCGCAAGAGGCTGAATGTATCTCACCGGAGAAACTATCCGAGTGAGCGAAACAGCGCCCCTCTATCTCGCTATGTGTAGGCCATCATTCTGACGCTGTCTGGTCCAAATGAGTATAACACTGTTGCCGCCCGTAGCGTTGAAGCCAAGGGAACCCAAACTGTTATAGACCTATATCCATCCTGCCCTGCCTTTCCAAAATCTTCGAAAGCCAAGTTAACAAACAGATCATCAACCATTTCGAATCCCACCGTACCTTCTCCGCTATGCAATCTGGTTTCCGAGCTGGTCATGGGTGCACCTCAGCCACGCTCAAGGTCCTAAACGATATCACAACCACCATCGATAAAAGACAGTACTGTGCAGCCGTCTTCATCAACCTGGCCAAGGCTTTCGACTCTGTCAATCATCGCATTCTTATCGGCAGACTCAACAGCCTTGGTTTCTCTAATGACTGCCTCGCCTAGTTCACCAACTACTTCTCTGATAGAGTTCATTGTGTCAAATGGGAGGGCCTGTTGTCCGGACCTCTGGCAGTCTCTATGGGGGTGCCACAGAGTTCAATTCTCGGGCTGACTCTTTTTCTCTGATCCACCTCTACACAGACGACACCATTCTGTATACTTCTGGCCCTTCTTTGCACACTGTGGTAACAAACCTCAAGACAAGCTTCAATGCCATACAACACTCCTTCCGTGGCCTCCAACTGCTCTTAAATGCTAGTAAAACTAAATGCATGCTCTTCAACCGATCGCTGCCCGCACCTGCCCGCCCGACTAGCATCACTACTCTGGAGGGTTCTGACTTGTGGACAACTACAAATACCTAGGTGCCTGGTTAGACTGTAAACTCTCCTTCCAGACTCACATTACGCATCTCCAATCCAAAATTAAATCTAGAATCGGCTTATTTCGCAACAAAGCATCCTTCACTCATGCTGCCAAACACATCCTCGTAAAACTGACTATCCTACCGATCCTTGACTTCGGCGATGTCATTTACAAAATAGCCTCCAACACTCTACTCAGCAAACTGGACGTAGTCTATCACAGTGCCATCCCTTTTGTCACCAAAGCCCCAAATACTACCCACCACTGCGACCTGTAAGCTCTCGTTGGCTGGCCTTCGCTTCATATTCGTTGCCAGACCCACTGGCTCCAGGTCATCTATAAGTATTTGCTAGGTAAAGCCTTGCCTTATCTCAGCTCACTGGTCACCATAGCAACACCCACCTGTAGCACATGCTCCAGCAGGTATATTTCACTGGTCATCCCCAAAGCCAACTCCTCCTTTGGCAGCCTTTCCTTCCAGTTCTCTGCTGCCAATGACTGGAACAAATTGCAAAAATCACTGAAGCTGGAGACTTATATCTCCCTCACTAATTTTAACCATCAGCTGTCAGAGCAGCTTACCAATCACTGCACCTGTACACAGCCCATCTGTAAATAGCCCACTCAACTACCTCATCCCCATATTGTTATTTATTTTTGCTCTTTTACACCCCAGTATCTCTACTTGCACATCATCATCTGCACAACTATCACTCCAGTGTTAATGCTAAATTGTAATTATTTCGCCACTATGGCCTATTTATTGCCTTACCTCCCTAATCTTACTACATTTGCACACACCGTGTATAGATTTTTCTATTGTGTTATTGACTGTATGTTTGTTTATCCCATGTTTAACTCTGTGTTGTTGTTTTTGTCGCACTGCTTTGTTTTATCTTGGCCAGGTTGCAGTTGTAAATGAGAACTTGTTCTCAACTGGCCTACCTGGTTAAATAAAGGTTAAATAAAAAAATATGCCATTGACAAAAACTTGAAATGTTGCGTCTTGTTGTGTCGTTGTCCTCCGGTAACTAGCTAGCCAGCTAGCTAAAATTGTCCCTTTCCTAAATTAGCCATGGATGTAGATATGGATTTGGACTTGTGGTTTTACTTAAATCTCCGTACTGGACAATGATTATAACAGCGATTCTGATACAAGCATTAATTCATACATTGTTGTGTCCCTGGCCTGAAAGAATGGAAGTGCCTTGGTGGAAGAGTGGGGTAATATCTCACAGCAAGATCTGGCAAATCTGGTGCAGTCCATGAGGAAGAGATGCACTGCAGTACTTAATGCAGCTGGTGGCCACACCATATACTGACTGTTACCTTTGATTTTGACCCCCCTTTTGTTCAGGGACACATTATTCCATTTCTGTTAGTCACATGTCTGTGGAACTTGTTAAGTTAATGTCTCAGTTGTTGAATCTTGTTATGTTCATACAAATATTTACACATGTTAAGTTTTCTGAAAATAAACGCAGTTGACAATGAGAGGACGTATATTTTTTTGCTGAGTTTATATAGCCTTGAATTTAGTTATTTTATTGTAACTTTTTTTAAACTTTAGTTTAATTTGTAAATATTTTCTTAACTCTTATTTTTCTTAACTGCATTGCTGGTTAAGGGCTAATAAGTAAGCATTTCACGGTAAGGTCTGCACCTGTTGTATTCGGCACAAATAACATTTTATTTCATGTGGTTTCCCAACATTTCACATGTGATATTATAAGTTTCACACGTGTGGTTTTGTACCTGGCAGGATTAAAACCTGTGTCTACGACCATTCGTAAATGGACCATTCGACCATTCAACCAAGAGGGCCACCACTAATTTTGAAGTCTCAGGCGAGGCTACTTCATCACGTGACCATGAGCAACCATGACCGACTAATGTCCGCTACACTTTCACATGCGCATTTTCAAATTTTAATGTCAACTAGGGCTGTCTATCAATAAAAAAACTGCAAGGTCATTGCAGGATTGCTGTGATTAATCATGATTAATCGCAAATTCATAATTTGCTCAAATTGAGCTGTAATTTTAAGATTTTTTATACAAAAAGCGAAACAAGAATATTATAAATATTGCCCAAAATAACAGTTATCAAAATTAGGTAAATTACGGCGTTGGGTCAGTAACCAAAAGGTCGCTGGTTTGAATCCCCAAGCCGACTAGGTGCAAAATCAGTATTGAGCAAGGCACTCAACCTTAATTGCTCCTTTAAGTACCTCTAGATAAGAGTGTCTGCTAAATGACTAAAATGTAAATGTAAAAAGGATAAATAAGGTAATGGAGAGCTAACTTCTCTGTTCTGTTCACTGGGCTTCTTCCAATGATCACTGACCAACATACAGTATGAAGAAGAGAGGCGTGCGCATGCAGCAGTTACGCTCAGAAATGTGAAACTGCAAATGTGATTGTTTTTTACATGTGAAAATGCAATTCCATATGGGAACGTGAGTTTTTCACAAGAACATTTTTCACATGTGAAACTCTGTATTTGATTTAAAATGTATTTGTAATCATGACAATTACAACAATACTGAATGAACACTTTTCTTTTACCTTAATATAATACATCAATAAAATCAATTTAGCCTCAAATAAATAATGAAACATGTTCAATTTGGTTTAAATAATGCAAAAACAAAGTGTTCGAGAAGAAAGTAAAAGTGCAATATGTGCCATGTAAAAAAGCTAACGTTTAAGTTCCTTGCTCAGAACATGAGAACATATGAAAGCAGGTGGTTCCTTTTAACATGAGTCTTCAATATTCCCAGGTAAGAAGTTTTAGGTTGTAGTTATTATAGGAATTATAGGACTATTTCTCTCTATACCATTTGTATTTCATATACCTTTGACTATTGGATGTTCTTATAGGCACTTTAGTATTGCCAGTGTAACAGTATAGCTTCTGACCCGCTCCTCGCCCCTTCCTGGGCTCGAACCAGGAACACATCGACAACAGCCACCCTCGAAGCATCGTTACCCATTTCTCCACAAAAGCCGCGGCCCTTGCAGAGCAAGGGGAACAACTACTCCAAGTCTCAGAGCGAGTGACGTCACCGATTGAAACGCTATTAGCGCGCACCCCGCTAACTAGCTAGCCATTTCACATCGGTTACACCAGCCTAATCTCGGGAGTTGATAGGCTTGAAGTCATAAACAGCTCAATGCTTGAAGCATTGCGAAGAGCTGCTGGCAAACGCACTAAAGTGCTGTTTGAATGAATGCTTACGAGCCTGCTGCTGCCTACCATCGCTCAGTCAGACTGCTCTATCATATATCAAATCATAGACTTAATTATAACATAATAACACACAGAAATACGAGCCTTTGGTCATTGATATGGTCGAATCCGGAAACTATCATTTCGAAAACAAAACGTTTATTCTTTCAGTGAAATACGGTACCGTTCCGTATTTTATCTAACGGGTGGCATCCCTAAGTCTAAATATTGCTGTTACATTGTACAACCTTCAATGTTATCTCATAATTATGTACAATTCTGGCAAATTAATTACGGTCTTTGTTAGGAATAGATGGACTTCACACAGTTCGCAACGAGCCAGGTGGCCCAAACTGCTGCATATACCCTGACTGCTTGCACGGTACGCAAGAGAAGTGACACAATTTCCCTAATTATAAGAAATTCATGTTAGCAGACAATATTAACTAAATATGCAGGTTTAAAAATATATACTTGTGTATTGATTTTAAAGAAAGGCATTGAAGTTTATGGTTAGGTTTGGTGCAACGACAGTGCTAAATCATCACCCGTTTGGCGAAGTAGGCTGTGATTCGATGAGAAATTAACAGGCACCGCATCGATTATATGCAACGCAGGACACGCTAGATAAACTAGTAATATCATCAACCATGTGTAGTTAACTAGTGATTATGTTAAGATTGATTGTTTTTTATGAGATTAAGTTTAATGCTAGCTAGCAACTTAGCTTGGCTTCTTGCTGCCCTCGCGTAACAGGTAGTCAGCCTGCCATGCAGGCTCCTCGTGGAGTGCAATGTAAGGCAGGTGGTTAGAGTGTTGGACTAGTAACCGGAAGGTTGCAAAAACGAATCCCCGAGCTGACAAGGTAAAAATCTGTCGTTCTGCCCCTGAACAAGGCAGTTAACCCACCGTTCCTTGGCCGTCAAAATAAGAATGTGATCTTAACTGGCTTGCCTAGTTAAATAAATCGGCCAAATCGGTGTCCAAAAATACCGATTTACGATTGTTATGAAAACTTGAAATCGGCCCTAATTAATCGGCCATTCCGATTAATCGGTCGACCTCTAGTACAGTGCATTTGGAAAGTATTCAGACCCCTTCCCTTTTTCGACATTTCCTTACTTTACAGCTTTATTCTAAAATTGATGATTTTTTTTTTAATTCACCCTCTACACACAATACCCCATAATGGCAGAGCAAAAACATGTTTTTAGATTTTTTTGCAAATGTATTAAAAATGTAAAACAGGAATACCTTATTTACATAAGTATTCATAAGTATCTTAGCTGGCTACATAGCCGTCTTTGTATCCAAGATAATTGTGTAGTCTAGAGTAATTGTCGAGGTTACCTAGCCAGTTAGAGGTTACCTAGCCAGCTACACTTTCAAACAAAGTCAACAACGCAGCCACTGCTAGCTAGCCTATTTCACCAGCCAGCAGTACTATATCATTTTAGTCAATAAGATTTTTTGCAACGTAAGCTTAACTTTCTGAACATTCGAGACGTGTAGTCCACTTGTCATTCCAATCTCCTTTGCATTAGCGTAGCCTCTTCTGTAGCCTGTCAACTATGTGTCTGTCTATCCCTGTTCTCTCCTCTCTGCACAGACCATACAAACGCTTCACACCGCGTGGCCGCTGCTACTCTAACCTGGTGGTCCCAGCGCGCACGACCCACGTGGAGTTCCAGGTCTCAGGCAGCCTCTGGAACTGCCGATCTGCGGCCAACAAGGCAGAGTTCATCTCAGCCTATGCTTCCCTCCAGTCCCTCGACTTCTTGGCACTGACGGAAACATGGATTACCACTGATAACACTGCTACTCCTACTGCTCTCTCCTCGTCTGCCCACGTGTTCTCGCACACCCCGAGAGCTTCTGGTCAGCGGGGTGGTGGCACTGGGATCCTCATCTCTCCCAAGTGGACATTCTCTCTTTCTCCCCTGACCCATCTGTCTATCGCCTCCTTTGAATTCCATGCTGTCACAGTTACCAGCCCTTTCAAGCTTAACATCCTTATCATTTATCGCCCTCCAGGTTCCCTTGGAGAGTTCATCAATGAGCTTGACGCCCTGATAAGTTCCTTTCCTGAGGATGGCTCACCTCTCACAGTTCTGGGTGACTTTAACCTCCCCACGTCTACCTTTGACTCATTCCTCTCTGCCTCCTTCTTTCCACTCCTCTCCTCTTTTGACCTCACCCTCTCACCTTCCCCCCCTACTCACAAGGCAGGCAATACGCTTGACCTCATCTTTACTAGATGCTGTTCTTCCACTAATCTCATTGCAACTCCCCTCCAAGTCTCCGACCACTACCTTGTATCCTTTTCCCTCTCGCTCTCATCCAACACTTCCCACACTGCCCCTACTCGGATGGTATCGCGCCGTCCCAACCTTCGCTCTCTCTCCCCCGCTACTCTCTCCTCTTCCATCCTATCATCTCTTCCCTCTGCTCAAACCTTCTCCAACCTATCTCCTGATTCTGCCTCCTCAACCCTCCTCTCCTCCCTTTCTGCATCCTTTGACTCTCTATGTCCCCTATCCTCCAGGCCGGCTCGGTCCTCCCCTCCTGCTCCGTGGCTCGACGACTCATTGCGAGCTCACAGAACAGGGCTCCGGGCAGCCGAGCGGAAATGGAGAAAAACTCGCCTCCCTGCGGACCTGGCATCCTTTCACTCCCTCCTCTCTACATTCTCCTCTTCTGTCTCTGCTGCTAAAGCCAATTTCTACCACTCTAAATTCCAAGCATCTGCCTCTAACCCTAGGAAGCTCTTTGCCACCTTCTCCTCCCTCCTGAATCCTCCTCCCCCTCCTCCCCCCTCCTCCCTCTCTGCTGATGACTTCGTCAACCATTTTGAAAAGAAGGTCGACGACATCCGATCCTCGTTTGCTAAGTCAAACGACACCGCTGGTTCTGCTCACACTGCCCTACCCTGTGCTTTGACCTCTTTCTCCCCTCTCTCTCCAGATGAAATCTCGCGTCTTGTGACGGCCGGCCGCCCAACAACCTGCCCGCTTGACCCTATCCCCTCCTCTCTTCTCCAGACCATTTCCGGAGACCTTCTCCCTTACCTCACCTCGCTCATCAACTCATCCTTGACCGCTGGCTACGTCCCTTCCGTCTTCAAGAGAGCGAGAGTTGCACCCCTTCTGAAAAAACCTACACTCGATCCCTCCGATGTCAACAACTACAGACCAGTATCCCTTCTTTCTTTTCTCTCCAAAACTCTTGAACGTGCCGTCCTTGGCCAGCTCTCCTGCTATCTCTCTCAGAATGACCTTCTTGATCCAAATCAGTCAGGTTTCAAGACTAGTCATTCAACTGAGACTGCTCTTCTCTGTGTCACGGAGGCGCTCCGCACTGCTAAAGCTAACTCTCTCTCCTCTGCTCTCATCCTTCTAGACCTATCGGCTGCCTTTGATACTGTGAACCATCAGATCCTCCTCTCCACCCTCTCCGAGCTGGGC
Organism: Salvelinus alpinus; assembly: GCF_045679555.1. Classification (NCBI taxonomy): domain Eukaryota; kingdom Metazoa; phylum Chordata; class Actinopteri; order Salmoniformes; family Salmonidae; genus Salvelinus; species Salvelinus alpinus. The sequence goes on along the minus strand of NC_092094.1, from coordinate 39,250,009 downwards.
ATCTCCGGCGCGGCCCACGCTTGGATTGCGTCCTACCTGACAGGTCGCTCCTACCAGGTGGCGTGGCGAGAATCTGTCTCCGCACCACGTGCTCTCACCACTGGTGTCCCCCAGGGCTCTGTTCTAGGCCCTCTCCTATTCTCGCTATACACCAAGTCACTTGGCTCTGTCATATCCTCACATGGTCTCTCCTATCATTGCTATGCAGACGACACACAATTAATCTTCTCCTTTCCCCCCTCTGATAACCAGGTGGTGAATCGCATCTCTGCATGTCTGGCAGACATATCAGTGTGGATGACGGATCACCACCTCAAGCTGAACCTCGGCAAGACGGAGCTGCTCTTCCTCCCGGGGAAGGACTGCCCGTTCCATGATCTCGCCATCACGGTTGACAACTCCATTGTGTCCTCCTCCCAGAGTGCTAAGAACCTTGGCGTGATCCTGGACAACACCCTGTCGTTCTCAACTAACATCAAGGCGGTGACCCGTTCCTGTAGGTTCATGCTCTACAACATTCGCAGAGTACGACCCTGCCTCACGCAGGAAGCGGCGCAGGTCCTAATCCAGGCACTTGTCATCTCCCGTCTGGATTACTGCAACTCGCTGTTGGCTGGGCTCCCTGCCTGTGCCATTAAACCCCTACAACTCATCCAGAACGCCGCAGCCCGTCTGGTGTTCAACTTTCCCAAGTTCTCTCACGTCACCCCGCTCCTCCGCTCTCTCCACTGGCTTCCAGTTGAAGCTCGCATCCGCTACAAGACCATGGTGCTTGCCTACGGAGCTGTGAGGGGAACGGCACCTCCGTACCTTCAGGCTCTGATCAGGCCCTACACCCAAACAAGGGCACTGCGTTCATCCACCTCTGGCCTGCTCGCCTCCCTACCTCTGAGGAAGTACAGTTCCCGCTCAGCCCAGTCAAAACTGTTCGCTGCTCTGGCACCCCAATGGTGGAACAAACTCCCTCACGACGCCAGGTCAGCGGAGTCAATCACCACCTTCCGGAGACACCTGAAACCCCACCTCTTTAAGGAATACCTAGGATAGGATAAAGTAATCCTTCTAACCCCCCCCCCTTAAAAGAGTTAGATGCACTATTGTAAAGTGGTTGTTCCACTGGATATCATAAGGTGAATGCACCAATTTGTAAGTCGCTCTGGATAAGAGCGTCTGCTAAATGACTTAAATGTAATGTAAATGTATTCAGACTCGAAATTGAGCTCAGGTGCATCCTGTTTCCATTGGTCATTCTTGAAATGTTTCTATAACTTGATTGGAGTCCATCTGTGGTTAATCCAATTGATTGGACATGATTTGGAAAGGCATACACCTATCTATAGCCATGAGGTTGAAGGAATTGTCCGTAGACCCCCGAGACAGTATTGTGTCAAGGCACAGATCTGGGGAAGGGTACCAAAAAATGTCTGCAGCATTGAAGGTCCCCAAGAAAACAGTGGCCTCCATCATTCTTAAATGGAAGACGTTTGGAACCACCAAGACTCTTCCTAGAGCTGGCCACCCGGACGAACTGAGCAATCGGGGGTGCAGGGCCTTCGTTAGGGAGGTGACCAAGAACCCGATGGTCACTCTGACAGAGCTCTAGAGTTCCACTATGGAGATGGGAGAACCTTCCAGAAGGACACCTATCTCTGCAGCACTCCACAAATCAGGGCTTTATGGTAGAGTGGCCAGACGGAAGCCACTCCTCAGTAAAAGGAACATGACAGCCCATTTGGAGTTTGCCAAAAGGCACCTAAATGACTATCAGACCATGAGAAACAAGATTCTCTGGTCTAATGAAACCAAGATTGAACTCTTTGGCTTGAATGCCAAGCGCCACGTCTGCAAGAAACCTGGCACCACCGTCTCTACGGTGAAGCATGCTGGTGGCAGCATAATGCTGTGGGAATGTTTTTCAGCGGCAGGGACTGGGAGAAACTTGTAAAGATTGAGGGAAAGATGAACAGAACCTGGTAGAGATCCTAAGCACACTGCCTAGACAATGACCCTAAGCACACTGCCTAGACAACGCAGGAGTGGCTTCGGGGACAAGTCTCTGAATGTGCTTGAGTGGCCCAGCTAGAGCCTGGACTTGAACCTGATTGAAAAGGTCTGGAAAGACCTGAAAATAGCTGTGCAGCAATGCTCCCCATCCAACCTGACAGAGCTTGAGGATCTGCAGAGAAGAATGAGAGAAAATCCCCAATACAGTTGTGCCAACCTTGTAGCGTCATACCCAAGAAGACTTGAGGCTGTAATCACTGCCAAATGTGCTTCAACAAAGTACTGAGTAAAGGGTTTGAATGCTTATGTAAATGTGATATTTAAGTTGTTTTTTTTATATACATTTTGCAAAAATTGCTTCATTATAGGGTATTGTGTTTAGAGTGACGAGAGGAAAAAACGATGTATTACATTTTAGAATAAGGCTGTAACGTAACAAAATTAGGAAAAAGTCAAGGGTTCTGATTACTTTCTGAATGCACTGTACATCTGAAATCAATACACTCTTCCATTGTTTTTCTCTATGAGACATAAACCGGTGAGCAGAAAATTACATTATCAAAGCAACTTTGGGCTCCAACTTTAGTTCTGGCTCAGTCAAAGTGATTTGTATTGCAGTGCTGCCTGGTGTGTTTCATTGCTGAGAAGTCGAAAATGTAAACTGACTTTCGTTTGTGATTTTCTAGTGATGTGCTTGAAAGTGACACTAATTCCCCCCTGGTAGTGGGGGTCTGTATCGGAATACAGTTTGGTTGTGTGCCGTCACATTTTATTTCAGCGAGGTATAATGACTTAGTGATACTGGAGGTCATGGTAAGTTAGTGTCAGTGTGCTCAAAGAGATTACAGGATCAATTTCATTGGGTTTTCATAAATTGAAGTCAATTTGTATTATATTCATTACCAAACAGACATACATTTCCAATCTGCCCAACTCTAAAACTCCGGCACTAAAACTACCACACCTGATTGAACTCCACTCCACGTCGCTGATATGAAAGCACTCAAAGTCTATTCTATTAAATTAACTCTTACTTTTTCCATTTAAAAGCATTTTTTTTAATTTTGAGGTTTGCCTTTCAGACCAAGCTGATGGTGAGGAAAGGTTAACTATGAGTAAAAAAAAAGTAAAAAAAACATTTCAGTCAGGTCATTTAGGTTCAAGCCACTGGACTTTTTTGTGTCCAACTAGTTTAGAGTCTGACAGAGCTTCCTACTATACCAGAAGCACAATGAGTCTGGAACAATGTTTTTTATAGTATCTTAGATTGAACTGTTCCGAGGACGTCTGCTCGTGTATGTATTGCTCATCATCACCTCATCAGTCACCTGGAGACAGGGGCAGGGCGGGACAGGGGCAGGGATATCTTTATCTTTATTCATGCCACTACTTTCTGCACATTTGCTTATGCATTTCTATTTGCATTTCTGCCATCAATTATTCATGTAATTAGGTCCTGTCCATTTGGAAGTAATGGTACTTGAGTGTGAGCATGAATGCGTGTCTGTTGGTCGCTGCCTGTTTTCTCCCAGCACCCATTAGAGAGATGGATGTCCTTGACCTAGGCCTCACCAAACAGGTACAGGCCCCCTCCAGACCGCCCCTATCCTGGTAATTACCGGACTACCCTGCCTGAATACGGGAAGGGCAAGGAGTGGTGCTGGGACAATTTACATAAATCTGCATGTGTCACCTGCAGAGCCAGCAACCTCTGACACCCAGGCTGAGTCACAGTGTCTCGCTAGCATCACTGCACAGCCTACCTGCACAGCTCTCTCTGCACAGCTCTATGCAGCTCACAGGAGCTCTGTCTGCTCTGCAGAATGTCTACTATAGCCCATCTGACTACATCCCTCTCTCCTTGCTGTATGCAGGCTTATGGCCCAGCATACGTTCCGTATCTCTTAATCTTCTTATTAACACTAGTTCAGTAATATTTCATCTCATCCAACAGGTCTAGAAGATCCTGTAGATGAGAGAAACCTGTGTCTCACAGCTTCTCTTCATCGGGCAGACACTTTTGAGTTTGTGGGTGTGTGTCTCAGGGGAAGGTGCGTGGTAAAGTAGACTATCTACACGTGTTGAAGTGTGTGTGTGTGTGTGAGGGAATGTATGTGAATGAACCCCCCCATGGTGTGTTGTGTTTCTGCTGACAGGAGCATTTTCAAGGTAATGGAAGTGCACTGTTATCCCAGAGCAGTGCACTAAAGCAGAACTGAGCTCTGTCTCACCATGCCCGGATTGCTGGGCCTCAAGATGACAAAATGCTTCTCCGAAACAAACACAATGAAATAAAAAGATTGAAAGAGAACTTGGGCGAAGAGTTGTCATTTTACGGTAGAGGATATAAAATATGTTATTTTCTACTTAAAAAGCAGCACTCCCTCAGCAGTGCCACTTCAGAAGTTGGTTCTATAGTCAAATGCCAATATAAACCATGGCCTTTCAGTCATGAGTGAAATGTCAAGCTGTGACTTTATGTAATGTACATACACAACACACTAAAGAGACTAATTCAACCTTAATGACTCATTCTCACTATTGTAGTCTTGTCTTGCTGCTGCGAAGAAACGCTTCACACGCCACCTTCTGTGTAACCTGTTGACATCCCTGTCACTCTCCGAGGAGCTAGACGACAAGCCAGCAGCCATACCTCATCTCCCTGAGGAGCAGGAAGCTAGTCAGCAGATATTACTGGAAATCCCAGAGGAGCAGGAGACGAGTTGCAGACATTACTACAGATTCCAGAGGAGCGGCGGACCATTGAATTGTGGCAGTTACGAGACGGGGGGCTGTTGGAGTGAGGGATAGAGGGAGGGAACTGCTGTCTCCATGGCAATGACCTTGGTCATGAACTCACTGACTCTCCTCTCAAATCCATCTTTATGGGTTTGATTGTAAATCCACTGAGATTTTTATTTTACCAGTCTGTAAAATAACTCGAGGGGTACTGACTGGGGAAGATCACAATGCTAGTTCAACCTGAACACATTTCTAATGTTACTGCAACAGTTAACATATCAATCAGGTTGTGTCCCTGTGATGTGGTTTCTTCCCTCAAAAGCAGAGTGTTTCTCAGTTAAAGCCACCACAACCCACGGCAGCCTGCGGGTGAGGATCACTTAGCAAGCTTTTGTAAACATCACACAATCAAGAAGAATAATTCATAAGCCCAGCAACATTTTGTTGTTGTTGTGTTTGGAAGCCATTGCTTTTATTTCCTGTTTTTAATAAGAATTTGCATGAATTATACTGAATGTTAGGAACATAACAGCCAGCCCACACAGAATCACCTCTTCTACAACCCCAGGGGAAACTGCCTGACACTAGGAGTTAGACAATGAGCAACTGTTGAGCTACAGTCTGCATGAAAATCTGTGTGCACGTAAGTGTGAGTAATTGCGTGCGTGCATGTGTGTCCATGAGTGTGACAGAGAAGGAAAGATAGATCTCAATAATCACTTTGTCCAACTTATTTTTGTTACCCCTGCTTACATGTACAGTATATACAGTATCGACCTCCATACTCCAGTATACCTACACATTGAAATTATGGTACTGGTACTGACCCTGTATAGAGCTCATTTAAATACTTTTTAAAACTTTACATTATTTCTTCTTACCTTGATAATGAATACAGCATTGTTGGGAAAGATCTTGCAAGTAAGCATTCCACTGTACTGTTTTACACTTGTTGTATCCTAAACACGTGACAAACAACCTTTTTTGTTTTTGTTTCTTTTATTTGATTGAAGACATTTGTATCTGAAGTGACGCGCGCCTGCATGACATCCCCTAATATTCCCCTTGTCAGGAAGGTATCAGGTCTCTCACTCACCTTGTGTGAGAGGATGGTCCTTCTGGAAACCTCCGTTGTACTCCACCTGGTACTCCTTCACCTGGAAGCCAGGCACACATCCCTCCTCCCCCTCCTGCTGGGCTCCAATATGGACAACCTGAGAACAGAGAAGAAAAAAACAAGAGTTAGTCAACAAGTTAAACTTCAGGAAAACAGCTGGGTCTTCTCTGATGCACTTCCTTAATGACAATTAGAATATCATAAGTCGACTGCTTCATCCTATTCATCCTCATAAAAGCTCTTTCCCAGAAATGTTTTATTCATCATTTTTAAAGAACCGCCACACAAAGGTAGACTGGGTCAGAGCATGTTTTATGGTGTGGAAAAACATAATATCTTAGAATTTTGGGGAAATACACTAAAGCCCAATGCAGCCATTTATATACAGTTGAAGTCGGAATTTTACATACACTTAGGTTGGAATCATTAAAACTCGTTTATCAACCACTCCACAAATGTCTTGTTAACAAACTATAGTTTTGGCAAGTCGGTTAGGTCAACTACTTTGTGCATGACACAAGTAATTTTTCCAACAATTGTTTACAGACAGATTATTTCACTTATCATTCACTGTATCACAATTCCAGCGGGTCAGAAGTTTACATACACTAAGGTCACTGTGCCTTAAACAGCTTGGAAAATTCCATAAAATTATGTCATGGCTTTAGAAGGTTCTGATAGGCTTATTGGCATCATTTGAGTCAATTGCAGGTGTACCTGTGGATGTATTTCAAGGTCTAACTTCAAACTCAGTGCCTCTTTGCTTGACATCATGGGAAAATCAAAATAAATCAGTAAAGACCTCAGAAAAAAGTCTGGTTCATCCTTGGGTGCAATTTCCAAACGCTTGAAGGTACCACGTTCATCTGTACAAACAATAGTATGCAAGTATAAACACCATGGGACCACGCAGCCGTCATACCGCTCAGGAAGGAGACGCGTTCTGTCTCCTAGAAATGAACGTACTTTGGTGCGAAAAGTGCAAATCAATCCCAGAACTACAGCAAAGGACCTTGTGAAGATGCTGGAGTAAACAGGTACAAAAGTATCTATATCCACAGTAAAACAAGTCCTATATCGACATAACTTGAAAGGCCGCTCAGCAAGAAAGAAGTCACTGCTCCAAAACCGCCATAAAAAAAGCCTGACCTCAATCCTATAGAACATTTGTGGGCAGAAGTGAAAAAGCGTGTGCGAGCAAGGAGGCCTACAAACCTGACCCAGTTACACCAGCTCTGTCAGGAGGAATGGGCCAAAATTCACCCAACTTATTGTGGGAAGCTTGTGGAAGGCTACCCGAGACGTTTGACCCAAGTTAAACAATTTAACGTCAATGCTACCAAATACTAATTGAGTGTATGTAAACTGCTGACCCACTGGGAATGTGATGAAAGAAATAAAAGCTGAAATAAATAATTCTCTACTATTATTCTGACATTTCACATTCTTAAAATAAAGTGGTGATCCTAACTGACCTAAGACAGGGATTTTTTACGAGGATTAAATGTCAGGAATTGTGAAAACTGAGTTTAAATGTATTTGGCTAAGGTGTATGTAAACTTCCGACTTCAACTGTATGAATATAAAATAATTTCTGGGTAACAATTAAGTACCTTACTGAAACAGTTTTCCATTAAAATTGCCGAATTGCTTTTTAGCAAAAATGATTTCTCAAGGAATCATTTTGCTAGGACTGTTCGGGAGTGGTCTGTGGGAACAGGAAAACGTAAAACTGGCTGTTATTGCAGAGGTTTGGAACTCTCATTGTTATTGGTCTATTAACTAATTTACTGCCTGCTGATGTCACCAGGGAAGCCAAAACTCCCACCCATGCAAAAAGTGTAATTAGAAGGTCCTGTGTAGATTGTATTTTCAACCAGCAACATTCAGGAAATAACACTTTTTTCACACTTTCACAGTGTTTTATCAGCTGTTGTGCAGTATGATACAAAACACAGGACAAACCAAAATACATTTACTTTCTGCAGACAGCTGTTCAGATCAGTTTTTGTCCTCACAGAACATAGCCTCACTCTTAAGGTAATTACAGACCATCAGCATGGTTTTATGTGCTTAGGCAGAGAGCAGAGCGGGAACTGCTAAGAGGGAGCACAGACAGGACAGTGGTGTATTAGTATACAGTATATGTCTGAGAGAGGCCACAACAGGGACAGACAGCCAGACAGGATTGGTGGTAGTGGAAAGCAGTAGAAGGAGGCTCTAGGGGGCGTCAGAAGGCTTGGCAGTAGCCTGCCAGTCCTGGCCCACCTACAAGTCCATCCACCTGTCACTCCCAGTCCCCTCGCCTGCCATTATCACTCTTTCACCCCACGTTCTCTCATCCATCCATCAATCACCTGCTCAAAGGAGAGAGGGAGCAAGCATTCTCACCTTCTGTGATTTATCTAAGACACATGCATCACTTAAAAGGTGTCACTGTATCTCATCACTGTTCAGATGGGAGGTCATACAGGGGTCATGTAATATTATCACTGCACACACCCATGCAGTGACATGGTGTCATTCAAATTATTCTATTCACATTTTTTCATGCGGCAGACATGACAACCGTCACTTTTTGGGCTACCTGACTAAATTCACATAGAAATGTGAGTTATACAGTAGATCGTTCATTCTCATTGAAAGCAAGTCTATGAAGCGGTAGATCTGTTCTACAGTATGTGCGCTATTTCTGTGCTTCCTGTTCTTAAGTTTCATTTTTTGAGTCTTTTACTTTTGATTTTGTACACCAGCAAAACAGCTAAAAATACAATATTTTTGGTTATGGAAAACATATTTCACAGCGGTTTAGATGGTACAATGACTCTCTACACAATGACTGCTTGTTTTGTCACAAACTAAAATTAGGCAAACTATTAGAATTTAAACAACCAGGAATTGTGGGAGTGATTTGATGAATGAATGAATGAAACCAAGATTGAACTCTTTGGCCTGAATGCCAAGCATCACCTCTGGTGGAAACCTGGCATCATCCCTACGGTGAATCACGCTGCAGGGATGTTTTTCAGCGGCAGAGACTGGGAGACTAGTCAGGATCGAGGTAAAGATGAACTGAGCAAATAGAGAGATCCTTGATGAAAGCCTACTCCAGAGCGCTCAGGACCTCAGACTAGGGCGAAGGTTTACCTTCCAAGCCTCTGAATCTACTTGAGTGGCCCAGCCAGAGCCCGGACTCGAACACAATCGAACATCTCTGTAGAGACCTGAAAATAGCTGTGCAGCAACGCTCCCCATCAAACCTGACAGCGCTTGAGAGGATCTGCAGAGAAGAATGGGAGAAACTCCCCAAATACAGGTGTGATAAGCTTGTATCATCATACCCAAGAAGACTCGAGGCTTTAATCGCTGCCAAAGGTGCTTTAACTAAGTACTGAGTAAAGGGTCTGAATACTTATGTAAATGTATATTTTAATATTAATTGTTTTATACATTTGAACAAAATTTAAAAAAAAATAAACAGTTTTTGCTTTGTCATTATGGGGTATTGTGTGTAAATTGATGAGCAAAAAAACTATTTAATACATTTTAGAATAAGGCTGTAACGTAACTGTAACGACTTTCCTCTTCTTCTGACGAGGAATAAGAGATATCGGAACAATGTGCAGCGTGGTAAGTGTCCATTTTAATATATAAAACTGAACACTACAAACATACAAAATAACAAAGTGAATGAACAAACGAAAATCGAAACAGTCCCGTATGGTGCAAACACAGACACAGGAAACAACCACCCACAAAACACAAAGGAAAACAGGCTACCTAAATATGGCTCCCAATCAGAGACAACGACTGACACCTGCCTCTGATGGAGAACCATACTAAGCCAAACACATAGAAATAGAACAACAGAACAAAACATAGAAAAACAACATAGAATGCCCACCCCAACTCACGCTCTGAACAAACTAAAATAAAGACATAAAAAAGGAACTAAGGTCAGAACATGACAGTAACAAAATCTGGAAAAGGGGAAGGGGTCTGAATATTTTCCAAATGCACACTGTATTTGGCTGTTTTCGCTGCATAACATTTCAGGTTTAGAAGAAGTGACTGTTAAATGCTAACTCCCATTTGTATAAACTGGTTAACATAGCTAGAGTACAGAAATCGGTGGTTGTAGTCAAAGTCGATTTTTAACTGTAATGCAGTTTATTGGTAACAATGACAGAAACATGTGTTGGGGTTGACATCTATAAAAACATTATACTCTGATTTTCTACCTCAACATAGTGTGAAATAAACAATAGCCTAAATGTAGGCAAATTTTGCTGGGGTGCAATGAAGAGACTCAAGATCTTTCACCATCATGATTTGTTCCATCATGGTTCACAAGCATCCAGAAACATCTAAAGAATAAGCAACAGACCAGTCAAAACAAGCTGGTGAGAGTTCTACTTAAACTCCCCCCCGTACTCATCTGGAGGTCAAGGATTTTAATCATTTTAATCAGCTAGGCTGGCTATCTGTAGAAAAAAGGGTAATAATACTTCAACTCAGCCCCAAGGTACTGATCAAATTATTTTACTTGTATTAGAGATGTCCACCAACACAACACCAATGTCGTCCTGTCCTTTTATGTGTCATATGTAATCAAAGTATGGCTAGTAGGCTAGGTCTAGTGAGTAGGCTAGGACTACTAGTATGTATGTTTGTTCATTTTCAAACCATTTATTTAAGAGGACCACAATAGAAATACTGTACATTTTCAATATTTTTGTGTCGTTGATGATTGTGAATGCATTATCCACGTGTGGTTGTATTGTGTTTTAAATTGTCAAATGAATCTATGTCTATCTATCTATCCGCCATTGACCCTTTCCCCCACGCGTTTCCATGTCAATTCAATTGTTTTGGTCGAGTCCAATTTACCTCTTTCCCGCATCTATGGAAGTGATCGCATCTCAATACCAAGCAGCCATAGTCTGAGTCGATATTCATGTATAATAAGGAATTCCCTTTGAACAAGCACACAAATTGTGGAAAACAAACATTCTTTCCCATTTAGCCTCAGTGTAAAATAACCAACTTCGTTGTTGGTTTTTTGTTATACAGAAATAACAAAACATGCCAAAAAGCTGCTGTGTTGTTCAATGTACATGTAACCAGGTCAAGAATTCCAACCTACGGATTACAATGCTCCCACGTAGGATAATAGAGCCTGCGAGAAGAGCCCTGTGGCTTCAGGCTATTTGGCGTGGGAAATGTGGGGACCTGGTGTCCAAGTAGGCTACATGTACCTATGTGAGTGGAAAACATTTCCTCACAGGTAAGACATTAAACTTGTTTAGTATAGTCCGTTTGTAACACCACTCACTACTTGTAGCTGTATAGTCTGCTTATTTGTGTTGTTGTCACTCATGTGGCTGCTCGCACCGTCATGAAAATGGGCATGAGGGAAGCCTTACAATATTACGTCTTCTGGAAAATACCAACCTGGAGAGTGGAGGAGGGTTGTGTCAGGGGACAACAATCTCCAAGAGCCAGGGAGACTCTCGTGCCAGAGCGACACAGCTTACAAGGGAAAACAGGAAACAAGCTCATGGACTTCTTCCTTTCCCCCTGGATGTGTGCCATGGCAGGTAGACATGGTTAGGAGTGGAAAACTCAACCCAAGGCCAGCAAATCATGCAGAATAGGACTTTGTTTAGACTGCTCACACACACACACCCCTTAATGGACACACACAGACTCACAGTTATTTATGTGTGCACTGTGAACAAAGTACTTTGTACTAAATATTGTTAATAAAATGAAACCTGATTCTATGATGTCGACAGTAACATTAGATTAGATTGAACTACACCACACAAGGAGAAGAAAACCTGTAAAGTATGTGGCCACAGCTCTTTACATTGTCAGCACTTGATATTCAAATAGAATGCATTGAAACACCTTGTATTTAGATGAAGAAATTCCAGTTTTTGCAGCGTACAAAATATACCTTTATTTTTGCTTCTGGGCTCTGTAAGCAAACCACAATACAACAGTGTCTGCTAAGAACAGACATGTAAACAACAAAAGTGTCTATGGAATAAAATTAAAGTGTCAGAGTGTAGATACAAATATTTATGAACAATATAAATATTTATGAACCATAGTACAACAGTGTCTGCTAAGAACAGACATGTAAACAACAAAAATGTCTATGGAATAAAATGTAAGTGTCAGTGTAGATACACATATTTATGAACAATATTCATATTTTGGAACAAATCTTGAGATCGGTCTTCAATCATTTGCATTGCCTTTGTGATGCGATAAGGGCTGTCTACATCTCTTTTCTCCCTCCTCCTCACACCCCTGCTACTACTGCTGCTGCTCTGTGGCATTGGTGAAGAGCAAGCCAGTGTAGTAGGTCTTGGAGGTGAGCCCAGGATAGAGCTTCCCAGGTCCTGCATGGAGAACTGTTTCCAATTCTGCACTGCAGCTCAGTGTGGGAGATGGGCTCGAGGCCAATTACCAGTCAGTACTGGGGGCAGAGGCAGTGCTGGGTGCCGGTGTACAGGCAGTGCTGGGCTACAGGGAACAAAAACGGGTGCTGTTTCCATTCGCTGGTGTTTGTGCCTTGAAAAAGAAAAACGTAGAGGGCTGTATAGTACACATCCAAACCATCGCAAACTATCAATGAACATCTTATCAAACATCGTTAACCGAGACTACAATAGACTATAATATAGCAAATGTTTGAGCAGAGTTCAGTAGGTTTGACCTACTGCAGCTACTCAACTCTGCTTAAACATTTGCAACTTTTTAGCTAGCTGGACCTTGCTACCAAACTTTGACTTCGGTGTTAACAATGTAGGAAGCTTATGAAATTGTTTCTTGAACAAAATGTTTGATCAAAAAGTTGCAACGCTCTCTAGTTTAATTTGCTGGCTTTCTTTCTATGCACAAGTATGCTTCTAGGTTAGCTAGCCACTAGCCAGCCAAGTAGATAGCGCTAGCTGGCTATCTATTGTTAGCAAACATGGCTACTCGGCTAATATACAACCAAATACCTAATCCTCTGGTGAATACGGTAAATTACTTTCAGACATCCCATGCTTCACGTGCCGAACAAGCTAGGGAAGCCGGCATCTCCACTGTGGCCCTGGGTTCCTTTATTTGCCTTGACAAATTTGTCTCAAACCCTACCCCACTTTTTCAAACAAATGGATGGGTCCGACCCCAGCGTCTCCACAACGTCCCTCCATGAATTGGTCTTTACATGCTGGTCTTTATATAATGCATGGCTAGAATTGTAGTGGTGAAGGTAATTTTGTATCTCCTCGGTCAAGAGATGCTCGAAGTTATCAGTCGCCATGTTGAATGAACACTGAGTTTTGGGCTGAATCGAGTAGAAGAATAAACTCGCGTCACCCCTACAGTTGACCAATCACCGACAAAGGGCCGTAGACTTCGGCTACCGAAATTCGCCTTGCCTCCCCCCCAAAAATGTGTTTCACGAACAGCCGAAGAAACCCTTGTCGAACACCAAAACAAACACAAAATGTAGTCAGAATATCTGCACAAACTGTTCTGAACTGTTTCAGATGGGAAGCATGTGGCCGCCTTTACAATAAATCAATCATGAGGGATTTGACAAATATCCACTTTGTTAGATCAGATTTGCTGTATGTGCACCAATCCGGCGTCCTTCTTCTATCCCCCATGATCTGCGTTCCAATGACCTCTTTACCACATCTATGAGTTTACCAGTCAAATTGCCAGGGTTAGAGCTTCCAAGCCCTTTCTATTGATTCTATTTCTATAACGTTTGGTACGATTCCATTTATGCCATTCCAGTCGTTACAGTCCTCCTATAGCTCCTCCCACCAGCTTCTGCTGACCCAGAGGTTTTTCCCCAGGTGCATGAACAATGAAGACATTTAGACCGATGTCGATGAGAACCTATGGCCAAATGCTCAAGACTCCCTGCTAAACATGATGTTTCTTTCATTTTTTTCATTTGATTACAGTACACCTATGTTGTAATTATATCTGAACAATACATTTATTTTTTGCATTAATGATTGTAAAAGATGTCTTCAATTATCACACGTTTGATCACAAATTATAGAAATTAGGAAATTGTGATGTTCAGTCAATTTTAATGGGTAGTGCAAGTGTATTATCTAATGTGAAAACAGTGTAATGTACTGTAATTTACAGTACTATAGCATATTACATTCAAAGGGCAGTTTTTAAACATTTATCTTGCATTTTTTGCTATTGGATTAACTGGTTGTTAAATTGGTAAATTGAGAAGATACTGTGTTGTGTTTTGGTGATTCAACCAATGTTCTTATGGTATTTCACAATAACCTTATATTTTTGATCAATGGTTGTGTAGTGAAAGATGTCTTCAAAGAAAATGAATGCACAATAAAAGGTTTTGAATATGAGTGTTACCAGTTTGGAGTTGTGTACTAAGAGTTTAGAAAATGCACTACATACTTCTACTCATAAAACAACATATTGTGATTCACATGGGCATTTTATTGGTATTGATTATTTATTTGTATTGTCACATACACCAGATAGGTGCAACTAAATATATTGTTTTACAAGGTCAGCCATAGTAGTACGACACCCCCGGAGCAAAGTAGGGTTAAGTACCTTGCTCAAGGGCACATCGACAGATTTTTCACCTTGTCAGCTCGGGTATTCAAACCACCTACCTTTCAGTTACTGGCCCAACGCTCTAATCACTAGGATACCTGTCGCAGTAGCCTACATAACCTATTGTGCAACAGAAAAGAAATCATCCCATTTTAAATGTCATTTATAACAAGAGAGGAAAATGTCTTTTAGAATCAATACAGCCTCTTCAGAGACATCTTTATCCACTACTCCAGTCACTGGGTCCTCTCTGTTGTTATTGAACCAAAAGTTCAATGCAATTAAGACATTTCTCAAAACTGTAATGGCCGGCTGACTGGGGGGGGGGGGGGAGAGAGAGAGGCAAGTGCTCAGGTAGCCAGCCAGGTGGAGAAACAGATAGATGCTTTGTCTCACTCATCATCAGGTCAGGGATATGGATGGGATAGGATGCCGTTTGTTGATGACATAAAGGAGATTCATGTAAATATATTAGCCTGATTATCATGTAAGAGGGAGGAGATATGCTAATCCAGGAGCTGAGGATCCCAGAGGTCATCATTATGCTGTCTTTTGATACCACAGGGTGGCTAGGAGAATGTGCATTAATGGCACAGCAATAGGGATGTAACGATACCAATATTTTTTCTATGGAAAAAAAGAAAACACGAAGCAGACCAAACCCTTTGGTCCTTTAAAAACCTGTTGTATGTAAAATATTGTGCGATAAAGCTTGGAAAATAAACAAATGTGACTGGATGACAACGTAACGCAATGTTTGTTCTCAACATTAGGGAGATTTTCCTAAAGAAGTTAAATCCGCTTTGTGTTTTGTTTCCTTGCCACGATACTAATGAGCATCGCAATACTGGTATCGTCCCGGCCTTACACAGCTGGGGAATATGCACAGGACTTCCTGCAGAACGCTTAGGCTGATGTCTGATTGTACTCTATGTCTGGTATTGATGGTTGGTAACACATCCTTATTAGAGGTGGGGGTCAATCATAAACACTTATAGTAGTTTTGCTCTGGTTGTCAACCATTAGCTAACCATTTAGCAGGACAGTAATATGGAGATGAGGTGTACAGTACAGTATGTTGGGGATGATATGGGTTTGGCAGGGCCTCCGGTACAGAGCCCATTAGATGTAATGTCTCTGCTAAGTATTCACTATACCCCAGGGACAAGTGCTTTCCTCCTGGTGTCAAACTGTTAATTCAATTCTATCTGGGGGCCACTGTCAGAATAGATACAATCTTTGTTAGTCATGAACTCAATCACATTTATGGGACAGCCGAGCCTGACGAGGGCCTGGCGACATGCAGAACCTATACTGTCACTTTAGAATGTCACTGCCGCTCCACCTCGGCAGGGGATAGATAAACAATATCAAAGCAATTTAAAGGGAAATAAGACAGCATTCAGTAAGAACATCTCGAACAGCAGGAGGGCAACAACATTAGGGGGCTAGAAGACAGTCAGTGGCCATATTGTCTCGTCTGAGCATAACGACGGTGCCATTTTAAAGGACGTTCCAGTGAAAGACAGGAAGAATGGTCATATCGTCACTACACATCTGCCTGCTGCAGTAGAGAACTACCTGCCCCCTGCTCTCTCCGTGTTCAATTAGTATTAAAATCTGAAAGCTAAAGAAAAACTGTAGAGTATTTTATGACAGGGTGACCATGCTGAGAGGAATGTATTGGAACGTGTGTGCGTGTTTGAATGCACTATTTGTGCATCCTAGAGTGTCTGGGCAAGTGGGAGTGGGTGGATTTGGAAGTACTGTGGGCTTAGGGAATGGGATAAAAGAGTAATACATGTAAAATATGCATGAACATAAGAGTGGGCAGGCAGATGTGAAATAGGAGTTTGACAGATCTCGAGAGTGTATGTGCAGCCATATGTGTGTAAATCTGTGTGTCTGTGTGTGTTTGAAGTGAGATGGAAGAAAGCGGGACACATCGTTATTTTGCAGGCCTTCCTTCATCTGGAGGTGTCATGCTGCAAGTGTGGAGCTCACATTCTGTCTGTGGAAACCACCTGCTGTCAGCCTTAGCCTAGCGGATAATCACTAGCCTTGTGCGGTATACCGTATATAACGTTACCGTATACAGGGGGATTTCTAAATAGCCACGGCATGTTTTTGCAATACCATCAATACAGTTGAAACTATTTCTTAATTCTTATTCATAAATTTGAATATTTGTAGCTACTTTAAAAAAAAAATGTTTTAACCTGCAGTCAACTTGTGCAATACATTAGGAGATAAAGCAGATTGCATTCTTCATTTCACCTGTCACATGATTTTTTATCATAAAGCTTACCGGTAGTCCCCAGTTACATGGTGTTTGTTTACAAGCACACAACGACGAGAGACCGCCTTGTGAGTCACTCACTGTAGAGCAGCACGCACCAGGTGATCTAGTTACAGTATGGAATTCACAACTATATGTTTGCCAGCTAGACATCTTATAACTATTAAGTTTACTGTCTAAAGTGTTCTAAATGCTCTGTATTTGGATTGCTAATTTAGTAGCTAGTTATCTAAGTGGTTATCTTCCTGCAAAATCAAGCTTCTCGTGATAACAGCAGAAAATCCTCTCCTGGATCAAGACCCTTGCTGTCTAATATTTGTTTTGTGTGTGCAGCAAACAGTGAGTAGCATTTTTTTGTTTAGAAATAGCATCCCTTGTGTACAGTGCCGGTATTACCGAATATCCTGGAACAGCACAAGGTCAGTATGAAGGTATGCAGGATTCGCACAGACAGTGGCAAGTCAAATTCATGGACTTTCAAGTACTTTTTCAAGCACTAATATTTATTAAAACCTTTCAATTTGCATTAGTTCCTATTATGCAATTGTTTCTAGGTGCCAACACATGGCAGTATATTGCCACAACCTCATGAAAAAAAGTGTTTCACTACGTATTTGCTACATACATGAGTGGTAAGTCAGGACTGATGATGTTGACAGATTTTCTTATTTGAATTGTAACTCAGTAAAATCTTTGAAATTGTTTCATGTTGCGTTTATATTTTTGTTCAGTATACCTAATAGTCTTCATATTTAAATTGTCTTTATATTTCACAAAATTTTAGGTCCCACAGGCTGTCCCAAAACATAATGACATGAAAGTGAATTCTGACAGTGTAAAAGGCCCTTAATTGACTCTAAAATGTTGTATTCTATACCCATTTATTTTTTATTTAAACAATAGTTAACGAGGCAAGTCAGTTAAGAACAAATTCTTATTTACAATGACGGCCTACCAAAAGGCAAAAGGCCTCCGGCAGGGACGGGGGCTGAGATTTAAAAATACAAATAAATTAAATAAAAATATAGGACAAAACACACATCACAACAAGAGAGACACCACAACACTACATAAAGAGAGACCTAAGACAACAACATAGCAACACAACATGACAACAACATGGTAGCAACACAACATGGCAGCAGCCCAACATGGTAGGAGCACAAAACAGGGTACAAACATTATTGGGCACAGACAACAGCACAAAGGGCAAGAATTGTTTATTTATTTTATTTTATTTAACCTTTATTTAACTAGGCAAGTCAGTTAAGAACAAATTCTTATTTACCATAACGGCCTACCAAAAGGAAAAAGGCCTCCTGCGGGGTCGGGGGCTGGGATTAAAAAAAAATATATATATATATAGGACAAAACACACATCACGACAAGAGAGACAACACAACACTACATAAAGAGAGACCTAAGACAACAACATAGCAAGGCAGCTATGGGCTACGTTAAACATTAGCTTCTAACTTCATCCTTGTAGCCAGCTAGTTATAGCTAGCTACCTGGCTAATAGCCAGAGCCCTTGAGCTACCTAGCTAGCTAGACATCTGACTGAAATATCAGCGACTATTTACAAGTTGTACGCTCATCCTCCGAGAGTCGGGGGGGTTAGTTTGGGGATGTCTGTTGACACGGCAGGAATCAAGGGTTTTTAAAATAATTCCCACTGTCAGCGGTGTCTCTCTGCTACTTGCCACTGTAGGTCTGGGCTGAGGTAGTTTGTTTCACCTCTCTGCCTATGTCGTAAACAGAGTTTCCCGTTGGACAGAGTGGTGAATGAATGTGCTGCCATAGATTTTTATAATTACCCCAAGATAGACCACAGCCTGTCATTTCCAATGGGAGCAAATTAATCCTAGAGAGCAGAACAAGCAAAGAGGAGGGCAGAGCCAAGCACGAGCTAGCGAGAGCCTATCGACACATTCTAGCATGTATTTGCATATGAAGTCCACATGTGCAATAAGTTAATTCGCACTCTTTCTAAACAATGCTATTTTTTTCAACTTTGGAAAAGAGTCAAGTCTACAAAACATAGTCCACTCTGATTGTAGCAGATTTTAGTTTTGGAAACAGAAAACTTTATTGAGATCAAATGTTTCATCAATGAAAAAATTTGTAGAATGTCGGCCAAAATCTATCTCGCTCCTGTAACGGCAGCCTTCCTCCTCTTCGTCTGAAGAGGAGGTGTAGCAGGGATCGGACCAAGACGCAGCGTAGTTCGTGTTCAACATGTTTAATAAAAGACGAATAAACGTGAACACTATACAAATACAAAATAACAAACGTGGCAAAACCGAAACAGTCCTATCTGGTGCAGAGAACACAAAGACAGAAGACAACCACCCACAAACCCCAACACAAAACAAGCTACCTAAATATGGTTCCCAATCAGAGACAATGACTAACACCTGCCTCTGATTGAGAACCATATCAGGCCATACATAGAAATGGACAAACTAGACACACAACATAGAATGCCCACCCAGCTCACGTCCTGACCAACACTAAAACAAAGAAAACACAAAAGAACTATGGTCAGAACGTGACAGCTCCATCTTCTCCCACTGCCAGCCACTGGGCTTCCTTTCACCCATATGTTTGGTAGTGAGTGGAAATGGCAACCGGATGCTTCACATTTATACTTCCTGTGAAATATCTGCCTCATTGTTCTATCTGTGGTGCTGCTAACAAGGCCAGTCCGGGGGAGCAGGTGAACATAATGAGCATACATGAATCATGCATGATTTCACTTGTTCGCAGAGGTAGGTGCGATTAGAACTCAGATCAAGAAGCCTTCTGAGCGTTGATCGATACTGGGAACGTAATAAAAAGTGGGTAAACGATAATTTAAAAAATAAAAAGGTGATTAAACGCAATTTCACAAATAAAAATGTTCATAAATGGCGTTCCCGTGCATTTACCCTCCATTACATCCCTGGTTGGGACTGGCAAAACCCGTTCAAAACATCAATATCCTGTCAAGCAAGTTTGAATCTACATTTGCCTGGCCTTTTAGCTATCGATGTGACGTTTTGCGGCGCCTAATCAGACAGTTCTGTACCTGCCTGGCTGAGTGGCAGTGTTGGTGGAATTGGTGAGCTCGCCTAGCAACCAGAGAAGTTAATTCGTAAGACCAATCCATTTTTCTAATATTTTTCAAATTAACATATTTGATAATTTTCTGATCTCCTCTCATTTTATTTCAAGTACCAACTTGAGAAAATGTCTGGTTTTGAAGGTATTCCAGTACTTGAATTTCAGAGTGCCAAATTCAAGTACTTTAAGCACCTCAAGCACCTTGTGCGAACCCTGGGTATGACAATCTGGATACCACCCAAGCCTAATAATCACACACTGAATCTGTCACCACATACACATCCCATGGACCTACAGTTGTCTCCTGGCACGGGCAGTGGAGAAAATAATTGATTTGTTCGCATTTCATCTTCCGTATCATGTCTGTGTGAAGACAGCATTGTTTTGCTGTGATTGGGTCAGCAGGACTTCTACACAGCAGAACACAACATGGGAGGATTACTGGACACTCAACAAAGGATCTTTGGTGAACAAACACAACATGATGTCCACATACAAAATATTATTTCCAAGCTACATCACTGAAAGGGTCTTTCTTTTACATGCGACTAACAGAGTGAGAGAAGCAAGGTGAAAGAAAGGCGGTACTGTCTGGTACGGTGTGGCGGCAAAATAAATAGTGGGGGTACACCGTACCGGTAAAACATGAGCCAATTACAATAATTAAAACAAAATGTCAAGAAAACTGTAGGCTATTATTAATTGGACATGAAAACGGGTGGTATAGTCTACGCTCCAAAATGCGATGTGGTTTGATGGTCCAAACTGAGACGCGTGAGGACAGCAGTGGAGCCATTCCTTCTGGCCTACTGACAATCACCAATTGTCATTACCAATTGTCATTACGCTTGTTGGTGTTTTGTGTAACAGATGTCTCTTCCATTCACCCCTGTTTGGAGGAAGGAGATATGTTGTGAGAGGATGAACATACAGGTAGTCTAGTAAAGGAGCCCTTTGAAGTGACTGTTAGACAATCAGATGTAAACATCATGACTGGTTGTGTTTATGCCACAATTAAAGGGTAATTCATTTTAAGATAAATGACACATTTAAATAAACTAAAGTAAAAAAATATATATACAAAAAAGTTACACAATAGAATAACAATATTTTTATTTAACTAGGCAAGTCAGTTAAGAACAAATTATTATTTATAATGACGGCCTTCCCCGGCCAAACCCTAACCAGGACGACACTGGGCCAATTGTGTGCCGCCCTATGGGACTCCCAATCACGGCCGGTTGTGATACAGCCTGGAATCTAACCAGTGACGCCTCTAGCACTGAGAAGCAGTGCCTTAGACTGATGTGCCACTCGGGAGCCCGAGTGAGGCTATAATAATGAGGCTATGTACAGGGGTTACCGGTACCAAGTCAATGTGCGGGGTACAGGTTAGTCGAGGTAATTTGTACATGTAGGTAGGGGTAAAGCGACTATGCATAGATAATAAACAGTGAGTAGCAGCAGTGTAGAAACAATGGGGAAGGGTGTCAATGCAAATAGTCCAGGTGGCCATTTGATGAATTGTTCAGCAGTCTTATGGCTTGGGGGTAGAAGCTGTTAAGGAGCCTTTTGGACCTAGACTTGGAACTCCGGTACCGCTTGCCGTGCGGTAGCAGAGAAAAAGTCTATGACTTGGGTGACTGGAGTCTTTGACAATTTTTGGGGCAGTTTGACGAGGGCGGCATTTTCCGAGCTAAACTGCCCAAGACACACCAACAACAAAACATACCTCACATTATTCTGCCACAAAACAATGATAACTTCTCTCACTCAGTGGCATTAGGGATATATAGGTGAGCGCTGGTGCCGCCCTATGATAAGCTGTGCCCACTTTGCCAAAGGCAGGGGTGCAAAATATTTAGCTTGTCCAGGCCCAGCGCGCCTCTCCAGGGCCCCATCAAATTAATTTACCATAAATTATGTACAGTAGCCTACAGTAGAAAGAGTAGTAGCCCATATATATACAGTGATCCCTCGCCACTTCGCGGTTCACTTATCGCGGATTCGCTATTTCGCGGATTTTCATAATGCATTTTTTTTTTTTTTTTGGTGCATTGTGCTCTGCATTCTGATTCGCTAAAAACTCACTCCCGCTTCTTGTATCAAAACATGCTACGAATTGTGCTATCATTTTGTCGTCTCGTGCAGTTATGTGTACGTACATAAAACAGCTTGGCAAATTTACATTAAGTTGGCCAAATTATCTTGTAATTTCGAACATCTCCTAAACCCATAATGTCGACGAAACGGCCTACACGTGAGTCACTGTATTTGTATACATGTAATAGTTGCTAATTGTAAAAAAAAAAAAAAGTTTTCTATTTCGCGGATTTCACTTATCGCGGGTCATTTTCGGAACGTAACCCCCGCGATAAACGAGGGATTACTGTATATATATATATATATATATATATATATATATATATATATATATATTTACAAAATAATTATATTTGAGGGCTTGGAAATTATGCAGACAATTACATTGATTGAAGCCACAATATACTGATCTTCAATATTAAAGAAAAAAGAAAAAATGAGGAGAGAGAAGCAGGAGAAAGTGACATCAGCTTTGGAGCAGCTGCTGCATAATCAAACAGAGGTGGACAGCAAATGGTGCTGAAAGAAATTAATTTAAACAATTTATTTTAATTCGACTTCACTAACAACAAAAAGGCTTTGTTGGAGCCTATTTCTTCCTATTCAAATAAATAAGAGGTAGGCCTTCCTGTATGACAGACACAATTATGCTATCCATAGATTTGTCACCATGCACTCCGTATAGTCTGAGGGGCTTGGTGTGTTTGGTTAAAACCGGGGCTCCAATTGAATGAATGTATGTCATAACCTTTTTTAAAGAAAAGGAGAAAATGATACCTATTGTTAGCTTCATATTTTGAAATAAATACAAGTATCCAGATAACATAAAGCGTTTTATAACAACTCTTTGATGCCTTATGCTAGAAACAAGCTTTAAAATGCCAACAAAAGACGTGACTGATGCATATGGGGATATATTGATTCATCTCTATGACCGTCTGAAGCTGAGCTGCGACCTTCAATATTCGAGGAGATGAAGAATGGACTCTGCTATCCCTTTTAATTGAGCTTTTCCTTTTCTGCTCCGCCTTATCTCAGCTCACTGGTCACGATAACAACACCCACCCGTAGCACGCGCTCCAGCAGGTATATCTCACTGGTCATCTCCAAAGCCAAAACCTCCTTTGGCCGCCTGTCCTTCCAGTTCTCTGCTGCTAATGACTGGAACGAATTGCAAAAATCGCTGAAGTTGGAGACTTATATCTCCCTCACTAACTTTAAACATCAGCTATCTGAGCAGCTTACCGATCGCTGCAGCTGTACACAGCCCGTCTGTAAATAGCCCATCCAATCTACCTACCTCATCCCCATATTGTTTTTATTTACCTTTTTGCTCTTTTGCACACCAGTATTTCTACTTGCACATCATCATCTATCACTCCAGTGTTAATTTGCTAAATTGTAATTACTTCGCTACTATTGCCTATTTATTGCCTTACCTCCTCACGCCATTTGCACACTGTAAATACTTTTTCTATTGTGTTATTGACTTTACGTTTGTTTATTCCATGTGTAACTATGTGTTGTTGTACTGTGTCGCACTGCTTTGCTTTATCTTGGCAAGGTCGCAGTTGTAAATTAGAACTTGTTCTCAACTGGCCTACCTGGTTAAATAAAGGTGATATAAAGAAGGTGTTTAAACCCATCCAACTTTAGGGAAATACTTCTGTTGTTGGGTTAAGCAACGGACGAGTAGCCAGCAGTTGAAGCTTAAGTTTGTCTGCATTGTTCAGCCTCTGTCTAAACTGAAAGGTAACTTTTGAAAGTGTCATGCTTAGGTTCATAAGGAGGACTAATATTTAATTATTCGCGAACAGCAACCGTTTCATTGCAAACAAGACACTCTGGTTTGGCATTGGACAAATATGGTTTCTCTGTCCATTCTTCCCTGAAATTTCTATTTTCATTATTCACCTTTCTTTTGATACTTTATCAGAACGACATGTTCTCTTTATTGCAAGCTAAAAAAAAATATGAATTTAATAGAGGCATAGTCAATTTTATATGTGTAATCAGATTGAAAATATTAGGATATGTTATTGATATGAACTGATTATATAGCCTACTAACCAGATGTGTAAAAACTGTGTTTAATTTGTAGCATAGGCATATGAATTGGGCTGCTATTATGTTCTGTTCTGCCGACTACCTGCTGGACACTAGGGCTGGGCGTTATGGCAAAAATATTTTATCACGGTATTTAAAAATAAATAGATGTTTGACGGTATTTTATGGGTTTTTTAAATAATAAAAGTTCTACATTTGCTTTATGAATAGTGGGCGACCTTAGGGTGGTAACACATCCATTCTAAGTGATTTCAATGGGTCTTTCTCCATTCTGATTGTTTTATACTGTTCAATTCAACTTCAACCCCCAAAAAGTCATAATTTTCATCAATTTCTGCATTTGAGATCATTTCCAAACTGCCACGTAGGGTTGCACGATATGGGCAAGCAATCTGGGCCTTATTTTTAACCAAATGTTGCAATTTGACTTGCGATTTATAGCAAAACACTTGGGTTAACCGTTGGAATCATGGAAATAGAATGTCTATTCTTATTATATTGTTAGAATATAATAGTGGGCACTTTCAATACAGTGTTGTTTGACATGACAACTAATGAAAATGAGTTATTGTGACAGGGTAGGAACTAAAGTGTTGATAGGTGTTTCCTTGGGGACCCTATAATCTTTGGCTTCATTGATTGTTTTCTCTTAGCTACTTCATGTAGCTAACATATTCTTGCTTTACGTATCCCTCTTTAATTTAGAAGATACTGTTGCACAAACAACATGCTGATTCAGGTCTATACCATCACTGGTATTATCAGGCTGTATAGCTAATTTCGCTTGCTCTTACTCAGTACATTTATTAGCTAGCTAACGATTAACTTTAGCGGCTAACAAGATATAGGAACAACTTGCTAAGGAAAGACAAACTAGCTGTTTGCTGATGTAAGAAACACAAGCTAATAGTGTCATAGAATGCTAGTAGATTTATATTAAGATCAATGCAGCAAAGTGACAACTGCATCATTGTCATCAACATTCTTGCATGTGCTGCATTGACCATGCAGACTGACCGCAAGTGTCTCGTGGTCGAGGAACAACAAATGCGCTCCTTGAGTGACAGGAGCCGGGGCTAGGTCTGTGTGGAAAGCAGCGTGGAGAGAGTGGAGAGAGATGACTCAAGTAGCGAAGTAAACTATAAAAATGGACGTTACACACTGCGTATCACATTTAAGAAACCAAAAATTCAAATACCGTTATAGAAGGTAAAGTAAAAACCCAAACCGGTCCGTGTATCAATACCAGTATATCGCAAAACACGATATACCGCCCAGCCCTAGTGTACACTATTCTAGTTTACTGGGGATAGGAGGGGGGGGTGGCAATTTTTTGGTTTGCCTAGGGTGGCAGAATGTACAGGGCCACTGCTGCTAAATGTTTGGGGTGCATGCACACACAGGAGGTCCCATACCGGGAAGAAATTCAATCTATTTTTACCCCTGGAGAGGAGGAGAGTGATAGGACAGAAGGGGGTAGAACAGTAGAGAGAAAACAGAAGTGGAGAGAGCATACAAATATGTTTTACATAATGTAATAATATCATATCCGTGCTTGTGTGCTTTTTGAGGCCTCAGTGGAAATAGTTATATAATGGGCTTAAACAACAAATCATTAGGGACGTGTTTTGTTAGTTTGTTATTTGTTAGAGGGGGAGCGGCGGGGTAAGTTGGAGAGCTTCAAGCCTCATCCATGTCTACCCTCAAAAACTCCTGCTGGTAATAAGCCTAATGTGACATGTGATGCTCTCTATCAATATGAGGCCCGCTCACACTGAGACAGGATTAGCAGAGCCACTGATGATGACACTAACAGCCACCATTCTCTGAGTTGACACTTTTATCAGGGCCAAGCACAGATTTCATGCATATTCACTCATCACTAATGCCACAAAATGAAAACGCAGCAATATTTCGAAATGGATGTACAGTACATGTAGAGAGAGAAACTCACTCACTCAAGGTAGTTTCCATGGTTCAGTCTGATCCGGGGATTACCCAGAACCCACAGATGCAAAAGGGTATTCAATTCATCTCCAGTACATCACAAAATACACTGTTACTGTGCAACATGAACTTACTGTAAGGTCTACAGTATATTACCAGTGTTCTACAACATCGTAAATGCCTGGGCATTGATGCAGCTAGGGCAGGGGTGTAAAATCTAAATGTTGGGGCAAGCCCATAAATCACATGTATACAAGGCCTTCATTGAATGCATTACATCGCCCTACTGTAAGGACGACTATCTGAGTGTACAGCTGGCACTGAAAGACAAGTAATACAGTAAATCTTTATGAGAGCGCACACTACACAGCATCCCTCCCTGGTCCCAGAGAACAGAGCTGTAGAATAGAGAAAGACTGCACTCTCTGTTAGCTTAGTACAGTGCCATATTCTATACAATCAATTACAGGGACCACACTCAGATGAGGAAGAGGTCCTTTGTGTCCTATGCATTTGTTTTGCAGCGAAAAAGTCAACACTGCAACCTATTGATAAACACTTATTTTGTGACTTGTATTTGTGCAGCAAGGAATGCTTTCCTGGAAATGAAATCTATGCATTCTGCTTTTACATTTACACATTTTATCCAGAGTGACTTACAGGAGCAATTAGGGTGCACTCTTTGAAAAAAAAGGTGCTATACCTGGAACCAAAAAGAGATCTCCTATGGGGACAGAACCCTTTTTTTATAAGAGTGTGCCTTGCTCAAGGGCACATCAATAGATTTTTGTCAACTCAGGGATTCAAACCAGCGACCTTTCGATTACTAGCCCAACGCCTTTTCCATTGATCACATGGAATGTTACATTGGGCGTGAAGGGAACGAGGATCATCACAACGGCAGAACAAATAGTTACAGTAGTATGTAGCTAGAGTGTGACCCCACTAATGACAGCTAGGATGGCTGGTCCCATTTTATGAGTGGTCAACAGAGTGACAGCCCCACTGCTGGTAATGATCAGGTAGGGTTGGCCTGTTCCATTCGGCTGAATGAGTGGCTGGGCTGCAGAGTGGCAGTCCCATTATTGTAGGTGTCCAGCAGGTGTGATAGGGCAGCAGTGTGATTAAAGGAGTGACTCCATTGATGAGGGCCGGAGGCGGTGAGCAGAGTAAAGCCACTTGGCAGAGCCAGCTGTAAATGTCACCTCTGGAAGAAATCAATACGGCAATATGAATTTTCAGGAAAGATGATATTAGACAGAGGAAGAAAGCACCTGGTCTCTTGCGTGACTTGTGACTAGGTATGTGGGTTTGTACCGTATGGTATGTGTAAGAGAGCATAGAGAGTGTACGTGCGGGCGTTCGGGCAGGGGGTCATGTGTGGGTGCCTGTGTGCATCTCTGTGAGTCCAAGGGATAAGTTATTTCTGTGTTCAGCATGTGTTTGCAATTCTTCCTCATGCATGTTGACATCTCTGTTTGATCTGTGGCCAGCTCTCTTCTCTTCTTTTTTCCCTGCCAGCAGTATGCTCCCTCCCTGCTGGACTGACCAGCCCAGATATCTCCCTCTGTGTTTGGCTGGCCAGCCAACCAGCCATCCAATCAGCTATCTAGCCAGCCAGCCAGCTATCCAGCAAGCCATCCAGCCAGCTATCCAGCCAGCGAGCCATCCAGCCAGCTATCCAGCTAGCCAGCTATCCAGCTAGCCAGCTGTCCAGCCAGCCAGCTATCCAGCCAGCCAGACACAGGCAAAGAAGATGAATAAGCCTCCTCCCTCTCCCTCAAGCCTGGTCCTCTCGACTGTGGTAAATGTCAGTGCACACCCCGGACTAGGCTCGGTCCTTCCCATGCCTGGCCTCTATACTACTGCCCAGACCGAAGAGAATCAATCTGGCTGGAGCTAAAACACCTGAAACTGGCCAGCCAGCTGGAGCACCTGTGTCTCTAAACCATCTGGAGCTTGGACGCAGCTCCACACCTGCTGGGCCTGTGAATTAGGACTCCACTGCAAGCAGTAAACACACACCCGGGCAATAGAGGAGGGCAATAGAGGAGGGCAATAGAGGAGGGCAATAGAGGAGGGCATGCGAAGGTGGAGAGAGCAACTCTCACAAGTAGCCCACAATTCACCAGCTCTAGCATTTATCGAAGGCACAATTCCATGTCCAGTGTATGAAACATTTAGAAGGCCTTGTAAAATGCTATCCAGAGAGGTTATTCTGTCATCTTTTGTGTACCACAGGGGTCCATGGCCTGTTGACTCCTCCATGAGAGGTAGGGAGGTTGGTTGCTCCTCATTCACAATATTCAGTGGAATTCGGTTGAATCATGAGGGGTGCCTCGTCTTTGCAGCCTTTCTGCACTGAGATGCTTGACTGTGAACTTAAAGGCAGAGAAGAGGTCTTTGTATGCCATGTACTGAACAATGCCAGTTCACTTCAACCTATGTAGAGGTTGTGGGATGGGTTTTGTTCTGACTGAAACTGAGGGTCATGAGTGATGATGAGACGAAACTATGTTAAACAAACCACACAACTCTATGCACAAGGAGTACTTTGAAGGCCCAGTGTGGTGAAAAATGAGATTTTCCAGTGTTTTATATATATTTCCACACTATGAGGTCGGAAAAAAGTTTGAAAAGACCGCCTGAAATCTCAGCCTATTTTGGTGGGATGGAGTTTTGCCCTGCCTGTTGACATCACCAGGCGGTAAATTCGTTAATAGACCAATAAGAAAGAGAGTTCCAAACCTCTCTGCCAATGCAGCTAGTTTTTAGTTTTCCCTTCCCCACTTAGACCACTAGACCACAGTCCTAGCTAAATTCTTGCTTGAGAAATTGCTCTTTGCTAAGAAGCTATTTTTGTTTATTTTTGACAATTTTAATTGAAAACAATCACAGTAAGGTACTTAATTGAACCTTTAACAACCCCCCCCAAAAAAATAAATTTACTTGAAGAGCAGTAACAGAATGACGGCACAAACCACCATTCTGTTACCAAACTTTGCATCTGCACTGTTCTTCAAGTATATGTGTTTTTGTCAAATGTTCTGTGGAAATTCTTAAAAGTAGTCCTTGTGCATATAGTTTTATGCAGTGCTTAATTTGAGCCCCCCCCCCCCCCCCCCCCGGGCCTGATATTCTAAGAGTTTATTCGGGTTGGGCCGGCCAGGGCTTATGGTTTGCACAACATTGTAACCTATGTCTGAGACCATCAACCAACAGGCTGTGTGAGAAGCGCGCCTGTATCTCACAGAACTAGAATGAGATTCACTTTATATGATCTCTCTCCCTCTCTCTGCTCTGATTAACATGAGCCTGCAACACTCATCTCTACAGCACTGTACTTCATCATTTATTTCCTTATAGAATCATTGCCGCGCAAAGTATTCTGGAGGAGCTGCAGCACCCCTATAAATTGAAATACATTTGCCAAAGTTATAGAATTACTGCTGATTGTTCAGAAATAAATGAAATAATTCAGAATAGCCTATTACACCATGAGAAGGCCTATCAGTTAGTGACAGAGGATCAATAGCTTTTTTTTTTTTTAAGCCTAGATGTGGATTGTATGTAGCCCAATATCAAGGCATAGCCTACAGTGGGGATCGCACATCTGTCAGTGAACAACATGCAGACAATACAGCCCTTTCGCAGTATTTCAAATTGCGGGAAAACCCAGGTTGGAAAGCTCCTGCTGAAAAGAGAGGACTCTAATCCGCATGCTGAAAGCTACCAAAATATTTGATTAACTTCCAAATATAGTTTTACAAAGTAAAACAAGAGAGAGATAGGCTTTTGTCATGAACATATTCACCATCACCGGCGAGTGAGCTGCACATCATTGGGTGAATCAGTGAAACTGGAAAGCATTTTTAGGACTATAATTTCCTCCTCATATTGTACAATACGTATGTCTCCACACACCTAGGTCTAGGCTATTGATGGATTCAAGACGAGGTCGTTTTTATTGATCTAATTTTATTGATTGTCAGTGTCAAAGTAGCCTGTCATTTCGATCATTTGTGTGTTATTAAAAAAGATTGTCAGTCTCCAGTCATGTAACATGACAGAGAATTGCATGAAATGCGTTTATCAAAGGCCACAACATTCTTCTGGGATCCTAGGCTACTGAAGATGTTCCCCATGTCCTCAACTCTACTGCTCTCTGCCACTACGCAAATGCCATGATATGCATGTAATGCTCTATTATAAAGGTGATTTATTTTTCTTCTCATGCGCCCCGCTACCTCAGAACTCCCCAGATCACACCACTCTCATGCTCACTTCTTATTCCGCCACCTCCCGATATACAAATGAAGCACTATTTGTATGGTTTCTTTAACTTTGCAATCATTGATTTGTGATTGACATACATTTCAAAGAGAAAAATCTGAGTCTCAGCATCGCTCTGTTACCATGGAACTGTTACCATGGAATTGCCCTAGTGCCTAGCAGTTTTACCAGAGAATATACAGTAGTGTTGACATTGTCCTCTGCTGCCTAATGAGCAGAAGTGGGTGATTTGGCATTTGAGTCAGACTGAGGTTGTAAAAAGCACGATACTACCAGACGACTCTAACTCCACCTGTAACCTCAACAGAGCAGTATAGTCAAAAGACATGGCCATGTCAGTGCCACTTCTCCCTTGTAACAATCTCTCCCCAGGTGTCAGCCTGTCGATGCCGGCTCTCTAAGCACATTTCAGTTCTCCGAGCAGGAAAAATGTCATAAAAATTTTATCAACAGAATCTAGCCTTTACCTTACACTCATTTAACTCTTACTCTGAAGGTTGAGGAAGTAAATGTAAACAAACAAGGTCAATAAACAAACAAACAAAGTTTCGGTGATGGGACTGTCATTGTGACCATGATGAATGAAAATCCTGTGACCAAAAAGTTGATTTGTAAACCCAGCAAACAACAGAGCCTGTTTGTGGGAGTGTCCCTTTTCAATTACTGTCAATCCGATCACACTAGACTGGAGATGGTATCATGGTTCTGTCTCATTGGGCACAAATTGCTAAACAATCGAGGGTTGAATAGTTACAATGAGGAGGCTGTTTCCAGACACAAGCGTATCAGAGGCCATCAGGGGAGATGTGCTGAGGTGTTTGATAGGAGAGATAAGGTGGCCAGCCTCTATGGCCCCGGAGGCAAGAGGCCCTCCTATCGCTCACCCTACTGTCTGCTCCTATTGTGGTGCTAGAGGTGGTATTGGTTGGGGTGGTCACAGGGGCACTGTGATTAGGAATAAAGGATCAGTCTCTGTTTCTGTATTCTCCTTCCAGGTTTATCTGTTTGTCTCATCGTCTGATCTCACTTCTGGCTGACTCCCATTCATCAGTGGAAAGGGCAACGGTGCCAATAGCCTCTCTGGCTCTTTCCTCTATCCTATAAGCACTTCTCTCTGCCTGGATTGCTGGTGATACTGAGGATTATTCTGAAGGCGTTTTTGTCTTGGATGGTGCTAGACTTTGGTAGACTTTCTTTAAATACACTATTAGAAAAAAAGGTGCTATTTAGAACCTAAAAGGGTTCATCGCCTGTCCCCATAGAACCCTTTTGATTCCAGGTAGAACCCTTTTGGGTTCTATGTAAAACCCTTTCTACATAGGGATCCAAAAAGGGTTCTCCTATGGGACACACGAAGAACCCTTTTGGAACCCTTTTTTCTAAGAGTGTACCAAATTACCATTCCTTTCCTCCTAGTATATGTGAACTGTACTGTATTTCTCAGTCTTGAGTTCCACTCCTCCATCCAGTCCTGTAAGGCCAGTCCTGTGAATCCCTCTTCCTCTCTTCCTCTGTGTTCTAGGTGTTTGCTGTGTACCAGGGGACTATACTGAGGGTCAACAATGCCTATACTGTAGCATGATTAAGCCATCGGTACAGGAACCAAACGGACACTACAAAAGACCTTATGCAGTATGTAAATGAGTGTCTCTTTAGATGTTTTGATTGACCTTTGATCTCACTTTCTCTCGCTCTCTTTCTCTCCTACTGTGCAGCAGTAATTGTTCGAGCCACGTGGCTCATTATAATGGCTGGAGCAAATGGAATGCCATCAAACCATTTATTTTTTATTTAACCTTTATTTAACTAAGCAAGTCAGTTAAGAACAAATTCTTATTTACAATGATGGCCTACCCCGGCCAAACACTCCCCTAACCCGGACAACGCTGGTATCAATTGTGAGCCGCCCTATGGGACTCCTGATCACGACCGGTTGTGATACAGCCCGGGATCAAACCAGGGTCTGTAGTGACACCTCTAGCACTGCGATGCAGTGCCTTAGACGGCTGCGCCATTCGGTCACTCGCCACTCAAATCATGTGTTTGATGTACAATTGAAGTCGGAAGTTTACATACACTTAGGTTGGAGTCATTAAAACTCGTTTTTCAACCACTCCACAAAGTTCTTGTTAGCAAACTATAGTTTTGGCAAGTCGGTTAGGACATCTACTTTGTATATGACACAAGTCATTTTCCCAACAATTGTTTACAGACAGATTATTTCACTTATAATTCACTGCTTCACAATTCCAGTGGGTCAGAAGTTTACATACACTAAGTTGACTGTGCCTTTAAACAGCTTGGAAAATTGCAGAAAATGATGTCATGGCTTTAGAAGCTTCTGATAGGCGAATTGACATAATTTGAGTCAATTGGAGGTGTACCTGTGAATGTATTTCAAGGCCTACCTTCAAACTCAGTGCCTCTTTGCTTGACATCATGGGAAAATCAAAAGAAATCAGCCAAGACCTCAGAAAAAAATGTAGACCTCCACAAGTCTGGTTCATCCTTGGGAGCAATTTCAAATGCCTGAACGTACCACGTTCATCTGTACAAACAATAGTATGCAAGTATAAACACCATGGGGACCACGCAGCCGTCATACTGCTCAGGAAGGGGACGCGTTCTGTCTCCTAGAGATGAACGTACTTTGGTGCGAAAAGTGCAAATCAATCCCAGAACTACAGCAAAGGACCTTATGAAGATGCTGGAGGAAACAGGTACAAAAGTATCTATATCCACAGTAAAACGAGTCCTATCTCGACATAACTTGAAAGGCCACTCAGCAAGGAAGAAGCCACTGCTCCAAAACCGGCATAAAAAAGCCAGACTATGGTTTGCAACTGCACATGGGGTCAAAGATAGTACATTTTGGAGAAATGTCCTCTGGTCTGATGAAACAAAAATAGAACTGTTTGGCCATAATGACCATCGTTATGTTTGGAGGAAAAAGGGGGAGGCTTGCCAGCCGAAGAACACCATCCCAACCGTGAAGCACGGGGGTGGCAGCATCATGTTGTGTGGGTGCTTTGCTGCAGGAGGGACTGG
Organism: Salvelinus alpinus; assembly: GCF_045679555.1. Lineage (NCBI taxonomy): Eukaryota > Metazoa > Chordata > Actinopteri > Salmoniformes > Salmonidae > Salvelinus > Salvelinus alpinus. Next base: position 39,216,662 of record NC_092094.1, on the reverse strand, counting down.
TGCACTTCACAAAATAGATGGCATCATGAGGATGGCACATTATGTGGATATATTGAAGAAATATCTCAAGACATCAGTCAGGAAGTTAAAGCTTGGTCTCAAATGGTTCTTCCAAATGGACAATGACCCCAAGAATACTTCAAAAGTTGTGGGAAAATGGCTTAAGGACAACAAAGTCAAGGTATTGGAGTGGCCATCACAAAGCCCTGACCTCTATCTCATAGAACATTTGTGGGTAGAACTGAAAAAGCATGTGCGACCAAGGAGGCCTACAAACCTGACTCAGTTACACCAGTTCTGTCAGGAGGAATGGGCCAAAATTCACCCAACTTATTGTGGGAAGCTTGTGGAAGGCTACCCGAAAAGTTTGACCCAAGTTAAACAATTTAAAGGCAAATACTAATTGAGTGTATGTAACCTGGGAATGTGATGAAAGAAATAAAAGCTGAAATAAATCACTCTCTACTATTATTCTGACATTTCATATTCTTAAAATAAAGTGGTGATCCTAACTGACCTAAAACAGGGAATTCTTACTAGGATTAAATGTCAGGAATTGTGAAAAACTGAGTTTAAATGTTTTTGGCTAAGGTGTAGGTAAACTTCCGACTTCAACTGTATTTGATACAATTCCACTCATTCTGCTCCAGTCATTACCACATGCCCGTTCAATCAATCAATCAAATGTATTTATAAAGCCCTTTTTACATCAGCTGATGTCACAAAGTGCTGTACAGAAACCCAGCCTAAAACCCCAAACAGCAAGCAATGCAGATGTAGAAGCAATTAAGGTGCCACCAACCTCCTGTGTCTACCAGATTGTAACTGTTGATGATGCTATGTTTCCAAACCATGGAGGTAAGTGGCAGTGGGAACTGGGTGTAAGGCTCTTTGCGTTTGTCTTTTTTACAATCCACAAAGAAGAGAATCCATTTTGTCTGAGTCAATATTTACCCAAGATGCCTCTCTTTTCCCCACATATCGACAGCATGTCCTTTGTTCACACCCATAAACACACAGAGAGCAATTCAAAGGTTACCACAGAAAAGTTGGTTTGAAAACCCCCAGAGATCCTGAATATTACTCTACAAAACTGAACAAAACAGGACTCTACATTTCTGTACCCAAAGTAGAGAATTCCAACAAAACCTGGTAAACGTAATAAGCCTCTGTTGCATTACAGCTATGTTATATTAGAAGAGGTAAGCATTGTTTTGTTTTCAGTCATACCAACAGACTCACTATAACTTTCGAACACGGTATTTATCATCTGTAATCACAGACAGGAACATCCACACAAAATAGTCTTTGCTAACACATTTGATATGGGCAATCCAACCCAAATAAAACAAGCTTATAAATAGCCAAATGGGAACTAACCTACATGCTCAACATTTGTTATGGAAGATATCCGTATAAGTGGAAGAAGTTCAAAGGCATCAAGCCTTACAATTCCACCCGAACAGAAAAAACATGCATTTAGAAATTCAATATAAAATATCTAAGGTACGGTCCTGAAATTTGTTTCCTTGATGGAACTTCAGTGGAAGCCAGTAACCTGATTTCACGAGGTAGGAAGGTACATTTCCAAATGCTGCAATACATTCAATCCCATTTGGTAATGTCAAAAGTACATTGTAAAGTGGGAATCATGTTCCGTGCTGTGCTGCTGTGTGCACACAGCTACACTGCCAAATGGATAGGTTATTCTCTCGAAGAAACAGCCGTCTTGGTCTATCACCCTGTGAATGCATAATAGTGTACATATAAATATGCTGAGCAATATCTCCTGCTTTTTTATTCTTGTGCGATTGAGTGGCTCCAGTATCAATCAATAGAGAAAGTGCAGTGATTTCAGTGACTATTTCTCATAGAGCGATACAGGGAATTAAAGCAGCCATTTGTTAGATGCTAATGATGTCCCACTCATTACATTTCAGGGTGATTGTATGCCATCTTAATTAGATGATAATCTATTGCAAGAGATAAAAGTTGAGAACAAATCATTAACAATGGACAAATGTGGATGCTAAATACTTCTGAAAATATGAATGCTCAGTAGAGCATAACCTATGAGGTTGTGACTAGGGTTGCACAATTCTGGGAACTATCAATAAATTCCCTGATTTTCCAGAAATCCTAGTTGGAATTTTGCAATCCTAGTCCTGACTCCTGGGTTCTAATGACTCTAAACTAATGTGGAAGGTAAATATGTTACTCACTGGATGCTCTCCTGCAGATACTGTAGCAGTGGAGCTCTCAGTATTGGATCAAGAGGAGAGTTCTTTGTTCAAAAGCTTTTCTCTAATTGGCTAGCAACAATAGATCAACAGTACATAGTGCCTGGCCTGCCTGGGAGTGTGTGAATGTGTACCTCACATGGCTGCTGTATATTGTATGTCCCTGTGGTGAAGTTACTGTGGTCTGGAGGTCATCCACAGATGATGCAATCGTCTATTGCACTCAACACTAACCTTTCCCACCTGGACAAAAGGAACACCTATGTGAGAATGCTATTCATTGACTACAGGTCAGCGTTCAGGTGGTAAGGGTAGGGAACAACACATCCGCAAAGCTGACCCTTAACATGGGGGCCCCTCAGGGCCTCACAGTTTCCTCCTGTACTCCCTGTTCACTCATGATTGCGTCGCCAGGCACAACTCCAATACTATCATCAAGTTTGCCGATGACACAACAGTGGTAAGCCTGATCACCAACAACGATGAGACAGCCTATAGGGAGGAGATCAGAGACCTGGCCGTGTGGTGCCAGGACAACAACGTCTCTCTCAATGTGATCAAGACAAAGGAGATGATTGTGGACTACAGGAAAAGGAGGACGCCCCCATTCTCATCGACGGCGCTGTAGTGGAACAGGTTTAGAGCTTCAAGTTCCTTGGTGTCCACATCACCAACAAACTGTCATGGTCCAAACACACTAAGAAAGTAGTGAAGAGGGCACGACAAAGCCTATTCCCCCTCAGGAGACTGAAAAGATATGGCATGGGTCCTCAGATCCTCAAAAGTTTCTACAGCTGCACCATCGAGAGCAATCTGACTGGTTGCGCTCGATCACTGCCTAGTATGGCAACTGCTCGGCCTCTGACCTCAAGGCACTACAGAGGGTAGTGCATACGGCCCAGTACATCACTGGGGCCAAGCTCCCTGCCATCCAGAACCTCTATATCAGGCGGTGTCAGAGGAAGGCCCTAAAAATTGTCAAAGATTCCAGCCACCCTAGTCATAGACTGTTCTCTCTGCTACCTCACGGCAAGCAGTACCGGAGCGCCGAAGTCGAGGTGCAAAAGGCTTCTTAACAGCTTCTACCCCCAAGACATAAGACTCCTGAACAGCAAAACAAAGGGCAACTCAGACCCCTCTTTTACGCTGCTGCTACTCTCTGTTTATTATCTATGCATAGTCACTTTAACTCTACCTACATGTACATATTACCTCAATGACCTCGACTAACCGGTGCCCCCGCACATTGACTCTGTACCGGTACCCCCTGTATATAGCCTCGCTTGTTATTTTACTGCTGCTGTTTAATTATTTGTTACTTTAATTTTCTATTTTCTACTTATCTATTTTTACTTAACACTTATTTTAAAGCATTATAGCTCAAATCATTGTTGGTTAAGGGCTTGTAAGTAAGCATTTCACTGTAAGGTCTACAGCTGCTGTATTCGGCAAATACAATTTGATTTGATTTGATCTATATCTGCCTGGGAGTGCAGTGCTACTGTACATCGTCATAGAATTAAAGCACGATGCTCCATTGCAGCCCTGTTGCATAATACTGCACTCTGCAACGACTAGAAGAGACACACACACACACACACTGAGGCTGCTCACAAAGCAGTGACAGGTAAAGTCGTGACCCTGGAACCATCGATTCTGTCCTAACTCACATCCAATGATGTTTACTCACTCCCTCACAAGCGCACTTTCTCTCTCTCTCACACACACACACAAACACACACACACACACACATAAACACACAGGCACTTACACACACAGAACTAATGGAGAGAAGAGGAGGTCAGTGTGTGTCCTCGGTTCCAAGCCACAGACGCTGTTTAATAGCACAGGACTGCCTCTCAGAGAGGATTTCAGGGGAAATGAAGACACGGGCAGCACAGTAAAGCTAGAGGATTGAGAAATTTGGTAGACAGATCATTGCTGCTAAATGACTTGTTCACTTCTCCCACTGTCTGAGGCATATTTAACATAAGACTCTCCCTCAACACGAACAGCTGTTGCTGCTCTGGATATAACCTTTAATCAAGACGCAAGCAGGAGAAGATTGCTGCTCCTCAGGAAAATGTATTTTCCTTTTCTTTTCTGTCTGCTTCCCAAATGGCCCCCTATTGCCTATTTAGAGCACTGCTTTTGACCAGGGCCAATGGGGCTCTGCTTAAAAGTAGTGCATTATTTGGGGAATAGGATGTCATTTGAGACACACTGTGAGACAATTATGGATAAGATTTAGACTGTTGAGCGATGTAATATTTAAGTGAGTCTGGGACATTGATAATAGTTGTTGACTCATTCTGTACAAAACCCAGGCTATAATATGTACTGTTGCTGTGTAGCTACAGAGTGATAACAGAGTTCTTTCGCTGTTCCACTGATAACATGACAAAACATTCACTTTCCAATAGAAAACCCTTTCAACTAGATATGTCCCCAACATGAATCACAGTCTTTCTGTCTGACTTGAGCATCTCAAATATTTCCAGAACAAATATATATATAATATATAGCCTAGTTTGTATTTACAGTAGTATACTATATTTACACCTTGGATCAAAAGCTATATATTTTTCTAAAGCCTTAGTGCGCACAGTTTTAATGATAATTATATAAATGTTTGCTTTAATGGTAACTTCTGAGTTTAAAAACATCTTTATCGACTTTGCAATGAAGTATCAATAAATCTGATTTGATGTGTTTACCTATACATCCTGTTGGTCGGTTCCAGATCTATAGTTGCAGGCCAGGCCAGTAGTCCTGGATTTTCCTAGCAACCCTCTCCCCCTTAGTGACCTTCCCCACGTCTCCAGCCCAGAGATGGGATGTTAATGTTGGTGTCTGGACCGCTGCCACACTGCAGGCTCCACTTTAATGGATTGATAAAAAAAGCTCAGAGCAGAAAATCAATCATGATATAAACCTGGCCTGAGCTTGTTAAACTCCCTGAAAGTTCCTTTCTGTAATACCTATAATGTTCTGCCGTTTGCTATCCACGGGGAAAATCACAGGGCTACTTTGCCATGCAATAACGGGCTGCTGAATATGGACCAGTAAAGTGCAACATTTGAAAAAAACAATATCTGCGAAGAATGTTATTTAATGTTATATATTTTCAGCACTCTGAGTCAATAAGAGGCCGATATGAATGTTCTCGCATATGTTGAATCTTGACAGTGCTTGCATTTCAAATCAAATGTTATTGGTCACATACACGTGTTTAGCAGATGTTATTGTGGGTGTAGTGAAATGCTTGTATTTCTATCTCTGACAGTGCAGTAATATCTAACAAGTAATATCTAACAATTTCACAACATATACCCAATACACACAGTCTAAGTAAAGGAATCGAATGAGGAATATATAAATATATGGATGAGCAATGTCAGAGCGGCATAGACTAAGATACAGTAGAATAGTATAGAATACAGTATATACATATGAGATGAGTAATACATAGACTAAGATACAGTAGAATAGTATAGAATACAGTACATACATATGAGATGAGTAATACATAGACTAAGATACAGTAGAATAGTATAGAATACAGTATATACATATGAGATGAGTAATACATAGACTAAGATACAGTATAATAGTATAGAATACAGTACATACATATGCGATGAGTAATACATAGACTAAGATACAGTAGAATCGTATAGAATACAGTATATACATAAGAGATGAGTAATACAGACTAAGATACAGTAGAATAGTATAGAATACAGTATATACATAAGAGATGAGTAATGTAAGATATATAACAATTATTAAAGTGACTAGTGTTCCATTTATTGATTTCAAGTATGTCTATATAGGCAGCAGCCTCTCTGTGCTAGTGATGGCTGTTTAACAGTCTGATGGCCTTGCGATAGAAGCTGTTTTTTAGTCTCTCGGTCCCAGCTTTGATGCACCTGTACTGACCTCACCTTCTGGATGATCGCGGGGTGAACAGGCAGTGGCTCGGGTGGTTGTTGTCCTTGATGATCTTTTGGCCTTCCTGTGACATCGGGTGCTGTAGGTTTATGTGCCAGACCACACCCACGTGAATGTTTATTGGTCAATAGTGGCCATGTTGTTTTAGGTACTAGTATGGAATATATTGCATTGAGAGACCATTGTGCATAGATGCCACATATCAAGTTCCGTGCAAACGTGTTTTTCACAAAATTCAAAATGATGGAAAATCCATCATGAGACAAATTTGTTTCTTGTGAGGAGAGGGACCTATGTACCAAATGTCATAACTTTAGGTCAAACGGGGTGACTTTTCATAGTTTGCATTTTCAATCTCTGGTTATAGCGCCACCATCTGGCCAATCAGTGTCATTTTGTAAATGCTGGATCTCTATGACAAGACCATCATTCACCTAGATTCATCAAAATCAGGCCAGTGCTGTCTGAGAAATTGCGTTTGACTCACGTACAAACAAACAGACGGAGACAGATGCACAGTCCCCTCCCCGATATCATTGTGGGGGACAATTATATATGAAAAGTTTATTTCCAAAACGCTATATCCACCAATTTTTCATATTTGTGTTATTTCATCAGAACTGATAGTTTTTTTTTATTAATAGATTTTAGATGATTATTATTATTATTTTTTTTTTGCATAACGCTATACATCCATTGCTCAGCTGGAATGCAATGTTGGAATCCTTTATAATTGACTGTGATATGTGGTTGTCTCACCTAGCTATCTTAAGATGAATGCACTCACTGTAAGTCGCCCTGGATACGACCATCTGCTAAATGACTAAAATGTCAAATGTAAACGTTTTACATACAGATCTCATACTATTGTATTGAATTATTATTAATTCATACTATTGTATTGAATTAATATTTGTCACACATGTATAATTTGTACAGTTCTTTATTAAAATGTAGTTATTTGTTATATTTGACTGTGTAAAATCTAGCAGTACTACTTATTTCTCTGAGAGGCGGATATATAGCATTTTGCTAAAAAACATAATTATTTGTCGCTCTGAAATGAAACCATTAAGTGACAGATTTTAAACAAATACATGTCTGCCATTGAACAACCATTGATTAGATAATGGAAAAACACACACATCTCTATAATCATTTCTTTAAATAATAAAATCTAATTCTGAAAATTGATATATAGCGTTTTGGAATTAAACTCTTCATATTGCACTTTTAAAAAGAGAGACTAGGTGTCCAATTCATGTACACTTATTGTTATCAAAACTCAATTTAAAATCTGATGAGTTTCAAGCCATTCAAATGCCTGTCTCTGTGAGGCAGAGAAAAGAAGAGCAGATATTGGAAGTGCCCATCTATGAGAGAAGAGGTATGGCTCCTCCTCAGATCAATACTAATCAGAGATACAATATCTCTATTAGATTGTCTATATTACACCTATCAACAGGCAGAGGTTAAAGATCAACTGAAGACCTGGAGATTACAAGGTTTCCATCATAGGGGTTGAATATAAATCAAGCACAGGTGGTTCAGACAGGAAACCAGAGTGTCACTTGAGCTGTGGATCAGCTGACTTTGCACCGATCAGATTCTACAAACAATTCCAACCTTAATATGGAGGTCTATTTTAGCTGATCAGTTTTACTCACACATTCTCTGCTACCACTGCTGCTGTTGGTTACACGAAGGTATGCGGTTGCATTTTCTTGTACTCACCACCACCCCAGTCTCCACCTGTTTGGTTCAGTGTTTCTTTCCTGCAGGGAGATTGGTACAGCTCGCTGCCTGTAATTATTACTATTATTATTATTATTATTATTATCATCATCAAACATGATGCATGCTCTGGCAGTAATCTACCCAGAAGGAGCAGAGCCTAAAGGCAAGACTAATTTATTGGATGTCTTGTCATCTTTTCTACTAAATTGTTAAAGGAATACGTGGCATTTCCTGTCTGTACTGGGAAATAAAGGCATTGAGTTGTACAACGGTAACAGATTAACAACGGCACAAGAAAACGGTACAAAGATCTACAAATCCACTCTTACACAACAGGAAATAGAACTGTGATATAGGTTACACCTCTGACTGAGATCGTTTATGGCAGAGGACAGAGGATGTCTCTGCGATGTGACAGTGAGGATGGGATTGGGAACCTTTTCTCTATATTTCACCCAGCCAGCCCTAGCCAGCCCTGGCCCTGGACAGCCCAGCAATGCAGAGCAGATGAAGCTCTGTGCTGGCTGTGGGAGCTGAATACTAACAAGGTGTGCCGCGCTGAGGCTGCAGGTTGAAGGATGATGACCCAGACAGGCAGACTGCAGGACAGTACAGGGATGCCTCTCCCCTCTCTGTGGACCCCCTCCAGAGATCTGACCATGACTGAGCTCCTGCAGGCTGCTAGCTACATCACAGCACACACATCCATAATCACCCGCTGAGCACTGCCTGCCATCCTGACAACACCAGCTACCATGAAAAAGAGAGAGAGACATTTTGAGAAAGAGACAGATAGAGGAAAAGGTGGTGTTGATGGGTGTTTCTGGGCAACCACAGTCTTGTTAGAGTAGCTGGAGATGTGTTTTCAGCAGGTCGTTCATTTATCTGCCACCAACAAACAAGCAGAAACAACAACACTTAAGAATGATCCAGGATAACAATGTTGGTGCCCATTTCAAGAAATAACTATGTAAATATGTATTGTCAATATTGGTGTCCAGTGTCTTGTCATTAAATGCCAAAGTAAAGATTTCTCAATATTTCTAATTGATGAGGTGGTAAAATGAGATATGGTAAAAAAATGTTTCAAAAAGTAATGAACAAGAATCTAATCTTGAGCACTTATTTCATTAAAGTAATGTACCTGACTGTGCCTTTCCCTCAGAACTCCTGATTCACCCTAACACTCCTTAATTAGATAACACCCATACTTATAGGTACAATTTATCATTTTCCAGAAATGAATTGGCTCTAAATATAACATGAAGTTGATTTTAATTACTGATCATCTCTGGTTTTAAACAGCCTATGTGGCATCGATATGATTCAGAAATATGAATTCTAGTGAAAGAATTGACTACTGAGAGTAAATAGGATCATTTTGGTCATAAAATCAGTCTGGTCTAAGACTGAATTTTGTAAGTGAGTTTGTCACTTACAGGGGGTTGGGTATGGATTACGATCATGCCCACTTGCCCAGTGCCCACTAACACAAGAGAAGCAGCTGTGCTGATTGCACTCTATCAGATGCACGATCTCTATGCAATCATAGACAGTGAGACCTGCCCATTACACAGCGCCTCAGACTTGTTAACATTACAGTAAGACAACATGTCGCCAATGTTATGTTCAAATAACCCTTGGCCACTTGCTGATGTGTTTGATAGTGTCAATCACTTGAGTCTGCACTTTTTGGGGCAAAATGAGAATTGAGACGATCAGAGCGCACTTGTATCCCAACTATCAAAACCCATTCCCTAGCATCTTGTGTCTGCCCGACCTATTTTGTAACATGATTCCCTATGAAACACTGCCAGACAGATGCACACTCTGGTAATAGACACTGAGAAAGTTGTGAAAAACTAAATGGCACCGAATCACAGGTTGTCACTCGCCAGTGACCTGATAAGCTGATTGTGGCCTGGCTGCTCAATGTGCCTGATAGCTACTAATTGCTAGCTTCATTGACAAAGAGAGTTGGAACTTAGCTAGCTACTGTATCAAGTGATTTTGGGCACTGATAAACAGCATGTAGCTGGGCTTTATTTACGATAGTTTGACAGCATGCAGATGATGAAGTTGTAGACATGATATTGTTCTCAGAAATCAGTCCTGAGTGAGCAGCCAGACTTTCCCAACTCGATAGACCGTGTGCAGTGCAATGATTCGTTTTTCATGCACATTTCTTTACTTGAGTAATAATGCACCAAACTCCTTAGCTAGATGTGAAATTGCACAACTAAGACCTAATCGGCAAAAACATCTAAAATAAATTACAGATTTCTTGATTTATCCTAGAGTAATTCTGGCTATTTTAAGGAAGTGCCAATTTTGTAGAAGTGGCTATGTTATTGCTACGGTGACTCAGGAGGGAAAAACAACAGTACCTACCAGGGTATGACATGTGAACACACCCACATCAAACCACACTCCCAAGACAACTCTTGTTTGGCTTCAGTCATGGCCACTAGCATTTCTTAATGAGCAATCTTCAAAACGAGGCCAAATCAGGAAGTGCAGTCACCCTTTAATCACAGTGTCTGCTGAGACCATCCACATAGGCCTGTGTTGTATTGGTACTGGGTAATGCAGTGAGTAATAGCTCATCCAAAAGCTTCCCCCACCAGTCGTTTAATGATGTGGAGCACAGGGACAGAGGAGGTTCTGATGAAGCTCTGATGATCAACAATGCCAACATTGTTTGTTTGTGTTTCCCCTATATTCATTAAGCAGCCATGGCCAATGAACCCCCCTACCACCCACTACCCTGGCCACCACTGCTGAAAAGAATACTAGGGGAAACACTGATGACAATATGGTGATTATACTGTCATTAGACAACCCAAACAGGCAGCAGTACAGAACATACCACAACTCGAAGACCACTTTCATCCTGATCCATCTCTCCGTCTACCTCAGCATTTCTCACTCCCCCCTTTTCTGCCCTCTCTCTCAGCAACAGGAGATACTGTAGCCTACTGCTTTTGTACCCAGAGAATATTTATTGTTTTACTTAATTACAAAGTATAAAATTACCTGAATATATGACCTCAAGGTTGTCTTCTCAATGTAGATTATGAACCTAGACAGGCTGAATCAGATGTAAGCCCAACGCAATTCAATCTACCGTTCTCTCGCTCTCCATCTCTGTCCTCCCACCTCCCTCCACCCACATCATTCTCTTAAACACCCTTTCAAAATTCACATTAAACTGACAGTGTGACAAGTAGGAATGGTTGAGCTAAAGCGTTCATGTGCTCCTATAAGCATTCAGCCTCGCTCTCCACATTTATTCCACCGAAGCACATTTAGACCCGCTGTCCCTAATTCCATTTCGCCCCGGTGTCAATCCGAAAGGAATGTAACCAATTCCAGGGATCAAATTGAGGGGCCATCAATTGTGCAGGGGCTGTATTGTCACCTTGGGAGGGGAGCGGAGCGGGGTTCCCCCTTCCCCATTCCCCGGCAGACAGACAGAGCCGTGGGTCACCATTCTATAGCCTGACGATAAATCTGATTTAATATCCATTGTGCTGCCTTCCTTTCTGCCTGCCGGGCCATGCGTCGAGCCAGGCGGGGGGCGAGGGGGAGTAGACTGGCTGGCGAAGTGGCATAAATAAAAAGTGAAGGAAGCAGAATGGATATTCGAAGGCATTGTTGTATTAAATCAGAATAATAAAGCTGTGCATGCACAAATAGGATTTAATAGAGATGTCTCGGAGCAGCACAGTGGAGAGAAACAGAGAAGCAATGCCACAGATTGGCGAGGCGGCATGGCCATCAACAGCACAAGTACACAGCTGCAGCAGCCAGTCTTAATCAAGGCTAGCTATCAATGCACAAGGCGAGCCCCAGATGCAGACACAGGAGGCAGATGGTTGGAGTCTTACAATGTTTATTAATCCAAAGGGGTAGGCAAAAGAATGGTCGTGGACAGGCAAAAGGTCAAAACCAGATCAGAGTCCAGGAGGTACAAACTGGCAGACAGGCTCGTGGTCAAGGCGGGCAGAATGGTCAGGCAGGCAGGTACAAAGTCCAGAAACAGGCAAGGGTCAAAACCGGGAGGACTAGAAAAAGGTGAATGCAAAAAGCAAGAGAACAGGAAAAACGCTGGTTGACTTGGAAACATACAAGACGAACTGGCACAGAGAGACAGGAAACACAGAGATAAATACACTGGGGAAAACAAGCGACACCTGGAGGGGGTGAAGACAATAACAGGAACAGGTGAAACAGCTCAGGGCGTGACACTAGCAAATACCTTGGCTGGAGTAAAGTGGGTTGTAACAACAGGCCCTGAGTCAGTCTAATGGCTAATGTCAGGAGCCCTGTGTGTATGACGTCAGGCTTTATACTCTCCTCGGAACTTCACAGCACGGGCTTACGACACTGATTTTACACTGAGTGTACAAAACATTAGGAACATCGTCTCTTTCCATGACATAGACTGACCAGGTGAAAGCTATGATCCCTTATTGATGCCACTTCTTAAATCCTCTTCAATCAGTGTAGATAAAGGGGAGGAGACGGGTTAAAGAAGGATTTTTAAGCCTTGAGACAATTGTGACATGGATTGTGTGTGTGTGCCATTCAGAGGGTGAATGAGCAAGACAAAATATTTAAGTGCCTTCGAATGGGGTATGGTAGTAGGTGCCAGGCGCACCGGTTTGAGAATGTCAAGAACTGCAACGCTGCTGGGTTTTTCACACTCAACAGTCTCCCATGTATATCAAGAATGATCCCCCACCCATAGGACATCCAGCCAACTTGACACAACTGTGGGAAGCATTGGAGTTAACATGGGCCGGCATCGTTGTGGAAGGCTTTTCGACACCTTGTAGAGTCCATGCTCTGTTGAATTGAGACTGTTCTGAGTGCAAAATGGGGTGAAACTCACTATTAGGAAGGTGTTCCTAATGTTTTGTACACTCAGTGTATAGCCTACTATAATAGAGTCATAGCCCTGTGCACTGTAAGCATGGGAATCCCATCTCACGACAAGCACTATCCCTTCCCTTCCTCTAATGTGACTGTGACGTTACTAGGGGATCATTACAGCCACCATGTTTAGAACTATGAATAGTCTCCTGGGACACATAGTTGTGATGTACAGCAGGCTCATGTTTCAGACCCTGGATGAAATAAGACACTGCCCTCTGACTCAGTACACAGACAGAATGTCAGACGAACACACAGCCTCTAGCCCAGACAGAATGTCAGACGAACACACAGCCTCTAGCCCAGACAGAATGTCAGATGAACACACAGCCTCTAGCCCAGACAGAATGTCAGACGAACACACAGCCTCTAGCCCAGACAGAATGTCAGACGAACACACAGCCTCTAGCCCAGACAGAATGTCAGATGAACACACAGCCTCTAGCCCAGACAGAATGTCAGACGAACACACAGCCTCTAGCCCAGACAGAATGTCATCAATAGCTTCAACAATTCTTCAAAATCCTGTTAGTGTCCTCTATCCTCTACACAGCTCTCCCCAAGAGAGAACAGAACAATCTTGGAACTGATCAACCCTCACCTCGCTCAGTCCCTAATCGCTGCATGCATTGAAGCAACCGTATCCTAATGTGCTCCACTGTTTATTTTTGTGTTTGAATACCCTAGCAATGTGCACACATTGAAACTCCTCCCCCTTCATAGAAAAAAAGCTGAGCTTGTAGGTATTTCCGAAAAAAAGATGTTGGGTATGGTTGCTGTCCAACATTGTTGATTCCTCAGTGAGTCACAGGGAGGGTGACAGATTGTGCATAGGGCTGGGGGATATGTCATGTATTATGGTATACCAGTATGGATTTTTACAATACCGTCTACAACGATATGTTGATATAGTGCTAAATAAATGAAAGGTTCTACAAATTGGACTACTTCACTGTCAGTTTTGTCCTAGTTTGGTTGAGTATAAAATAATCCGAATGGAGTTAGCCAATTAAAACCACTCAGAATTCATTTGTTGCCATCTTACAGTCATGCACTACTCAAAAAACATATTTAGAAGTTGTATTATTCAGAAGCATAAAATACCGTCAACATTTTTTTGCCATATCGTCAAGCCCTAATTGAGCACTGCTAAAAAAGGTCATAACAGGTTCTTTATACAAACTGAAAAAGAAAATGATATGTGGAAGGAATTCAGAGGGCTTTCTATGAACAGAATATTTATCCAATTCCAACATTTTATTTTATTTTTTACTTTATTTAACTAGTCAAGTCAGTTAAGAACAAATTCTTATTTACAATGACAGCCTACCGGGGAACAGTGGGTTAACTGGCTTGTTCAGGAGCAGAACAACAGATTTTTACTTTGTCAGCTCGGAGATTCGATCCAGCAACCTTTTGGTTACTGGCCCAACGCTCTAACCACTAAGCTGCCTGCCGCCCCAAAGGCTGAAAACTAGCAAAAATAAACAAGCCAGCCATGATCTAGATCAGGGATGGGCAACTTAGATGGGGGTGGGGGCCACAAGAAAACGGAACTCATCTTCAGGGGCCCCAGTGGCTCGTGGGTGTGCGTACCCACATCCATACCCATGGGTTAATTGAGTGACTGGTGATACAATTTTCAAAATTGCACCTTGTGTATTCTACTATTCTAACTCTCAACAGTAAGTTGAGACCCCGACTGAGTAGAAAAATAAATATATATTTTTTAATGGTCCTTGGGCCTACAAAAGGTGACTACGGGTCGCCAGTTGCCCATCCATGATCTAGATGCTAGATACAGATGATCCATTAAAGTGTGTTTCAGAACCTAGCCTGTTTTTCACTTAAAGCAATGGCCAGGGCAGGGACCAATAGTGTGGCAACTGTTATGAATGTTGAATAACATATGTTATTGCTATAGAAATCCCTATACATCTCCTGTTCACATAGAATTGTACAAGAGAGCCACATGAGCCTCTTGGAGAGACATGTGACTTGTCCCAGATGGCTGGGTGATTTACTGTTCACATTTAGAGAAGAGTACTGGTGTGGGAGTAGGAGTGGAGCTGGGAGAACCAACCATCATCACGCTTTATTTCTCTGAGAACCCCACTTCATCCACTCTCAATAGAAACAACAACAAGCAGGGCCACTGATTCAGCCAGCTACATGCCAGACTTCATCAGTGTCAGCAGTGCTCCACTGTTACAGACGTCTAACACATGTAATCACATTGAACTCGCTTTCTTCATTCAGTTAGATTCAGTGTTGACCCCAGCATCTCTCTCTGCTCGCTACACCACCACTGTGAGAGACTCACTGTTTGAACATTATTCTCACTCAGACTATTACTGCGGCCAGTGACCCCAGTCCTGCCCAGGCAGTCAATCTACACTACAGTCAGTCTGATAACTAAGCTTACACAGTTAACACAGAGGGCTTGTGACGAGATATAAATAGAGTTGACACATAGTGATCTCGCCACAGGGTCCCCCTGGCTGGCTTCATGTACATCTCACATTACTATATAGTGGATCAGAACCTCTCTCCACTACTACTGACAGAGCCCACGGGGAGACAGACAGACAGACCCTGAGACGTGACTGAGAGAGTGTCTTTGCAGAGAGACTGAACTGCACTGACTTCCTCCCTCTTCTGAATCATTATCTTATGAGCTGATGTGTGTTTTGCTCAGCGGGGATCGGGTTAGCCGTGCCAGGTTAGCGGTTGCATGGAGTGCGGCGTGGCATGGCGTAGGGTGGCATGGGGCAGACAGTGTCTGCAGGGAGATTAATGAGAGGTGGTGAGGAGCGGCAAAGATCAGCCAGTCCTGCCAGGGAGCCAGGAAGGGCACAGCGCTGCCTGTCAGAGCCCACAGAGAAAGGCAGGCAGGCAGGCAGGCAGGCAGGCAGGCAGGCAGGCAGGCAGGCAGGCAGGCAGGCAGGCAGGCAGGCAGGCAGGCAGGCAGGCAGGCAGGCAGGCAGGCAGGCAGGCAGACAGACAGACAGACAGACAGACAGACAGACAGACAGACAGACAGACAGACAGACAGACAGACAGACAGACAGACAGACAGACAGACAGACAGACAGACAGACAGACAGACAGACAGACAGACAGACAGACAGACAGACAGACAGACAGACAGACAACAATCAAAGCCACTCTTGTTTATAGTCAGCAGTGTGTCAGTCTGAGGTCCTCACCCTCTTCAGCCATTGGGATTAGAGTCAGACCAGCCCCTCATCAGTCTGAGCTGAGTGTGACTCAGTGCCTGGTGTCTTAGTCAGGGTAACCTCTGGTGATTGTCCTTCCTTACGCCTCCACAAGGCCAGAATCAGAACGGGTGGTGGAGGGGCCAGATTACACACCCAACAGGGGACCGCTGGCACTCTCTCCTCTAACAAGCGTGTTATTGCGGGGTGGGGAAGTAATTAGAGGGTGCGCCAGTAACTACAGCATGAGGAGCATCATTAACAAGCTCACATTGTTGAAGAAGGACAATAATTAAAGAGCTCCCACATCAATGAGAGTGGCTTGATTGGAGGAGCACACTGATTTTACCCCCATCATCACCACCGCTGGAATGACCTTCACTCCACCACTCCACTACCCTAAGCTGCTGCTCGCTCCACAGAACAGACAGGAAACACAGGGAGGGACAATTAGAGGAAGACTAGACAATCTACAGTATATCTTTGTTCTTTATAAAGTGAATGAAGCCCCAGTGATCAGCAGCAGGGAGTCCAAGGTCAGACTAAAGAAAAAGGTCAAAAAAAGAGCTGAGGAGAAAGTTGTCTTCCTGCCTTCCAGGAATTGAAACTAGAGCAGAAACACAATGTTCTGAGTCCCTCTGGGTTCAGAAAGGGCTCTGTGCGTACCATACAAATGTAGGATCTTCATTTGAGTCAGTTTGCTACAGCAGGAAAATAATCCTACAGCAACAGGAAATGTGAATTATTATTTTGGATTATATCATTTATGTAGGGGTTGATACATTTTCCTTAAGGGAAAATCAAGTCTGAAATTTCAAAGTGGAAATTACAAACTTCACAAGTCTTTTTAAACCTCAAAAACACTACAAGTTAAAAATATTAAGTTATATTAAGTTAAAAATAGAAAGTTCTCTTAAGTTAAAAATAGAAAGTTATATTAAGTTAAAAATAGAAAGTTCTCCTGCTACAGGGTGATCAAATGAAGATCCTGTCTGTACTTGAGGTGTTGTGAGGGTCTTCTGAAACAAAGGGTGGGTAAGAAACAGAAAGGCCAGGTTCACAGCTCACAGCCTGGCTGTCTGACCCTGCTAGCTCCCCAAGAGGACTGGAGGTCAGGGGGTTAATATGCTGTTCCTCCGCTCGTGGGTGGACAACTACAGGATACAAAAACAACACAAAGCAAACTGCACATACACATCATAGAAGAGTGGGGCCCACACGTTTTAGAGTGTAATCCAATGCAGTACTAAGGCTTTCTACTCAGTATCCAGTAAGCTGAGGGACTCCGGCTAATGGTCAGTTGATAGCGTTTTGCACCACAACCATTACCTCCTCCTCCTCCACTACCGACCACTGGAATTAATTTCCTCCACTTTCCCTCCCCCGCCTCCCCATTCCAGATAATCCGTTGGGCCCCGCAGGGACGGTGGGGGATTGTGCTCCCGGGAAGTGGAGTCATGTGTAAACCTTATCGATCTGCCAGGCTGTGTAGATGGGCTTTCTTATTCTGTACAACCTTGAAAAACTCGTCACATGTCAGTGCAGAGGTGAGCGCTACAGTGAATGCCTCATCCTCTGGCTAAGGTGGTTAGAAAAACCATCACGCTTCTTTCCTGGAAAAGCTTTTTCTCTGACTGACTGAGGGGCCCATTTTCTACCCTGACAGACAGCCCAACGCTCGCTCTCTCTTTCTCCTTCTCTCCTCACATTACCACCGCCGCCGTCGCATCATCAATAAACAAATATTTCCCTTACCCTCACCCCCACCCCCATTTCACAATGTCAGATGATAATAACCAAACACCCGGAGACACACGATCCCTCGAATGAACCCCCGAGCCTATTACTGCTACAATTAAAGAGAAATCCTGACAAGTCATCAGTCAAAACCCTCCAAATACACCTTCCACCCCCCCACCCCTCTACCCCCCAGCAGCCAGCCACCAGCCACCCATCTGAGGGAGAGGAAGAGAGCCGAGGCAATAGCGTTAAAATAGTGTCTGTCTCAATGCTCCTTCACATTGTGTTACTTTATATGTTTTATTTCCTCCAACACGGTCTCTGACGCATTCAGAACCCTCAGTGATGCTGCTGCATGCTAAACTCAGAGCACTGTGAGAGAATTCATCACATCACTGCAATACCTCATCCACTTCAGGATGGAAGACCATTGAAACTGGGATGGCAGTGAATCAACAGTGAACTCCTACTGTAGTCACCAAACGCTCAGACAAACTACGTAGGTCTTGTTTAAACATATGTTGATATCATTTTGTATGCCACGTACTGTGCATTCATTGAGATTTCAACCTTCATTGCTGATCCCTTGAAAAAGCTACAACTGTAAATCTTGTTGATATAATTACGCAGTATGTCCCCACTTGCACTCCTAGTGCAAGATCTTACACATGACGCACCTCAGGGGGACCTGATCTCAAGATCTTACACATGACGCACTACAGGGGGACCTGATCTCAAGATCTTACACATGACACACTACAGGGGGACCTGATCTCAAGATCTTACACATGACGCACCTCAGGGGGACCTGATCTCAAGATCTTACACATGACACACTACAGGGGGACCTGATCTCAAGATCTTACACATGACACACTACAGGGGGACCTGATCTCAAGATCTTACACATGACACACTACAGGGGGACCTGATCTCAAGATCTTACACATGACGCACTACAGGGGGACCTGATCTCAAGATCTTACACATGACGCACTACAGGGGGACCTGATCTCAAGATCTTACACATGACACACTACAGGGGGACCTGATCTCAAGATCTTACACATGACGCACTACAGGGGGACCTGATCTCAAGATCTTACACATGACGCACTACAGGGGGACCTGATCTCAAGATCTTACACATGACGCACTACAGGGGGACCTGATCTCAAGATCTTACACATGACACACTACAGGGGGACCTGATCTCAAGATCTTACACATAACACACTACAGGGGGACCTGATCTCAAGATCTTACACATGACGCACTACAGGGGGACCTGATCTCAAGATCTTACACATGACGCACTACAGGGGGACCTGATCTCAAGATCTTACACATGACACACTACAGGGGGACCTGATCTCAAGATCTTACACATGACACACTACAGGGGGACCTGATCTCAAGATCTTACACATAACGCACTACAGGGGGACCTGATCTCAAGATCTTACACATGACGCACTACAGGGGGACCTGATCTCAAGATCTTACACATGACGCACTACAGGGGGACCTGATCTCAAGATCTTACACATGA
Organism: Salvelinus alpinus; assembly: GCF_045679555.1. Lineage (NCBI taxonomy): Eukaryota > Metazoa > Chordata > Actinopteri > Salmoniformes > Salmonidae > Salvelinus > Salvelinus alpinus. The sequence continues at coordinate 39,197,282 of NC_092094.1, read as the reverse complement.
CGCACTACAGGGGGACCTGATCTCAAGGTAACACAGCACAGATGGAGAGGAACAGTGAGAGTAAAACATGACACACTCTCTCTCTCTGTGAACAACTCTCTCTCTTTGAACAACTCTCTCTCCCTCTTTGAACAACTCTCTCTCTTTCTTGTTACAGTCCATACAACAACCCTGGCTCAGCATCCCCCATGAGTGAGCCTTGATGGAAGGCCTGGGGATGGGTAGAGCAGCAATTCTACATCAGAGTTCTACATGGAACCCAAAATAGTTCTACCTGGAACCAAAAAGGGTTCTAAACAGGGTTATCCCATGTGGACAGCCAAATAACCTTTTAGGTTCTAGATAGCACCTATGTTTGTACTTCACATAATGAGGCACACAGTACCATGTCTTTCCAAGGACAGCTACAGCATAGACACATTTGAGAAAAGGTGTCTTATAATAACAGGAAAAGAGAGGAGGCCAGAGCATACACAGCACACAGCCTCAGAGGCATTTCCGAGAGGCCAGGCCGTGCGTGTGAAACATGACTAAACAAAGACAGGTAGCTGACATGTTGCATTGTGTTAAACTCTCCTGCTCTGGGCTAGAAGCATAGAAAACACTCTACAGAACAACCCTAAAAAGCAGAGGAGACAGCATTTACACCCTATCATATCTAGACAGCTCCGGTTTGGTCTGGAGGCTATAGTCTCTCTCTCTCTTTCTCGCTCTCTCAGGACTCACACCTCTCTTTTCGTTTGATGGCTCAGGGGTCAGATGAGTCAATGTGTTCCGGCAGCGATGTGACGGCTACGTCTCATGATGTGTTTCTCATTTATTCTCTCTGCCATACCTCTTTTTCTTCTCTTCTCCTCCGTTTATTTTCTTTCAACTAATTAACCTCTCAGTAAAATGTCACCCATTCCTCAAGCTGTGTTTGCAGAGCTGACAATTAAATGGCATCATCAGGAATTGACTGCATACAGGTGTGTCATGGGCATACCTGTAACAATGTTATTTAGACATGAGGGTAATTATAAATCGCCGTGTGAAGGCTTGCAGGAGTGACTTGGACACATTTTCATGTTGTGTGTGTGTGTGTGTGTCTGCAGAAACATTTATTTTCCCATGAATGAGACCAGGAATATTATAAAAAGCATCTAAATTACCCAACCTGGATTTTATTCCACCTCCATGTTTAATACTTCTTTACCAGCTACAGATGCCATATCTTCATTTGATCATCCTGTTGTTGCAGGAAATGCAAACTGGTAGTGTATTCGAGATTTAAAAGGCTTCTAAAGTTTGTAATTTCCACTTAAATATTTCAGACTGGATTTGTCCTAACAAAAAATGCATCAACCCCTACAAAACATGTCCATTAATTATAATCCACATAATAATTTACATTTCCTGTTGCTGCAGGATTATTTTTCTGCTGTAGCAAACTGGCTCCACTTTAGAACAAAGTCCTACACTTGAATTAACTAATGTATTAAAGGTGTGTAAATCAGCACTGACACCATTACCGTGAACAGACACTCTCACTCTTGCACCAACCGATGGTGCCGGTGGTACCAGATCATACCTGACATGAGTCTGAGTCTGGTAGTAACTATGCATGAAACAATTAACATCCACCAAGACTGCCGGTCTCAACACTCAACAGAGTTACATGGATCAGTTTGAGACTGTATGTGGGCATTGTTGGTATGTGTGGGTGTGTATGCGGGTGCAGGCATGTGTGTGTGCGTTTGTGTGTTCACGCGCTTAAGCAGCTAGTTCTGTGTGTGATGGTACATTAGTGACAGCAGAGAGATGCAGTGTCCAGGCTCTCTTGGCTGGGCTTTTGTTTTTCAGTAGGCAGAGTTATGGTCCTTAAGGCAGCGTGTGAGAGCACTTAACCAGGTGATAAATACACCGTCCCACTAAAACAAGGCCAGTCTTGTCAGCTCAGGGACACCACACCACTATGCCTGGGCTAGGCCCGCTTTAATCACAGCTCTGGACATCAGCAACTGTACACTTTGAGAACAACAGACACAGAGTCAGACAATAGAATCTCATCAGACAAGGCCTCTGTTTAATATTAGTAAGAGATTTAAGCCCCGAGAGACAGAGAGAGAGAGAGTGGGCCTCAAATGGCTTTCACACTGTCAGTAATCACAGTGGTACTGAGGCAGAGCTCAGCAAACCATCTAGGCTCTGGGATTGGCAGGCGGGCCCATCGAAATAGACTCTCTGGGTCTCTGTCACTTCACAACCAGCCTCAACAGGCGACTTTACTGGGCTCCAAATGTAAACCCACTTAGTCCTGAACTACTCAGCTGAAGCAACCAAGCCTAACAACCTAAGCATGGTGACAGAATCCATACCCAAAAGCCCAATAAAATGTGACAGATTACTGTCTGGCCTGCAATGATACAGTACATGCCTAATACAAGCTTCTAAAAAGCACACAGCTGTTATTGGCAGAGAAGGTTGGAACTCTTGTCTTAACTCATTTGTGCCTGGTGATGTCACCAGGCAGGCCAAAATGCCATCCCTCCAAAACAGGCTGAAATTTCCGGTGAGCTTATCAAACAGCTCTTACACTAAAAGGGCATTATCATAATTTTCACAATTTCACAGTATTCCAACCTCCCAGTGTGGAAATCAAGTTTTTGACTGCACTGGGCCTTTAAACATGAGAGGCATTGATCCCGATAACCACGAAATAGTGTGTTTGACATTGCGATAAAGCTCTTGACTGATGCCCCCCGCTAGAGGAAGTCAAGGGGAAGGGGACACCAAACATGTGGTTTGATGTTGAAATATGTAACATAATATTGCTTTCCACTTGCGTCTGAAGTGGGACCTCTTCATGTACACTGCAATGGAGAGAGCAGTATTAGTAAAAATGGCATCGCTGATAATGCGGCCAATCATCTCTAAAATAATCTCTTTAAGGTGCTGGGTGTGATGTGATAGATCAAAAAAGGCGTGCAGTGTTTTGCATTCGCCGTCGCCACACAGGAAGTGGCTGCTGAGCTGGAGAGGGAGAGAGAGCACTCGAGAACGAACACTTCAAACCGTAATCAATCAAACAGCAAAACACAGCCCCACCGTTGACATGAATAATAATGATAATAATATAATACTGTATAGTGTGTATATGAAAGCTTTAACAGGAAGAGGGTTGTATGATAGGTAATTCAGATGGAGTGTAGGGCTTTGACAACAATAAGATTATTTCTGCTGTGCTCTTCTATAAAGGCTACCCACTGGCACAGATGTCAATTCAACGTCTATTCCATGTTGGCTCAACGTAATTGAAATGACGTGGAAATAACGTTGATTCAACCAGTGTGTGTGTGCCCAGTGGTTATGGAGAGGGAATAGAGCAGACTATGCATCTGAGTGGGAGTGTATGAGGATTATTCTATATGTATTCGCGCGCGCGTGTGTGTGCGTGTGTGTTCATGTGGGTGTGTGTGTGTGGAGGATTTGTGTGTGTGTGTGTGTGTGTGTTTTTGTGTGTCTGCATACTGTACGTGCCTGTGTAATGGAATTCAGGTAAGCTGTTGACAAGGAACCTCTGACTGCAATCCACATGACTCAGTGTACACAAATTAATCTACTGTATTGAATATAACTATACTGGTTAATGAATTAATCACCTCATTGAGTCAATGATAAGTGAAGGGCAGAGATCATGAACCAATTCCCAACATCATATATAAGCATTACCTGCATCAACTGATGTGTGGGAGTAGCTAAATAAACACACAACACACTCACTAAATGGCTATCAAGTTATGATGTGCAGGACAGTATTTGACACAATAGTCCTTTCTCATTTTGAACAAGGCCACCACTCAGGGCTATAAGAAAGACTGCGACAGAGAAACAGCGTTTAGAGAGTTGAGTCTGAACAAAATAAAGTGCCCTTCACTTGCCCTATGAGAGAAAGAGAAAGTGAGCAGTTTAAAGTGCTGTCATCTTCTCACCTGAGGACCATTCATCAGCCAGCCGGTAGTGGAGCAGCAGGTTCAACAGTCCTGAATGAGAGCCACTGAACGCCACATACACACAGCTGCGGCCCAAAACACATACATAGTCATAGTCTGTTCATAGACATAACCCCATGGCCACAGCAACACAACCACGCACGCACACACACACCTCAGAAAATGTGGATTTTTTAATGTTTTTTTGGGGTAGAGCTGCATAGATCACTCTACATCAACAGCCCTCAGAAAGGAGAAAGTAAGGGTGGCAGGGGAGAACAGGCAGCCAGCTTCTGAGCAAAGCAGCACGTACAACAGTTCTGAACGCCATTAAACACTACATACATACAGCTGCAGCTCAATACACAGCCACACAGCCAAACACCTAGACACAAAGAGCTCTGGAGTGGCTGGCCATTGAGTTTATCTAGATGAGCTGCATTGATCAATCTACATCAACAGCCCTCTGAATGAAAAGTTACTGTCTTTAAAGTATGTTCCCTGAGGATGGGGACAGTTTGTACCTCAGGCCTTAGCCAGAGCCCATTTAAACACACCATGCTGTCTGTCATGACATTGTTCACATAGGAGCCTGCTGTTTGTGCATAGACTAACTGAATGAGAACTTTTTCACATGGCTTTTGTTGCTTCGCTGGGAATTTGCAGGTATTTTTCTCGATCTCGTTAGATTTGAAATTGGGCCATTTATTGGAGAAGCAGTTACTTGGAGATCTTGTTCCCTGGTTCTTGCTGCTGCTTTTTGTCAAATGATAGCATTCCATTGTCGGCTTAGATACGCTGCCCTGCAATTCATTCCACACCTCGCAACAATTGGCCACTGAATTCTAAAGGCAACAATAGGCAACGTTTTCTTGGCTTATTTTTTCCTTTCAAAGCCATCTCTTTTGATCCCTCCTCAAGCCGACATTGTGTATGGGTTGATATCTGTCGTCTTTCTTCAGTCTGTCTGTCTCTGCCAGCCAATAGATACCATGGAGAGGTCACAAGATCACATGACAAAGAAGCAGCACATGCCTGTAAATACGTTTAATTGACAGGAAATCCAATATTCATGACAAGTATGAGGCAAACAATGAGGTATTTTGCAAAGAATATCCTGATATGCAAATGATCCAGAATAGAGAAACCATCATTGCTAGACGCTTCTAGGCATTATAGACTACATGATATACATACTGTAGGCATTAGGCACAAGCCCGGAATCTGTTTTCCGAGCCACTTCTATTATGATCTCATTTTCCCAATGAATTGAGCGCTTTTCAAAACTGTAAAAACATTTCACAAAGCATCCCAAATCCCTGCAATAACACGGAACAAACCCCTGCAGATAATATTCAGAAACTGGCAGCGCCACTCCAAACACAATCACATCTCCATGCCAGTGAGAGGACGGTATGCCAATTCTGTGTTTGTTTGATGGGGTCGAACATCATTCCATCTTGAATAAAACATGGATTCCCAGAGATGAGGAGAGTATTTATTCTGCTTGCTACAATCAGGGCCGGTTCTAGCATTTTGGGGGCCCTAAGCGAGATTTGTTTGAGTGGCTCACCAAGCTAGCAATTGTTTTTAGTGGTCACCCTCTTGACTGCGGAGAGAAAAATGTATGTTTGAAAGTACATTTCCTGCAATCCTACACATTTTGCCATTGGGCTTAGAGAAAATGTTGCAGATTTAAAGCAAGTTTTCTGCAGTTCTACACATTTCACCATGGGGCGTAGAGAAAAGGTGGTAATTTATTTTTTTTATCATGCAATTCTAATTTCCTGCAAATTTTCATCAGACAGACCCACCTCTACAGAAACACATCTAGCCGACATACAGTACCAGTCAAAAGTTTGAACACACCTACTCATTCAAGGGTTTTTCTTTATTTTTTACTATTTTCTACATTGAAGAATAATAATGAATACATCAAAACGATGAAATAAATCATATGGAATCATGTAATAACCAAAAAAGTGTTAAACGAATAAAAATATATTTTATATTTGGGATTCTTCAAAGTAGCCACCCATTGCCTTGATGACAGCTTTGCGCACTCTTGACATTCTCTCAACCAGTTTCATGAGGTAGTCACCTGGAATGCATTTCAATTAACAGGTGTGCCTTGTTAAAAGTTAATTTGTGTATTTCCGTATTAATGCGTTTGAGCCAATCAGTTGTGTTGTGACAAGGTAGGGGTGGTATCCAGAAGATAGCCTTATTTGGTAAAAGACCAAGTCCATATTATGGCAAGGACAGCAAAAAACAAATCAAAATATATTTTAGATTCTTTAAAGTAGCCACCGTTTGCCTTGATGACAGCTTTGGACACGCTTGGCATTCTCTCAACCAGCTTCACCTGGAATGCTTTTCCAACAGTGTTGAAGGAGTTCCCACATATGCTGAGCACTTGTTGGCTGCTTTTCCTTCACTCTGCGGTCCACCTCATCCCAAACCATCTCAATTGGGTTGAGGTTGGATGATTGTGGAGGCCAGGTCATCTGATGCAGCACTCCATCACTCTCCTTCTTGGTCAAATAGCCCTTACTCATGAGGGCCAGTTTTATCATAGCGCTCAATGGTTTTTGCGACTGCGACTGCGACAATGGTTTTTGCGACATTTTCCGGATTGACTGACCTTCATGTTTTAAAGTAATAATGGACTGTCATTTCGCTTTGCTTATTTGAGCTGTTCTTGCCATAATATGGACTTGGTATTTTACCAAATAGGGCTATATTCTGTATACCACTCCTACCTTGTCACATCACAACTGATTGGCTCAAACGCATTAAGAAGGAAAAAGATTCCACAAATTAACTTTTAACAAGGCACACCTGTTATGGTATGGTATGTTATGTTATGGTATGGTATGTCTGCACACAATGTACTCATTAAATACAGTCTTTGAATGGGAAAAACAGTGCTTGAATGTTCACTATGCTATGACTGTGTGTATGCATGTGTGCGTGCGTGTGCGTGTGTGTCTGCGTGTGCATTGGAGGAAAAAATAGTGAGCGAGACAGACTCAGGGGGAAATAAATTAAAAAAATCTACTTCCTATTCATCATCACCAGCACCACCCCAAAATCAAAAACATGTGAAAATTGTGTTTCTATGTTTTGTAGTAAAAACATTTTGAGGAAGTGTTTCCAATTACATCATTCATCAACCAGTTAGAGACAAGCAGTAGGCAATTAGTAGGCAATGTTTACTCATAATTGGTTAAAACTCATAATTGGTTAAAATCACATGACGCACACCGATGATGTCATTGGAAACACTCATCTTCCTCTATCTTTTTTACTACAAACATAGAAATGCACCATTTTCACATATGATGTTGGGGTGGTGCTGGAGATGATGAACATGAAGTTGCATGTATTTCTTTTCTTTAACCCATGAGCTGCTTTCCCCCGTCTTGAAATTATGAAAACCATTGCAAATTACAAGGCAGGATCCATTATATAATTCTGACTTTCAAATAAAGAGTTGAACGGGGAAGTGAAAGAGTGAAAAGTGCAGGGTGTAGTGGACACTCCCACAGCCCCAGCAAGGCGGTGGGGCCCACGAGCTCCAAAAAGTAATTCATAAACCCTTTTAATTTCCATATCTACCAGGAAGCTAAGTGTTTGCTTCTTGGGCTTCAGGAATGAGACTGAAAAAGTGCCTCAGGCCTTGAAAAATAAATAATTCAAATGGTTGAAAGGGGATATCGGTGAACAAATGTATTTATATATTTGAAATTTTGCAGGATGAAATCTCTTAAGATGCACAATCTCGTTTTCAAGTGTAAATGGTTTATTTTAATTTGAACTATACTTAGTAACAATAATAATATGGCAACTATTGTTTAATAATAATAACAATGAAATAATAATAATAATAATAATAATAATTTACATTAACAGCATAAAACGTTGTGTACAACTACTAATAGGCCTACAACTAATAAAACCTACTGCTGCAACTACTAAATTGACTAATAAAATGAAGTACCTATAATATATACATACAATATATACATATACATGCAGACAAAACCCGCTGAGTTCAACAAAAAATAGGGACTGAATATATCCTCAAGCCGACTCCTTTTTTCCTCATTGTTGGGCTATTTAATGTGTTATTGTTATAAATAGCAGCTACAGTAAATACAGTATCTCGATAGTACACTGCATCATGAAGCTATCCCTAGAAAGCTAGTGTTTTGAGGGTGGACTAACTGTATTATTTGGAATTAATAGACCCGGTTTTACGCACAACAACGTTATATTCAAGCTTGGAGAGAGCGCGAGGACAGCTCATGTCATGCAGGTTCAGGTAGCCTATACAGGACAGTTGTATGTATTCAAATCAATTGGTAGCTGATTACTCTCACTATGTGGCCTTACGCCAGGGAAGGTGCATTCTCAGCTTCACCCTCTCCTCGCTGACCAGCCAGGCAAAATGATGTTGACAAACATGCTGCATAATAATCCAAGAGGGACAGAGAGCGCAACAGTCAAGTCAACACAGGCTGTGTCCATCTTCTCTCCACTTTCTCCAACTGCATACTGTAGATCCCAAGATAGACGGAGAGTTTACAGATTGATTTTCACAGAGCTGGAGTTGGCGTAGCACTCGGTGCATTAAATAAAAACATCACACCTCCAGTATGGGGTTCTAACGTAGGTGTCCAGCCTAGATACTACTACATGATGATGTTCAACCTGCACATTTGTTAATTTTCTGATTATTTCTAAATGCTGTCTTGGGGGAAGTACTTTCATTTCTTTTCTTCAAGTCCAAGGGAAAATCTCAGGGAGAATGTTTTATTTTACTATTTTTCCTGGCGAAGCGGTTAAACTGCTGAATGATCAGAGATCCTGTCTCTGTTATCTACTAAAGCACATCATATGACTACACAACCAAGCACTCAAGCCCTGTTTCGTCCAACTAAGAGCAAAATAGTCTTAGTTTACCACACCTCCTATCATGATTGTCAGTTAGGCTATGAGACCTGGAAAGAGAAGTAGTCTCAGAATATGAATTACAGCATGACATTAGTGGGGTCTCTGCATTTTCTTATGTTCTAGTAATAAAATATGTAATTTAAACAGTAAAAATGAATGACCCTTTAATGTGGCATGAACACAACCAGTCATGATATTTTCCTCTGACTGTCAAACAAATCACTTCAAAAAGTAGGCATGTTCGTAATAATTCCAACATCCAAACTGCATGTGTACTCGCGCTATTTGAATGGAAATAGACATCTGTTACAAAACACCCCAAATTTTCCTAATGACATTCAGCGATTGCCATTAGCTAGGCCTACATTAATTGCAGAGGAGAAGAGAAGAATGTGCCTATGTTTTCTGTTTATATACAGTGCCTTTGGAAAGTATTCTGACCCCTTCCCTTTTTCTACATTTTGTTACTTTACATTCTTATTCTAAAAATGATTAAATTGTTTTTTTCCCCTCATCAAATCTACACACAATACCCAATAATGACAAAGTAAAAACAGGTTTAGAAATGTTTGCACATTTATTACAATTATATACAAATATCAAACTTACAAAAGTATTCAGACCGTTTTATCAGTACTTTGTTGAAGCACCTTTGGCAGCGATTACAGCATCGAGTCTTCTTAGGTATGACACTACAAGCTTGGTACACTTGTATTTGGGGAGTTTTTCCCATTCTTCTCTGCAGATCCTCAAAAGCTCTATCTGGTTGGATGGAGAATGTTGCTGCACAGCCATTTTCAGGTCTCTCCAGAGATGTTCGATCGGGTTCAAGTCCGGGCTCTGGCTGGGCCACTCAAGGACATTCAGAGACTTGTCCCGAAGCCACTCCTGCCTTGTCTTGGCTGTGTGCTTAGGGTCGTTGTCCTGTTGGAGGGTGAACCTTCGCCCCAGTCTGAGGTCCTGAGCGCTCTGGAGCAGGTTTTCATCAAGGATCTCTCTGTAGTTTGTTCCATTCATCTTTGCCTCGATGCTGACTAGTCTCCCAGTCCCTGCCGCTGAAAAACATCCCCACAGCATGATGCTGCCACCAACATGCTTCACCGTAGGGATGGTGCCAGGTTTCTTCCAGACGTGACACTTGGCATTCAGGCCAAAGAGTTTCCTCTTGGTTTCATCAGACCAGAGAATCTTGTTTTTCATGGTCTGAGAGTCTTTAGGTGCCTATTGGCTAACTGCAAGCGGGCTGTCATGTGACTTTTACTGAGGAGTGGCTTCCGTCTGTCCACTCTACCATAAAGGCCTGATTGGTGGAGTGCTACAGAGATGGTTGTCCTTCTGGAAGTTTCTCCCATCTCCACAGAGGAAATCTAGAGCTCTGTCAGAGTGACCATCGGGTTCTTGGTCACCTCTCTGACCAAGGCCCTTCTTCCCCGATTGCTCAGTTTGGCCAGCTCTAGGAAGAGCCTTGGTGCTTCCAAACTTCTTCCATTAAAGAATGATGGAGGCCACTGTGTTCTTGGGGACCTTCAAATGCTGCAGAAATGTTTTGGTACCCATGCCCAGATCTGTGCCTTGACACAATCCTGTCTTGAAGCTCTACAGACAATTCCTTCGATCTCATGGCTTGGTTTTTGCTCTGACGTGCACTGTCAACTGTGGGACCTTATATAGACAGGTGTGCTTTTCCAAATTATGTCTAATCAATTGAATTTACCACAGGTGGACTCCAATCAAGTTGTAGAAACATCTCAATGATGATCAATGGAAACAGGATGCACCTGAGCTCAATTTTGAGTCTCATAGCAAAGGGTCTGAATACTCATGTAAATAAGGTATTTCTGTTTTAAATTTGTAATACTTTTGCTAAAATTTCAAAGAAACTGTTTTCATTTTGTCATTATGGCGTATTGTATGTAGATTGCTGAGGATTTTTTTATTTAATCCATTTTAGAATAAGGCTGTAACATAACAAAATGTGGAAAAAGTCAAGGGGTCTGAATACTTTCTGAAGGAACTGGAAATATGGTAAAATAATGGTTCATAAACTACTCTAAGGGCCCAACAAAATCTGTTATTTTTTTCCAAAATAATGTTCTCGGCTAAAAATGTTCCTGGTTTTAGATAATCTTAAAATAAAACTAAATCATAGAGAAACAACTAAATTGGATGTTCTGAGTTCATGTCAATGCTTAAATCACATCAGAAGACAACAAACACGCGCACCACACAAACAGACAGGGGCAATATTGCTGGGAATTAATTGACATGTGTTGTCTTAGGTTTGGCTTTTTAAGCATATAGTGGATAACCAGGAGGGAGATGACAATGTTGCGTTGATTAGATAGTAGCTGGGAGCTTGCGGTGTATGATAGTTATGAGATTTGTTCCTGAAAGTTTACGGTGGAAAGTGAAAATGTACTTTCAGAATTGTTTGGCGAGCTACTAATAGGTGGGCTGCTAGCTACTGGTAGCTTGTGATCGACCTGTCGGAGGCCCCTGGTTTAAACCATGACAGAGAGGTGGGGTTGTGTGTTTCATTGATAGATTGTATTTTAAAAAAAATAGGAGATTGGTTAAATTAGCATTATTTAGAGACCCCCCCGAAGTTTGACTTTTGTCTAATTCAGGGGAGCTGAGTGCCACCTGGCTCCCCCGTAATTCGCACCATGAGTAGTCTATGTACAACACCTTCTCAGAGCTAGCTGCGAATCTAATGTGTGTCGCGCTGTGTGCATTAGCTATGCATTAGCTATGCATTAGCTGTGCATTAGCTGTGCCAGCCAGGCATCAACAAGGTACGCTGCGTCCACAGCATAACGTTCTGGACCAAGCCCGGGCTCCAGCAGCACCATGAGACACAGAGCCAGAGCAGATGGGCCTCAACACCAAGCAGCCAAGGCCATAATGGAGTCACAGCTGTTGGAAGACAAAGTGAATCTTCCTCCATATGCACTGCTTTGGGCTCTTTGTTTGCTGCCTGTTTGATACAGTCTGCGGTTCTGACTCAATCCACTGATGCCTCGCCTGCCTGCCTGCCTGCCTGCCTGCCTGCCTGCCTATCCTCAGGTCCATACATCTGTTAGAGACACATGAAAGACCACAGGAATAAAGACCACAGCTATAGTCACAGCTAGCTACAGCTTCTGATGCCTCCCAAGGGAGAGGAGATCTGTTGTTTGTTAGAGTTAACCAGGTGGTAGTTACCATGCCAAACTCATAGTTTGCCCCCATTCCATTAAATTGCATTGGATTTGCCACAGTTATACAGTCCACAATTCTGACTGACAAAGTAGACCATACTGTATACCATACTGTTGCAATTCTGATTCAGCTACAGTGAGGGAAAAAAGTATTTGATCCCCTGCTGATTTTGTACGTTTGCCCACTGACAAAGAAATTATCAGTCTATAATTTTAATGGTAGGTTTATTTGAACAGTGAGAGACAGAATAACAACAAAAATATCCAGAAAAATGCATGTCAAAAATGTTATAAATTGATTTGCATTTTAATGAGGGAAATAAGTATTTGACCCCTTCTCAATCAAAAAGATTTCTGGCTCCCAGGTGTCTTTCATACAGGTAACGAACGGAGATTAGGAGCACACTCTTAAAGGGAGTGCTCCTAATCTCAGTTTCTTACCTGTATAAAAGATACCTGTCCACAGAAGCAATCAATCAATCAGATTCCAAACTCTCCACCATGGCCAAGACCAAAGAGCTCTCCAAGGATGTCAGGGACAAGATTGTAGATCTACACAAGGCTGGAATGGGCTACAAGACCATCGCCAAGCAGCTTGGTGAGAAGGTGACAACAGTTTCTGTGATTATTCGCAAATGGAAGAAACACAAAATAACTGTCAATCTCCCTCAGCCTGGGGCTCCATGCAAGATCTCACCTCGTGGAGTTGCAATGATCATGAGAACGGTGAGGAATCAGCCCAGAACTACACAGGAGGATCTTGTCAATGATCTCAAGGCAGCTGGGACCATAGTCATCAAGAAAACAATTGGTAACACACTATGCCGTGAAGGACTGAAATCCTGCAGCGCCCGCAAGGTCCCCCTGCTCAAGAAAGCACATATACATGCCCGTCTGAAGTTTGCCAATGAACATCTGAATGATTCAGAGGACAACTGGGTGAACGTGTTGTGGTCAGATGAGACCAAAATGGAGTTCTTTGGCATCAACCCAACTTGCCGTGTTTGGAGGAGGAGGAATGCTGCCTATGACCCCAAGAAACCATCCCCACCGTCAAACATGGAGGTGGAAACATTATGCTTTGGGGGTGTTTTTCTGCTAAAGGGACAGGACAACTTCACCGCATCAAAGGGACGATGGACGGGGCCATGTACCGTCAAATCTTGGGTGAAAACCTCCTTCCCTCAGCCAGGGTATTGAAAATGGGTCGTGGATGGGTATTCCAGCATGACAATGACCCAAAACACACGGCCAAGGCAACAAAGGAGTGGCTCAAGAAGAAGCACATTAAGGTCCTGGAGTGGCCTAGCCAGTCTCCAGACCTTAATCCCATAGAAAATCTGTGGAGGGAGCTGAAGGTTCGAGTTGCCAAACGTCAGCCTCGAAACCTTAATGACTTGAAGAAGATCTGCAAAGAGGAGTGGGACAAAATCCCTCCTGAGATGTGTGCAAACCTGGTGGCCAACTACAAGAAACGTCTGACCTCTGTGATTGCCAACAAGGGTTTTGCCACCAAGTACTAAGTCATGTTTTGCAGAGGGGTCAAATACTTATATCCCTCATTAAAATGCAAATCAATTCATAAAATTTTTGACATGCGTTTTTCTGGATTTTTTTGTTGATATTCTGTCTCTCACTGTTCAAATAAACCTACCATTAAAATTATAGACTGATCATTTCTTTGTCAGTGGGCAAACGTACAAAATCAGCAGGGGATCAAATACTTTTTTCCCTCACTGTATAGCCCTAGCTTATTCCAAACAAAACAACAAAAAGAGATCAATATGTTCCCAATAAGTGCTCATCTATGTTTGCGGTTAGACAGGCAACGCAATTCTGATCTTTCTTTCACTAATTGATATTTTGACCAAACAGATCTGAAAAACATAAATTGTGAAAAGATGTGATAGGTCAAAAGACCAATTAGTGGGTTAAAAAACGGAATTGGTCTGCCTGACTAAACGCAGGCCCCGAGTCACACTCTGTACCTTTAAAAAACTAATCTGGCTCTAACGTTAAATTTAAACTGTGGGGTTTGGTTTAATAGCTATTTGTTATGATGCTAAATTAGCTAAACCACATGCTCCAACATTCAATCCCAACCCAACACTTTTCCACTCCTGCTCTAATCAGGGTGCTATCATCTATTTTAACATTTTATTTAACTAGTCAAGTCAGTTAAGAACAAATTCTTATTTACAATGACAGCCTACCGGGGAACTGTGGGTTAACCGCCTTGTTCAGTGTCACGGCTGTTGAAAGGAGAGGACCAAGGTGCAGCGTGGTCAGCGTACATTTTCTCTTTATTTGGGAAAAAGACGCAGAACAAAACAACAAACACTACAAAAACAAACAGTGAAGCTAAAGACTATGTGCCCTACAAACAAATACAACTTCCCACAAACACCGGTGGGAAATAGGGCAGCCTAAGTATGGTTCTCAATCAGAGACAACGATAGACAGCTGTCCCTGATTGAGAACTCTACCCGGCCAAAACATAGAACTACAAAACATAGAACATAGAATACCCACCCCAACTCACGCCCTGACCAAACCAAAATAGAGACATAAAAAGGATCTCTAAGGTCAGTGCGTGACATTCAGGGTAAGAACAAAATATGTTTCGCTCGGGAATTCGATCCAGCAACCTTTTAAATACTGGCCCAACGCTCTAACCACTAGGCTACCTACCGCCCATTTAAGTCACATACTGACTCAGATCTTTTAGACTTGTTCAGTTAAAATAACAAATACCGGCGAATGATCAACTGAAAACTCGAAACACTCATGATTCTACCAGCCTCTCATTTAATAATGCCACTTTAATAATGTTTACATATCACGCATTACTCGTCTCATATGAATATAATGTATTCTATACTATCTATTGCAACAGCCTATTGCCGCTCTGACATTGCTCATCCATATTCTTATTCCATTCCTTACTTAGATTTGTGTGTTTTAGGAATTTGCTGCACCGTTGGAACTAGAACCACAAGCATTTCGCTACACACGCAATAGCATCTGCTAACCATGTGTCTGTGACCAATACAATTTGATTTGATATGTCGTTCACTATGAGGGGCTTATTGGAGCTATTGTGGCCGCAGTCGTATTTCATTGTGAACAACTCTTGGTGGAATGCATAGATTGACTGCCGTGAGGGTGATAAGCACAATATTGTTCGCGAACTGCAGAACCCCAAAAGATTAGTTCTCAAGTTTGAGTTTGTTTAGCAGAGGCGGTGTATGTTTTGGTTCTACAAAGCTGTGTCCATCATAATGTTCAATAATCAACTAATTGAATTAATTATTGCACCAATCAATTATCAGCAACCAATGATCAGTTCTTTAACATGTCTTTTTCTTCTCTATGCTACCTGCAGCTTGATCTATTTTGCCTGCACGCATACAAATCAAATCAAATCAAATTTTATTAGTCACATACACATGGTTAGCAGATGTTAATGCGAGTGTAGCGAAATGCTTGTGCTTCTAGTTCCGACAATGCAGTAATAACCAACAAGTAATCTAACCTAACAATTCCACAACTACTACCTTATACACACACAAGTGTAAAGGGATAAAGAATATGTACATAAAGATATATGAATGAGTGGTGGTACAGAACGGCATAGGCAAGATGCAGTAGATGGTATAGAGTACGGTATATACATATGAGATGGGTACTGTAGGGTATGTAAACATAAAGTGGCATAGTTTAAAGTGGCTAGTGGTACATGTATTACATAAAGATGGCAAGATGCAGTAGATGATATAGAGTACAGTATATACATATGAGATGGGTAATGTAGGGTATGTAAACATTATATTAAGTGGCATTGTTTAAAGTGGCTAGTGGTAAATTTTTACATAATTTCCATCAATTCCCATTTTTAAAGTGGCTGGAGTTGAGTCAGTATGTTGGCAGCGGCCGCTAAATGTTAGTGGTGGCTGTTTAACAGCCTGATGGCCTTGAGATAGAAGCTGTTTTTCAGTCTCTCGGTCCCTGCTTTGATGCACCTGTACTGACCTCGCCTTCTGGATGATAGCGGGGTGAACAGGCAGTGGCTTGGGTGGTTGTTGTCCTTGATGATCTTTATGGCCTTCCTGTGACATCGGGTGGTGTAGGTGTCCTGGAGGGCAGGTAGTTTGCCCCCGGTGATGCGTTCTGCAGACCTCACTACCCTCTGGAGAGCCTTACGGTTGTGGGCGGAGCAGTTGCCGTACCAGGCGGTGATACAGCCCGACAGGATGCTCTCGATTGTGCATCTGTAGAAGTTTGTGAGTGCTTTTGGTGACAAGCCAAATTTCTTCAGCCTCCTGAGGTTGAAGAGGCGCTGCTGCGCCTTCTTCACGACGCTGTCTGTGTGGGTGGACCAATTCAGTTTGTCCGTGATGTGTACACCGAGGAACTTAAAACTTTCCACCTTCTCCACTACTGACCCGTCGATGTGGATAGGGGGGTGCTCCCTCTGCTGTTTCCTGAAGTCCACAATCATCTCCTTTGTTTTGTTGACGTTGAGTGTGAGGTTATTTTCCTGACACCACACTCCGAGGGCCCTCACCTCCTCCCTGTAGGCCGTCTCGTCGTTGTTGGTAATCAAGCCTACCACTGTAGTGTCATCCGCAAACTTGATGATTGAGTTGGAGGCGTGCATGGCCACGCAGTCGTGGGTGAACAGGGAGTACAGGAGAGGGCTCAGAACGCACCCTTGTGGGGCCCCAGTGTTGAGGATCAGCGGGGTGGAGATGTTGTTACCTACCCTCACCACCTGGGGGCGGCCCGTCAGGAAGTCCAGGAC
Organism: Salvelinus alpinus; assembly: GCF_045679555.1. Classification (NCBI taxonomy): domain Eukaryota; kingdom Metazoa; phylum Chordata; class Actinopteri; order Salmoniformes; family Salmonidae; genus Salvelinus; species Salvelinus alpinus. The sequence continues at coordinate 39,180,348 of NC_092094.1, read as the reverse complement.
CCAGTTGCACAGGGCGGGGTCGAGACCCAGGGTCTCGAGCTTGATGACGAGTTTGGAGGGTACTATGGTGTTAAATGCTGAGCTGTAATCGATGAACAGCATTCTCACATGGGTATTCCTCTTGTCCAGATGGGTTAGGGCAGTGTGCAGTGTGGTTGCGATTGCGTCGTCTGTGGACCTATTGGGTCGGTAAGCAAATTGGAGTGGGTCTAGGGTGTCCGGTAGGGTGGAGGTGATATGGTCCTTGACTAGTCTCTCAAAGCACTTCATGATGACGGAAGTGAGTGCTACGGGGCGGTAGTCGTTTAGCTCAGTTACCTTAGCTTTCTTGGGAACAGGAACAATGGTGGCCCTCTTGAAGCATGTGGGAACAGCAGACTGGGATAAGGATTGATTGAATATGTCCGTAAACACACCAGCCAGCTGGTCTGCGCATTCTCTGAGGACGCGGCTGGGAATGCCGTCTGGGCCTGCAGCCTTGCGAGGGTTAACACGTTTAAATGTTTTACTCACCTCGGCTGCAGTGAAGGAGAGCCCGCAGGTTTTGGTAGGGGGCCGTGTCAGTGGCACTGTATTGTCCTCAAAGCGGGCAAAAAAGTTGTTTAGCCTGTCTGGGAGCAAGACATCCTGGTCCGCGACGGGGCTGGTTTTCTTTTTGTAATCCGTGATTGACTGTAGACCCTGCCACATACCTCTTGTGTCTGAGCTGTTGAATTGCGACTCGATTTTGTCTCTGTACTGGGACTTAGCCTGTTTGATTGCCTTGCGGAGAGAATAGCTACACTGTTTGTATTCGGTCATGCTTCCGGTCACCTTGCCCTGGTTAAAAGCAGTGGTTCGCGCTTTCAGTTTCACGCGAATGCTGCCGTCAATCCACGGTTTCTGGTTTGGGAATGTTTTAATCGTTGCTGTGGGTACGACATCGTCAATGCACTTCCTAATGAACTCGCTCACCGAATCAGCATATTCGTCAATATTGTTGTTGGACGCAATGCGGAACATATTCCAATCCGCGTGATCGAAGCAGTCTTGAAGCGTGGAATCAGATTGGTCGGACCAGCGTTGAACAGACCTGAGCGCGGGAGCTTGTTGTTTTAGTTTCTGTTTGTAGGCTGGAATCAACAAAATGGAGTCGTGGTCAGCTTTTCCGAAAGGGGGGCGGGGGAGGGCCTTATATGCGTCGCGGAAATTAGTATAACAATGATCTAGGGTTTTTCCAGCCCTGGTAGCACAATCGATATGCTGATAGAATTTAGGGAGTTTTGTTTTTAGATTAGCCTTGTTAAAATCCCCAGCTACGATGAATGCAGCCTCAGGGTGTGTGGTTTCCAGTTTACAAAGAGTCAGATAAAGTTCGTTCAGGGCCATCGATGTGTCTGCTTGGGGGGGAATATATACGGCTGTGATTATGATCGAAGAGAATTCCCTTGGTAGATAATGCGGTCGACATTTGATTGTGAGGAGTTCTAGATCAGGTGAACAGAATGATTTGAGTTCCTGTGTGTTGTTATGATGATCACACCACGTCTCGTTAATCATAAGGCATACCCCCCCGCCCCTCTTCTTACCAGAAAGATGTTTGTTTCTGTCGGCGCGATGCATGAAGAAACCAGCTGGCTGCACCGACTCCGTTAGCGGAGTATATACAGTATATGACAGACAGTTCTCGGTAGGAGCACGTCTCCGGAGTCACCGGTGGAGCGCGTATGAATCCTGCTGTAGAAATTCATTGCTGCCAGCAGGTCAAACAAACGACTAAAATGAACGAGTCACTCAGAAAATCAAATTATGACTCTCGAGTCAGTAAAAAGAGTCGTTCAAAAATAACGAATCGTTCGCGAACTGCACATCACTACACTCTACTCTGCACTTCACTGTCAGCCGCAGCTGCTGTACAACATTGGCAACACACACTCTACATTTTCAACAACCAATCCAGGAATGGGACCTTCGCAATCACACGTACACTGTGGACGCATGAGCCCCATCCCATATCACTCTCGTCGCTATGTCAATTTTCCCCCACACATTTTACTTTCTCATGTCTTACAGCAAGCCAAAATCACTATATTATTCAAAAGTCTCTCAAAATATGACACTGTGTTATGATCACTATTTTCTGAAACCATGCATGCAAGAACACAGAGCTGTAGGAGACAAGTGCTGATTCATAGGGTGTAGAGAGCGTAACAGGAGAGGGGAATATGAAGGGAGGGAATAGAGAAGGAGTGTGCATGTTATCTATCTAATAAAGGGCAGTAATGCCTGGGCATCCCAGGAGACAGACAGGCATGGCTGCTGAGGCAAGATCCTGAGGACGGGATGTAAACAAAGATTGAAGGAGGGAGAGAAAGGGGGAGAGGAGAGAATGGAAGAATGACGACCTATGAGTTAAGCCCAGCCGTCCTTCAGAGAGAGAGAGGGAGGGAGGGAGGGAGTGAGGGAAGGAGGGAAGGAGGGAGAGTGAGAATAGACAGAGTGAGACAGAGAGAGGGTAAAATAGTGAGAAAGTGAGAGAGAGAAAGAAAAGGATAGAGAGAGAGAGAGCGATGACGGTTTGAGCTTTTCAATTCAGAGTAATGGCGAAGGTGCATCAAGATGGAGGAAGTCAGATATGACGTCAGCGTTTGAGAACTATCCACAGACTGTGAGAACTATCCACAGACTGTGAGATCTATCCACAGACTGTGAGAACTATCCACAGACTGTGAGAACGATCCACAGACTTTGAGCACTATCCACAAACTGTGAGAACTATCCACAGACTGTGAGAACTATCCACAGACTGTGAGAACTATCCACAGACTGTGAGAACTATCCACAGACTGTGAGAACGATCCACAGACTGTGAGAACGATCCACAGACTGTGAGAACGATCCACAGACTTTGAGAACTATCCACAGACTGTGAGAACGATCCACAGACTTTGAGAACTATCCACAGACTTTGAGAACTATCCACAGATTGTGAGAACGATCCACAGACTTTGAGAACTATCCACAGACTGTGAGAACGATCCACAGACTTTGAGAACGATCCACAGACTTTGAGAACGATCCACAGATTGTGAGAACTATCCACAGACTATGAGAACTATACGCAGACTGTGAGAACTATCCACAGACTGTGAGAACGATCCACAGACTGCGAGAATGATCCACAGACTGCGAGAACGATCCACAGACTGCGAGAACTATCCACAGACTGTGAGAACTATCCACAGACTGTGAGAACGATCCACAGACTTTGAGAACTATCCACAGACTGTGAGAACTATACACAGACTTTCTCAACTACGGCACGACATATAAATCAGCACAATCTACTTTTCAGTTTTTTCTAATCGCCGCCGTCTAAAATTGGGATCATGTATACTGTGCTAATGCCAATACAAACAAAAGAGTAACAGAGAGCAATGTACAATACTTAGTGAACTTAGCAAATGAGGCGTTTGTGGTAAGTAAATGGGGACCGCCATCTTTATGCACCTTCACCATTGAATCGCTCTCCACCGCTGAATCCTTTGTTTACCGAGCGGCAGCCACCACAGCACGCCTGCTGCATGGAGAGGCACTCTGGGAAATCGGGAAGGGAGAACTCATTAAAACTACCGTTGAGCATTTAGACAGGGAGGTGTGGAGGACTGAAGGAGACAGATATCACTCAACTTCAGTCTACTTCAAAATAGAAACAGACAGCAACCCAGCTACAGTGTGTTAATCTGCGTACACATACCCAAGGCCCAAGTGACTACTGCTTATACACAATTTGCACATCACATCCATTCCAAAGTTTGTCTTCCAGTGTTTTAAGTGTTATCTAACTCTCTGCAGCAGTCCAATCTCAGGTGTCTCTATGGGTTTTAAAGCTGATAATAGTGACGTTCATGTGTGGCTAAGCTGCTTTATTCTCATTGTTTGTTTGTTTTTGTCTCAGTGCCAGACTGAGGTACTGTAATAAAATCATGAATTACAAGTGAGCAAGCCACGTCACTTACCGTGGTTTACTTGGTGTAAAAGAGATGCAGCTACACTGTAAGTACACATGTAATGACAGAACTTTGTGGTCAAGAAGCGGTCTGAGACATTAACACAATGGAAAGAAACAAGTCAGACTACCCTCGAGCAAGTCGCCTCAGTATTAATTAAATAATAGTCATTTTCCTATGAATATTCATGGCATGGATGACAGCCAGGTATGACAGAGTAGGCAGCGGAGGTGTGTAGCAGAGTGTAACATCATACTAGTGGGGACAGGGCTGGTGACAGAGAGTGTGTGTAGAGGTGGTTTAGAACTGAACGTCAGACAGATGGCCTGGGCACACCCTCACAGCCACAGCTGAGGGTGGCATGGGGTGGAATGGCTAGCAGCAACACCACGACTCGCCTCTAGATCTGCCCAAAGCATTTCACCATGGCAACGGCACGGCGCCAAACGCCTGTGGTACCAGGCTGGACTGACCCGTCCATCAGAGCAGCAGGACCCAATCTGTCCATTCATCTCCCCAGCAGCGTTCAGCCAACCTGGCCAGGCCCTGTTGGACACACACTGACCAGACCAGACCAAACTGGAGGGAGCCACGGGAGACACTGACAGAGCAAAGGCCTGTCACATCACTCAATAACAACATCCAATCAATCCGAACACATCACTGTAACAGCAGGGTATCACAGATCAGTTCAGTGTCTGTAGTTCTCATTGCCGGCTTTGTTTATACACAGGGAGACATTTTATTGACAGAAAATGTCAGTTTGATCACTATATCAAAGGCAGAGAGCTATGAACCATATACCGTAGTTGACCTACCCAGTTCAAACCTCCCTCCATCACCACAACAATCAATCATGGTTTATGGTTTTAGTGAGACTTGTAACCCAGTAGGAGTTTTCAAGCTGGTGAGTCAAGCTGGTGTATCTGCACATTGTAAACATGATTCAGAGAGGAATCAGAGTGTTTGAGTAGCTGGGCCAGGTCCAGATCATTACTGCGAGGCCCAGACCGGGCAGACGCAAAGCAGGGGGCTGGGACTGGCTGTCTACTTTACCCTCCCACCGCCCCCTCCCCTGGCCTGCTGTCTGCTGTGCCCTTGGCTCAAGGTCCCTCACCTGGATTGCTTCAGTGCAAACCCAGCTGTGTAAATATGCTGTTAGATTTGGATAAATGAATTATCAATTATGAATGGACCTTAATTCAAAAGGTGCTAAAGCAATAACTATTTAGATAGATTTCTTACCAAGACTACGATGACTCCCAAATACTTTGCACACACGCGCACAAGCCATTAACACACACACGCACACGCACACGCACCCACACGCACACGCACACACACACACACACACACACACACACACACACACACACACACACACACACACACACACACACACACACACACACAAAGTGGCAAACATGACAACTACACAGACACACTCAAAGTAGCAAACACGTGTTTGTACTGCTGCTAGCTGTCAAAGGAATTTAAAAGTAGTGACAGGCAGAACTACTCCACCAAGTTTGATGACCCCATTCACCTAGCCTTCATTCTCCTGGCTAATTACAGAGAAAAGCTTGCACACAGCAGTCACAGCACAGACAGACAGCAGGCACCAATCAACATCTGAGATAGAGAGAGAGTGAGAAAGAGGGTGGAAGAGAGACAGAGAAAGAGAGAGAGAAAGGGAAAGAAAGAGAGGGAGTGAGAGGGAAAGAGAGAGAGTGAGAGAGAAAGGAGCTAGACAGACGCATGCAGTGAGATGTTAAATTCATTATTAGCCTCTCCTCAGTATTTTGCCAGAATGTAAGCTGATTCCCATCCCTTGAAGAGCAGGGGATTGGCTCCGAGTCAAAACCAGAGACGAAGCTATTTGTTTCCAATATCCCTCATAAAGGAATTAATACTATGTTAATGAGTTTTTCCCTATTAACATTGACAGATTCATCTCAACTTGAAAATGTCATTTTCCAGAATGCCGATTGGCATATTCGTGTCACAGTCTTTGTCAGGTAATTTATGAGGGAACATTAAGCGTTTAATACATTGCCTCACAAAAAAAAGGAGATTTAATGGTGTTCCACAGATGAGCAAACTTCACATCAATAACGTCTTGTGATGAAGTAGAACGGTTAGACCCATCATCAGAAATGAGCAATGGAAAACATAATCTGCAGCAGCTTCAAAGCAGTGTAAAAACACACCGCCGTGTCTAACGTAAAGCGAGTGCAGAGATTTGAAGCTAAAACAGCATGTGAAAGTTCCCTGGCATGAGACACGAAGTCATCAATGTTCCTGGATCGGTAATGACAGTCAAAGTTATGGGTACCCAGGAAAGAGACATACAACATGAAGAGGATCAGTCTGCTATAGAGCTGCTCATCATGGAGGAGGAGGAGGAGGAGGATGAAGTAGGAGGAGGAGGAGGAGGAGAAGGAAGTGGATGAAGTAGGAGGAGGAGGAGGAGGATGAAGTAGGAGGAGGAGGAGGATGAAGTAGGAGGAGAAGGAGGAGGAGGAGGAGGATGAAGTAGGAGGAGGAGGAGGAGGAGAAGGAGGTGGATGAAGAGGATAATGATGTTGATGAAAACACTGATGATTATGAAGATTATAAAAATGATGATGAAGATGATACAGATGATGATGAAGGGCATGATGAAGAAGATGATGAAGGCAATGATGAAGATGAAGAGGCTGAAAATGATAAAGATGTTGATGACAACAACGACGATGATGATGGGGCTTAAATTCCTGTCTCTCGTAATCCTGCTCTTGCCCTCCCTCCCTCCCTCCCTCCCATCGCCCCTCCTGGTTACCTTTCATGTCTAATAGGAGGAGAGTCTCTTGAGTTGAGACACACTGTTTCATAAATGTAGAGCAGGATTTGGTTCTGGTTGCAGAGATTAATAGAAGAAATATTCGGAGTCATCGGAGTCTGTTTAAGGGGAAACCATCTCCTTATGGAATCCCTTCAGGTGCTGTGCACATCACTCACATAGCTGCCACATCTCAGCAGAGGTTTGGTTCAACACTCAATGCATCATCACGCCCATTCTTTACACACTGTCAGCCCGAGAGATCAATGCAAAGTTAAATGGATTTCCTGGAGATGAAGCTGAACCCAAAAGGATAAAAAAGTTGATTGAAATCATTGATCATTTCCTGTGACATTTCAATAGCAGCAGACGTTTAATTCCGATAGGTTGTCATATTAGCTTGGAGCTGCTTCTTCACTCCTAAACAGCAGCAGTCTCTTTCTGAACCAGTCACTTCTCTGTCTGGATTTCGCTTATCGGATAGGATTAAATCAAATGCATAGAAATACAATGAATAGAATGGGGAAACATTGACTTGAATGGTGACTCCCGTTCTATTCATTCTATTTCTATGCATTTAATCTTATCCGATAGGCGAAATCTAAATAGATAACTTTGGAAAAACTGGGCCCAGAGGCTTACTGAGGATTAAACCACTGGGAGTCAACCAGCCACACGACACCTTCATATCACTGGTTGAATTGAGTCATGCATACAGTATGTGAAGTGTGGTTTATGTGGCTCAGACATTCATACCACAGAGTATTAGAAGGGAAACTGCTATGAGATGATTCTCCATGAGTATGCAGCATCTAGCATCAGAGCCTTGTTTGAAATTGATTGAACGCACATTGTGATACCAGAAAGTATTCACACCCCTTGACTTATTCCACATTTTGTTGCGTTACAGCCTGAATTTAAAATGGATTAAATCGAGAATGTGTGTCACTTGGTCTACACACAATACCCTATAATGTCAACGTGGACTTATGTTTTAAGAACTGTTTACAAATTAATAAGAAATTAAAAGCTGAAATGTCTTGAGTCAATCAGTATTCAACCCCTTTGTTATGGCAAACCAAAATACATTCAGGAGTAAAAATGTTCTTAACAAATCACATAATACGTTGCTCGCTCTGTGTGCAATAATAGTGTTTAACAAGATTTTTTTAATGACTACCTCATTTCTGTACCCCACACATACAATTATCTGTAAGGTCCCTCAGTCGAGCAGTGAATTTCAAACAATGATTCAACAACAAAGACCAGGAAGGTTTTCCAATGCCCTGCAAAGAAAGGCACCAATTGGTAGATGGGTAAAAAATATATATATTGAATATCCCTATGAGCATGGTGAAGTTATGAATTACACTTTGGATGGTGTATCAATACACCCAGTCACTACAAAGATACAGGCATCCTTCCTAACTCAGTTGCCAGAGAGGAAGGAAACCACTCAGGGATTCACAATGAGGCCAATGTTGAGGCCAATGTTGACTTTAATGGCTGTGATAGGAGAAAACTGAGGATGGATCAACAACATTGTAGTTACTCCACAATAGCAACCAAAATCACAGTGGAAAGAAGGACGCCTGCACAGAATGAAAATATTCCAAAACATGATTCCTGTTTGCAAAAAGGCACTAAAGTTAAACTGCTAAAAATGTGTCAAAGAAATTAACTTTATGTCCTGAATACAAAGCATAATGTTTGGGGCAAATCCAACACAACACATCACTGAGTACCACTCTTCATATTTTCAAGCATGGTGGTGGCTGCATCACGTTATGGGTATGCTTGTCGTCGGCAAAGACTAGGGACTTTTTTAGGATAAAAAGAAACGGAATAGAGCTAAGCACAGGCAAAATCCTAGAGGAAAACCTGGTTCAGTCTGCTTTCCAACAGACACTGGGAGACACTGGAGTTACCAGAGTTGTTTACCAAAACGCCATTGGATGTTCTTGAGTGGCCTAGTTACAGTTGTGACTTAAATCGGCTTGAAAATCTATGGCAAAACTTGAACATATCTGTCTAGCAATGATCAACAACCAACTTGACAGAGCTTGAAGAATTTAAAAAAGAATAATGTGCAAATATTGTACAATCCAGGTGTGCAAAGCTTTTAGAGACTTACCCAGAAAGATTCACAGCTGTAATCGCAAACAAAGGTGTGAATTGAGTTAAAGATTATTTTTATTTTTACAGGGACAGTGCACATTAATCAATGTTTCATAAAAAAATAAAAAAAAATAAAAAAATGTTATTAGTCACATGCTTACTTACGAGCCCCTAACCAGCAAAGCAGTTTAAAAATGAAAAAAATAATATGAATAATATGAATAAGAATAAGACATAAAAGTAACAAGTAATTAAATAGCAGCAGTAAAATAACAATAGCCAGACAATATAGAGGGGGGTAATGGTACAGAGTCAATGTGCGGGGGCACCGGTTAGTTGAGGTAATATGAACATGTAGGTAGAGTTATTAAAGAGACTATGCATAGATGACAATAACAGAGAGTAGCAGCGGTGTAAAAGAGGGGAGGGGGAGGGCAATGCAAGTAGTCTGGGTAGCCATTTGATTAGATGTTCAGGAGTCTTATGGCTTGGGGGTAGAAGATGTTTAAAAGACTCTTGGACCTAGACTTGGCGCTCCGGTATTGCTTGCCGTGAAGTAGCAGAGAGAACAGTCTATGACTAGGGTGGCTGGAGTCTGACAATTTTTAGGCCTTCCTCTGAAACCGCCTGTTATAGAGGTCCTGGATAGCAGGAAGCTTGGCCCCAGTGATGTACTGGGCCATACGCACTACCCTCTGTAGTGCCTTGCAGTCGGACCTTAGTATTCTTGGGCACAGGGACTATGGTGGTCTGCTTAAAACATGTTGGTATTACAGACTCGGACAGGGAGAGGTTGAAAATGTCAGTGAAGACACTTGCTAGATGGTCAGTGCATGCTCGCAGTACACGTCCTGGTAATCCGTCTGGCCCTGCGGTCTTGTGAATGTTGACCTGTTTAAAGGTCTTACTCACATCGGCTGCCGGAGAGCGTGATCACACAGTCGTCCAGAACAGCTGTTGCTCTCATGCATGTTTCAGTGTTATTTGCCTCGAAGCGAGCATAGAAGTAGTTTAGCTCATCTGTTAGGCTCGTGTCACTGGGAAGCTCTCGGCTGTGCTACCCTGCCACATCCGACGAGCGTCAGAGCCGGTGTAGTACGATTCAATCTTAGTCCTGTATTGATGCTTTGCCTGTTTGGTGGTTCGTAGGAGGGCATAGCGGGATTTCTTATAAGCTTCCAGGTTAGAGTCCTGCTCCTTGAAAGCGGCAGCTCTAGCCTTTAGCTCAGTGCGGATGTTGCCTGTAATCCATGGCTTCTGGTTGGGATATGTACGTACGGTCACTGTGTGGACGACGTCATCAATGTACTTATTGATGAAGCCAGTGACTGATGTGGTGTACTCCTCAATGCCATCGGAGGAATCCCGGAACATATTCCAGTCTGTGCGAGCAAAACAGTCTTGTAGCTTAGCATCTGCTTCATCTGACCACCTTTTTATTGATCGAGTCACTGGTGCTTCCTGTTTTAATTTTTGCTTGTAAGCAGGAATCAGGAGGATACAATTATGGTCAGGTTTGCCTAATTGAGGGCGAGGGAGAGCTTTGTATGCGTCTCTGTGTGTGGAGTAAAGGTGGTCCAGAGTTGTTTCCCTCTTGTTGCACATTTAACATGCTGATAGAAATTTGGTAAGATGGATTTAAGTTTCCTTGCATTAAAGTCCCCGGGTACTAGGAGCGCCGCCTCTGGGTGAGGGTTTTCTTGTTTGCTTATGGAGGAATACAGCTCATTCAGTGCGGTCTTACTGACAGCAACAGTCTGTGGTGGTATGTAAACAGCTACGAGAAATACAGATGAAAACTCTCTAGGTAGATAGTGTGGTCTACAGCTTATCATGAGATACTCTACCTCAGGTGACCTTAACCTCGAAACTTCCTTAGATATCGTGCACCAGCTGTTATTTACAAAAATACATAGTCCGCCGCCCCTTGTCTTATCAAATGCCGCTGTTCTATCCTGCCGATACAGAGTATAGCCAGCCTTGTTGAGTTGTTGAATACTTATGTAAATGAGATATTTCTGTATTTCAATTTCATAACATTTGCAAACAATTCTAAAAACATGTTTTCACTTGGTCATTACGGGATATTGTGTGTAGATGGGTGAGATTTAAAAAAATATTTAATCAATTTTGAATTCAAGCTGCAACACAACAAAATGTGGAATAAGTGAAGGGGTATGAATACTTTCTGAAGGCACTGTATTTGACCAATCCAATGGATACTTCAAGTGAAGTCTAAATTATGCATGTTAACTTGGGAAGTATTGTCAAGTTTGCTAACTTGTGAGCATATGTGCTGTTCCCTCATAGACGTGGGCAGTCCATAGGGTGCTGTCTGTGGCTGTCAGTGTGAGCTCAACTGCTAAATGAGACAGGACAGTGGAGTCAGGGGAGGTGAGTACTGTGTGTCTACCTCCCAGTAGCAGGTGTCTGTTCACTGAGCTCACACCTTTCTGCAGCTCAGGGGACTGGGGAGGGACACATAGCTCACAGCTTTCTCCACAGTGAGAGGTGTGTTGCCCTGGGGGTGTTGCTGTGTGTTTGTGGGTGTATTGGGCGGTTGGGAGGGGTGGGGTGGGGTGGGGGGGTGTATGCTCTTTGCTTTCAAACTCCCTTTAACTCTCTCTCTTCCCTTCGCTCTCTTTCCTTCCCTCCCGCCTCCACACCCCCTTCCCCCTCCTCTCTCTCTCTGCCTCTCACCCCCTCTAGTTATCTAGGTATCGGAAGCTGTTTTCTCCTTCTCCTCATCAATCAGACAGGGAGGCTGACAGCGATCCTGTATGAACAGTTTGAAATAAATAGCTTAGCCTTTCATTATCGGCAGCCTCTGTCAATGAGTTGAATGCATGGCTGCCTTTGTGTTCTCCTCCCATCTTACAAACAAACTAATTTATTCTACTAACATGATGTCTCCATTTACATCCATGACTTCACATATTAACTCCATATTATCAAGAGGGCTAGGTGCCTCCCAGCACAATTAAACAATTAATCTAATCATGATTAGCTAAATATCTTGAGGCAATTCTAAACATGTAAGGCATGCAGGGCCACATGATCATCAAATTATAGTTGACCCTATAATATGCTAGAATAATACAAAGAGACTGCAGGGCCACAGTGTGCTTGACCTGCATAAATTTGTCGGTCTCCAAGTATGTGCCTACCACAACTACCTGAAGACAGACAAAAATAGTAACTAGAGACATTTGCTTAGACTTGGCGAACAACATCATATTATATGCAGTTGAAGTAGGAAGTTTAGATACACCTCAGCCAAATACATTTAAACTCAGTTTTTCACAATTCTTGACATTTAATCCTAGTAATAATTCCTTGTCTTAGGTCAGTTAGGATCACCACTTTATTTTAAGAATGTGAAATGTCAGAATAATAGAAGAGAGAATGATTTATTTCAGCTTTTACTTCTTTCATCACATTCCCAGTGGGTCAGAAGTTTACATACACTCAATTAGTATTCGGTAGCATTGCCTTTAAATTGTTTAACTTGGGTCAAACGTTTCGCGTAGCCTTCCACAAGCTTCCCACAATAAGTTGGGTGAATTTTGACCCATTCCTCCTGACAGAGCTGGTGTAACTGGGTCAGGTTTGTAGGCCTCCTTGCTCGCACACGCTTTTTCAGTTCTGCCCACAAATGTTCTATAGGATTGAAGTCAGGGCTTTGTGATGGCCACTCCAATACCTTGACTTTGTTGTCCTTAAGCCATTTGCCACAACTTTGGAAGTATGCTTGGGGTCATTGTCCATTTGGAAGACCCATTTACGACCAAGCTTTAACTTCCTGACTGATGTCTTGAGATGTTGCTTCAATAAATCCACATCACTTTCCTCCCTCATGATGCCATCTATTTTGTGAAGTGCACCAGTCCATCCTGCAGAAAAGCACCCCCACAACATGATGCTGCCACCCCCGTGCTTCACGGCTGGGATGATGTTCTTCGGCTTGCAAGCCTCCCCCTTTTTCCTCCAAACATAACAATGATCATTATGGCCAAACAGTTCTATTTTTTTTTCTTCAGACCAGAGGACATTTCTCCAAAATGTACGATTTTTGTCCCCATGTGCAGTTGCAGACAGTAGTCTGGCTTTTTTATGCCGGTTTTGGAGCAGTGGCTTCTTCCTTGCTGAGCGGCCTTTCAGTTTGTCGTTGTAGGACTCGTCTTACTGTGGCTATAGATACTTTTGTACCTGTTTCCTCCAGCATCTTCACAAGGTCCTTTGCTGTTGTTCTGGGATAGATTTGCACTTTTCACACCAAAACACGTTCATCTCTAGGAGATAGAACGTGTCTCCATCCTGATGACGGCTGTGTGGTCCCATGGTGTTGCGTACTATTGTTTGTACAGATGAACGTGGTACCTTCAGGCATTTGGAAATTGCTCCCAAGGCTGAATCAGACTTGTGGAGGTCTACAATTTTTTTTCTGAGGTCATGGCTGATTTCTATTGATTTTCCCATGATGTCAGGCAAAGAGGCCCTGAGTTTGAAGGTAGGCCTTGAAATACATCCACAGGTACACCTCCAAATGACTCAAATTATGTCAATTAGCCTATCAGAAGCTTCTAAAGCCATGACATAATTTTCTGGAATTTTCTAAGCTGTTTAAAAGGCACGGTCAACTTCTGACCCACTGGAATTGTGATACAGTGAATGATAAGTGAAATAATCTGTCTGTAAACAATTGTTGGGAAAATTACGTGTGTCATGAACAAATGAGATGTCCTAACCGACTTGCCAAAACTATAGTTGCTAACAAGAAATTTGTGGAGTGGTTGAAAAACTAGTTTAAATGAGTCCAACCTAAGTGTATGTAAACTTCTGACGTCAACTGTAAGTGAACGACCCTTACTAACATCCAAACCAGAACAGCCACATTGCATACGCAAGCGTTGCTAAATAAATGTAGGCATACGTGTTATTCAATCATTTCCACCATACCGTCTGCGTCGCCAGGCGCTAAAATATAACTTGGTTCTATTTGAGTTTGTTGACGTGCTGCAAGTCCCGATTCTCCCATCTACTCGTTGGTTTTCAGGACGATACAAACCCACATGGGTATTTGAAAGATAAACGAGGAGATATTAATCATAGATACAGTAACTAACGAAAAAAAACTAACTGCATGTAGGTTCCCCCTTTTATCTGTGGATTAACAAAGTGTCAAATGAAGAGTCATATGAATTTAACATTTTAATTAGCCTACTCCACCTTCAATAAGTCTTTAATAAGTCAATAAGACTTTCGTTGCTAGACTTTCGATATTACAGAGTTTGTGTTATAAGCATTGTCATTTTTTCACCCAACAGTTGGCTGCCATCTACCAATGGCCAATCTACCAATGGCCAATCTGACAATGGTCCATCAAAACTACACCAAAGAAGGGAACAGAGTTTACCAAAAAGCAAGCTTTTCAAATCATCTTTCTTGCAGGTAAAACAGAGCAGGTTCTAAGGTTTCTAAAACACATACATTTGCCAAACATCTCTTAATGGGCATGGGATTTCAAAATATCACTTTTTTGTTGAACTTTACAGCCGCTATTCCATTCTACACGTGAGCATTTGCGACAGATTAGCCATAGGTTATAGTGCCTTCAGTAAGCATTCATACCCTTAGTAAGTTGGTGGTTGAAGATATCCCTCTAGTGGTAAGGGGCTGTGCTTTGGCAACGTGGGTGAGGTTATATCCTGCCTGCTTGACCCTGTCTGGGGGTATCGTTGGATACCTCCCGACCCCTCCTGTCTCAGCCTCCAGTATTTAAGCTGCAATAGTTTATGTGTCGGGGGGCCTGGGATCAGTCTGTTATATCTGGAGTATTTCTCCTATCTTATCTAGGTGTTCTGTGTGAATTTAAGTATTCTCTCTCTCTCTCTCTCTCTGATGACTCCTTGCTGATCGTGCTGGTCTCCAGTTTCAACTGTTCTGCCTGCGGCTATGGAACCCTGACCTGTTCACCGGACGTGGTACCTGTCCCAAACCTGCTGTTTTCAACTCTCTAGAGACAGCAGGTGCGGTAGAGATACTCTGAATGATCGGCTATGAAAAGCCAACTGACATTTACTCCTGAGGTGCTGACCTGTAGCACCCTCTACAACCACTGTGATTATTATTATTTGACCCTGCTGGTCATCTATGAACATTTGAACATCTTGGCCATGTTCTGTTATAATCTCCACCCGGCACAGCCAGAAGAGGACTGGCCACCCCTCATAGCCTGGTTCCTCTCTAGGTTTCTTCCTAGGTTCCTGCCTTTCTAGGGAGTTTTTCCAAGCCACCGTGCTTCTACACCTGCATTGCTTGCTGTTTGGGTTTTTTGGCTGGGTTTCTGTACAGCACTTTGTGACATCAGCTGATGTAAGAAGGGTTTTATAAATACATTTGATTGATTGGTTGTACTTATTCCACATTTTGGTGGCTGGTGTAGTCAGCATGTAAGTCACTCAGTTACTCACATACTGGGAAACAGAGCCATGCTACAGAGAAGACAGCAGTTAAATACAACTACACAGTCAGAGAAAGGCTTCGAGACAAGCTTCCTCTGCTCCCAATCTAGGCCATCCCATCTCTCCCTCTCTCCCTCCCTCCTATATTTAGATATACATTCCCATTCAGACAGGCAGTTGATCAGATAATGGGTATGGAAACACATTCTAATCCTAGCATCATAAGGAGAAAACGCATCCTCTTCCAGTCTATACCTGGCATCTTAACATGGTGTTCATATATGCATCCTCCCACAGTCTGCCCATAGTACAGTGGGAAAACAGACAATACAGGTGAAACCCAGAGAAGCCCTTGAGTTTCTATGCCCAATCCCCTGAAATCATTGCACTCAAAAACAGCAAAACCGAGCCGTGGAACCGAGGACAAACTAGGAAATCCCCAGTGCAGTGTGGTGTATATGTATTTTCTGCCTGGCTATGACTGGCTCACTGAAACTGAGCATCCAGTGCTCCATGGCGGCTTCAGGAAACACTCCCATAAAAGGAGTAGTCAATCACTGAGCCCAGCACGATCCAGTCACATAATAACCCCCAGCACCAAGCAGCACCTGTCAGTGATGTCAGATGTGTGCACTGAACAGAGAAATGACATGGAACATATGAGTTATTGATTGGATCAATCAGGCTAGCGTTCCAGTCACACATACCTCTTACCTGGCTGGAAAACAACTGGAACAGAAAACAACATACTGTATCCTCGCCCTCGATCTCCCCCAAAGCCATCATGACCACCAACACCATCATCACAACCACCACCATTATCATGACCACCACCATCACAACCACCACCATTATCGTGACCACCACCATCATCAGAAGCACCACCATTATCATGACCACCATCATCACAACCACCACCATTATCATCACAACCACCTCCATTATCATGACCACCACCATCACAACCACCACCATTATCATGACCACCACAATCACAACCACCAGCACCATCATCACAACCATCACCATTATCATGACCACTACCATCACAACCATCACCACCATCATCACAACCACCACCATCATACCCACCACCACCACCATCATCACAATCACCACCATTATCATCACAACCACCACCATCATCACAACCACCATCATTATCATCACAACCACCACCATCATCAGAACCACCACCATTATCACAACCACCACCATTATCATCACAACCACCACCATTATCATGACCGCCACCATCATCACAACCACCACCATCATCATCATCACAACCACCACCATTATCATCACAACCACCACCATTAGCATGACCACCACCACCATCACAACCACCACAATTATCATGACCACCACCACCATCATCACAAACACCACCGTCATCAGAACCACCACCATTATCATGACCACCACCATCACCACAACCACCACCATCATCACAACCACCACCATCATCACAACCACCACCATCATCACAACCACCACCATTATCATGACCACCACCACCATCATCACAAACACCACCATCATCAGAACCACCACCATTATCACCAGAACCATCACCATGATCATGACCGCCACCAGCATTACAACCACCACCATCATCACAACCACCACCATTATCATCACAACCACCACCATTATCATGACCGCTACCATCATCATCACAACCACCACCATTATCATCACAACCACCACCATCATCATCACAACCACCACCATTATCATCACATCCACCACCATTATCATGACCACCACCATCACAACAACCACCACCATCATCACAACCACCACCATTATCATGACCACCACCATCATAACCACCACCACCACCACCATTATCATGACCACCACCATTATCATCACAACCACCACCATCATCACAACCACCACCATCATCACAAACACCACCATTATCATGACCACCACCACCATCATCAGAACCACCACCATTATCATGACCACCATCATCACAACCACCACCATTATCATCACAACCACCACCATTATCATCACAATCACCACCATCATCACAACCACCACGATCATCACAACCACCACCATTATCATGACCACCACCACCATCATCACAAACACCACCATCATCAGAACTACCACCATTATCATGACCACCACCACCATCATCACAACCACCACCATTATCATCACAACCACCACCATGATCATGACCGCCACCATTATCATGACCGCCACCATCATCACAACCACCACCATTATCATCACAACCACCACCATTATCATGACCACTACCATCATCATCACAACCACCACCATTATCATCACAACCACCACCATCATCACAACCACCACCATTATCATCACATCCACCACCATTATCATCACAACCACCACCATTATCATGACCACCACCATCACAACAACCACCACCATCATCACAACCACCACCATTATCATGACCACCACCATCATAACCACCACCACCATCATCACAACCACCACCATTATCATGACCACCATCATCACAACCACCACCATTATCATCACAACCACCACCATTATCATCACAATCACCACCATCATCACAACCACCACGATCATCACAACCACCACCATTATCATGACCACCACCACCATCATCACAAACACCACCATCATCAGAACTACCACCATTATCATGACCACCACCACCATCATCACAAACACCACCATCATCAGAACCACCACCATTATCATGACCACCACTACCATCATCACAACCACCACTATTATCATGACCACTACCATCACAACCACCACTATTATCATGACCGCCACCACCATCACAACCACCACTACCATCATCACAACCACCAATATTATCATGACCGCCACCATCAAGACTATCACTACCATCACCTTCACTGCTATCACGATCACCGCCATCACAGCCACCATCATGATCACCAACATCACGATCACAACCGTTATCAGCTTCCCCACACCATCACTGCCCCCGGCCTCAGCGGGAATATGAATACAGTAATACCCAGAGGTCCCTGGTCCCTCTCAGGAGAGGGGTGTTTGGGGGAGATCCATATTGAAGCAGGTTCATCAATAAGCCATGAGATGCAGCACACAGTCACTTCCAGCAAAACAGAAAATAAAAATGGCATCGGAGAGCCTGTTTAAAAATACATCCCCCCCAGGCACTGGGGAGTGAGTCCAGGTTGTAACGGAGTACTCAGAATACACCACCACACCGTGTGCTTGAGGTAAAGGTCTGAAGCTTGACTCTGCTCCAGGTTTCCACCATCAAAACACAGCAGCTCAGAATAGTCAATGTTCCAGGATTAGAATGATGGAGGAGCAGACTGATCCTTAGCACTACATCATGTTCTACACACTGGAATGAAGGACCACAACACAGGCCATAGGTATAACGTCTGGTAGGATGTCAGACAGGGGCAGACCAGTGACCACAACACAGGTAGGTAAAGCGTCTGGTAGGATGTCAGACTGGGGCAGACCAGTGACCACAACACAGGTCATAGGTAAAGAGCCTGGTAAGATGTCAGACAGGGGCAGACCAGTGACCACAACACAGGCCATAGGTATAACGTCTGGTAGGATGTCAGACAGGGGCAGACCAGTGACCACAACACTGGCCATAGGTATAACGTCTGGTAGGATGTCAGACAGGGGCAGACCAGCGACCACAACACAGGTCATAGGTAAAGCGCCTGGTATGATGTCAGACAGGGGCAGACCAGCAACCACAACACAGGTAGGTAAAGCGTCTGGTAGGTTGTCAGACAGGGGCAGACCAGCGACCACAACACAGGCCATAGGTAAAGCATCTGGTAGGTTGTCAGACAGGGGCAGACCAGTGACCACAACACAGGCCATAGGTAAAGCATCTGGTAGGATGTCAGACAGGGGCAGACCAGTGACCACAACACTGGCCATAGGTATAACGTCTGGTAGGATGTCAGACAGGGGCAGACCAGCGACCACAACACAGGTCATAGGTAAAGCGCCTGGTAGGATGTCAGACAGGGGCAGACCAGCAACCACAACACAGGTAGGTAAAGCGTCTGGTAGGTTGTCAGACAGGGGCAGACCAGCGACCACAACACAGGTAGGTAAAGCACCTGGTAGGTTGTCAGACAGGGGCAGACCAGTGACCACAACACAGGCCATAGGTAAAGCATCTGGTAGGATGTCAGACAGGGGCAGACCAGTGACCACAACACTGGCCATAGGTATAACGTCTGGTAGGATGTCAGACAGGGGCAGACCAGCGACCACAACACAGGTCATAGGTAAAGCGCCTGGTAGGATGTCAGACAGGGGCAGACCAGCAACCACAACACAGGTAGGTAAAGTGTCTGGTAGGTTGTCAGACAGGGGCTGACCAGTGACCACAACACAGGTAGGTAAAGCACCTGGTAGGTTGTCAGACAGGGGCTGACCAGTGACCACAACACAGGTAGGTAAAGCACCTGGTAGGTTGTCAGACAGGGGCAGACCAGCGACCACAACACAGGTCATAGGTAAAGCACCTGGTAGGATGTCAGACAGGAGCTGATCAGTGACCACAACATAGGTCATAGGTAAAGAGCCTGGTAGAATGTCAGACAGGGGCAGACCTGTGAATGGTAGTGAATGATAAAAAGGTATACATCCCCTCTTGTCCTCTGTCTACTCTGTTTCTGATCCACTGATCCATCAACTGGCTCTTCTTTCTCTCATCCCTTCTTTTAGTTTTCACCGACTGGGTGAAAGAAATGGACTCTAATATCACACTACACTGAATCTGCTAACAAATTGGGGACTGCTAGACAAACACACTCCCATCAAGAAAAGGAAACGCGTGCTGCCTGTCTGTGTGTTTCTCCATCCTGTGTGAGTGAGTGCATTGGTGAGGTCAGTGCAGTAATGCATGGCTGTGTTCATGTGCACGTCTTCATGCCATTGTATTGTGTGAGTGCTCAGTGTTACAGTGCATGGTTGTTTC
Organism: Salvelinus alpinus; assembly: GCF_045679555.1. Taxonomy (NCBI): domain Eukaryota; kingdom Metazoa; phylum Chordata; class Actinopteri; order Salmoniformes; family Salmonidae; genus Salvelinus; species Salvelinus alpinus. Next base: position 39,159,963 of record NC_092094.1, on the reverse strand, counting down.
TATGTATGTATTCATGATGAGGCCATGGAGAGTACACCAGGGGTTTCTGGGGAATATAGACGCCACTCATCCTCTCTCACCTCTATTGTACAGGCTGACATAATACCCTAGGAGTCATACTCAATCATTTTCTCTGATTGAAAGAAAAGGAACAAGTCTGAAAAGAACTACGTTTTCCTCTTTGTGGCTATTCACAATGCAGGGCTGTGTATGTTCTGGAGTCTAACACTTTGACCCATTAGTAAGAAATCCATGCAGTAAACTCAAAGTAGACTGTAGAAAAAACGAAGTGCCTGTGTGTAAGCCTATATTGTCTGCTGCCTACTGTTCAGCCTTACCCCTCGCCTCTGCAGTAGTGGACTGTTCCCTCCTTCCCTTCACCCCCTGCAGTAGCGGCCAACCCCCTACCATTCGCCCCTCTAGTTGCAGTGCACCCTTACCCCTCACCCCCTGCAGTAGAGGCCCATCTTGGCAGATGCAGCACTTCGCGTTAATCACGACGTGTCATGTCTAATAAGTCCTTGACGGGGGTTTCGGCTCAAACGACACTCTTTATCAAAGGTTTACAGTGGCACTGTGTCCTGGCGCTATGATTGATGCCCTGCGTGCCCGCGTAACGCCACGTCTGCCCTTCACGCTGATCCCCACCCTGCCAGGCTCTGCTGTAGGGCTTAGGGAGGGAGATGCAGGGCTTAGGGAGGGAGATGTAGGGCTTAGGGAGGGAGATGTAGGGCTTAGGGAGGGAGATGCAGGGCTTAGGGAGGGAGATGTAGGGCTTAGGGAGGGAGATGCAGGGCTTAGGGAGGGAGATGCAGGGCTTAGGGAGGGAGATGTAGGGCTTAGGGAGGGAGATGCAGGGCTTAGGGAGGGAGATGCAGGGCTTAGGGAGGGAGATGCAGGGCTTAGGGAGGGAGATGCAGGGCTTAGGGAGGGAGATGTAGGGCTTAGGGAGGGAGATGCAGGGCTTAGGGAGGGAGATGTAGGGCTTAGGGAGGGAGATGCAGGGCTTAGGGAGGGAGATGCAGGGCTTAGGGAGGGAGATGTAGGGCTTAGGGAGGGAGATGTAGGGCTTAGGGAGGGAGATGTAGGGCTTAGGGAGGGAGATGCAGGGCGTAGGGAGGGAGATGCAGGGCGTAGGGAGGGAGATGTAGGGCTTAGGGAGGGAGATGCAGGGCGTAGGGAGGGAGATGTAGGACTTAGGGAGGGAGATGCAGGGCTTAGGGAGGGAGATGCAGGGCTTAGGGAGGGAGATGTAGGGCTTAGGGAGGGAGATGCAGGGCTTAGGGAGGGAGATGCAGGGCTTAGGGAGGGAGTTGCAGGGCTTAGGGAGGGAGATGCAGGGCTTAGGGAGGGAGATGTAGGGCGTAGGGAGGGAGATGTAGGGCTTAGGGAGGGAGATGCAGGGCTTAGGGAGGGAGATGTAGGGCTTAGGGAGGGAGATTTAGGGCTTAGGGAGGGAGATGTAGGGCTTAGGGAGGGAGATGCAGGGCTTAGGGAGGGAGATGTAGGGCTTAGGGAGGGAGATGCAGGGCTTAGGAAGGGAGATGCAGGGCTTAGGGAGGGAGATGTAGGGCTTAGGGAGTGAGATGTAGGGCTTAGGGAGGGAGATGCAGGGCTTAGGGAGGGAGATGCAGGGCTTAGGGAGGGAGATGCAGGGCTTAGGGAGGGAGACCCATGGAGACGCAGAGTGGGTACTGCAAGAGGGCTGGAAGGGACCAGCAATGATGCCTAGGTGATGGATCTTTTCACCCATTCATTTTTCTTCCACCATACCGCCCGACGCAACGCAACACTGCAAAATCCACACATGCAAAACAGTCCCATTATTAATGATACAATGCAAGTGATCTGCTCACCTTGTCTTGGCTGTTTCTGACAAGGAAGTGGGTAATCCACTTAACAAATGAAGTCATATCAGCAATCTGTTGACCTTGGTCCTGTGTAACTCAGTTGGTAGAGCATGGTGCTTGCAACTCCAGGGTTGTGGGTTTGATTCCCACGTGGGACCAGTGTGAAAATGTATACAGTCACTACTGTAAGGATGCTTAATGACTACAAATCAAATGACATTTTATTGGTCACATACACGTGTTTAGCAGATGTTATTGCGGGTGTAGCGAAATGCTTGTGCTTCTAGCTCTGACAGTGCAGCAATATCTAACAAGTAATATCTAACAATTTCACAACATATACCCAATACACACAGTCTAAGTAAAGGAAAGGAATTTAGAATATATAAATATATGGATGAGCAATGTCAGAGCAGCTTAGACTAAGATACAGTAGAATAGTATAGAATACAGTATATACATAAGAGATGAGTAATGCAAGATATGTAAACATTATTAAAGTGACTGGTGTTCCATTTATTCAAGTGGCCAGTGATTTCAAGTCTATGTGTATAGGCAGCAGCCTCTCTGTGCTAATGGAATGTATGAACATTATGAATGAAGCAGTATCTCTAATCTGTTGGCTTGGCTGAAAGTGGAGATAGAAACGTGTGGTTGGCTGCAGTACAGACTCAGTCAGAGGAGGATAACGTCTCCAGGCCTCAGCCTGCTATTCTCTTACAGTAGAACACCATGACCCTGTGAAAAGCACATCTGAAAAACGTCACATCTCCACCATTTACTTCTCTGCTGAAACAAGTGCTCAAAGCGCAATAATTAAACACTCCAAAGATCTCTCATTTAATAATGGAGGGGCCCATTAAAATGACATCCTAACTGTCTACTTAGAGTATCTTAGCGAAGGACAAAACAGAGCTTGGAACAAAGCAGCAGCAGCATGGCAGAGAGTGTCAGACTGAGGGAGTGCTTCATTACACATGGCCGTGATGAGATCATCTACATCATGGCGAGATCCGCCCACAACACAGCAGTACACAGCACCCCCAGGGCCCTATGTACGCCTACTCTTGTCAGGAAATAAAAACACAAGAAAAGAGCGAATCTGACGGCTACATGCACAACTACATCTAGATTAGGGCTTTAAACTGCTTTGGTTAATTGGTGGCAGGCGTGCTGAAGAGCTCCTCCGGGCTGCGCCGGCAAGATGAGGAGAGAGGGGAGGGAGGCAGGGATTGAAGGGGCTGAATTAGAGAGAACATAAAGATTTGTTCATATATCTTACTTATAAATTAGTTTAGGATTATTTTCAAGATAATAATTACATAGGGTGACATTAGTATATTGGTCAAAGCTTTGGTGAATTGAACATACAACAGATATAAGCCTTTCCTTTGTGTTTTACTTTGGGGTTAAGTGACTACAACTGTCGTCCTTTCTGCTGTTTCTACTTGGTCCAATAAGCAGATATTAGCTACGTTTACTTTACAGTCCACTGTTTACCTAATATTTATAAAGAAATGACATGGTAAAATTGGAATGAGCTAATATTACCCACATAGGCCTAATTACTTTCTGCTTTCTTTCGGATTCATTAAAAGAAGCACAAACACATACCATTTGGTGTTAAGAACTCATTCTGACAATTACAACGTTTGTGCATGTTGTACATCCAGAGAAGGTGCTTCTGGGAGAGAATAAAACCATCAAGAGGAGAATGAATGAAACTGCCAAACTTTTTTTTTTAGAACACATGGACCATAAGTAGTATGGAGAACCTCTCCCAATCTGACCTGAAGAGAACATGTTGGTATCCTCTGGAGAACCACAGCGAGTTGGAGAGTTTGTGTAGCAGCCTTCATGTGCATACTAACACACATGGAAGAAGTACTGGAAGAGGCGAGGCTGTTTGATGGGAAAACTGCCCCTCTGCCAGGAGTAGAACTGGTAGCTCTGCCATCTGGCACACTGGGCACACAGAGGGAGAGAGGGACGGAGAGATAGGCTACAGTAGAGGGAGGGGGGATGTGATAGTCTGTCTGATCCAGCTGCCTGTGGTCTTACTCAGAGGGTTCCCCTATGGATAGCCAGAGGTCCACTGCTTCTCGGCCCCCACAACACCACAGCTTGTCAGCCCCTGGGCCCCTAGGCCACTCGGACACTGCCCAGGTAGCCAGGATCTTTGTGTGTGGAAAAAAAGAACACCTGTTCACACCCCTGCCCTCACATTGTTCCGATTTTTTGTGTGCAATAATACACAGATATGTGGCCAAAGCACGCCTACTGAATGTGACTGTAATAACAGAAAAACACAGTGTTCTGTTTGAGAGCCGTGTACAGGCCATTGTTAACTGACTATGGATTGGTAATGGAACAGACTGACTCTCAGTGCTCCATGCCTCCTCCATCCAACACCACCATCAGCTGAAATGAGGGAAGCGTAAAAAGGGAAAATTTCCACTGGTTTCAGGAGGAGAACAATGACAGATAGAACAACCGCCATTATGTTGTTTCAAAACCGCCTCAGAGGCAAACCTCTCAATGCATTTTGTGGTTTAATAAATTGGTAGTAGCACAAATAGAGTAATGGATGAAAGTGGAGAACAGCAATGACAGAAGTAAAGCTTCCAAAAGCACAATGATGACAATGTTTCCCACAATGCCACAAGTCAGGTGTCTGTGCTAAAAGGATCTGTGATTACGAGAGTTTCCTGGCTTGTTTATGTTATAAAAGAGAGTGGAGAGGTAGTTTTATGGTTAAGGCCAAGGATACAATGCATCAGAGTGGTAGGTACTAGTCATTTACAATTATACAAAAAAAAGGAGCTAGATAAAAAGATGGAGGAACGAATGAATGAAGTGTCCTCGATTACTGCAGGAGAGTGTCATTTGGCGCTACATTTGTATTTTTACACTGTAATAACCACATTGTACAGTTGAATGTGGAATTGCTTGGAAACATTCGCTCCTCCACTGTCTTTATTGTAGGACTGTGAGCCAAAACATTAGTGCTGCAATGAAATAAATACAAGTACCATCGAGTTCATTCTTTGCACACTAAAGTTGAGCATTTGTCTGTAACTTTTTTTAGAGAGTGCATATTCTTTCAGCATATTGCTCAATGTCAAGGAACACTGTGGATTCCAGGTAAAAAAGTACAGCTCTATTGTAAAAAAAAATATCTCAAAATGCAGAAATCTCCCTATGATAAAGCAGCGTTTCCCAAACTCTGTCCTCAGACCCCAAGGGGTGCACATTTTGGTTTTTGCCCTAGCACTACACAGCCGACTCAACTAACCAACTAGTCATTCAGATTTGATCATTTGAATCAGATGTGTAGTGTTAGGGTAAAAACCAAAACATGCACCCCTTGGGGTCCGAGGACAGAGTTTGGGAAATGCTGTCATAAAAGAACTATCATGTAACCTCTTTTTATTAGAAAGTTCAGAATGTCTCCCATATGAGTCACTCAGACTACTGAATACTGTCTGCCCTGAGGCATCATGGGAAAACAAGGCTGGCCATTCACAGGCCTCCTGGCATGCGAGGTCTGACAGGGCCGGCTATTCAGAGAGCTCCGAACACGCATGACTTCTTGGGCCTCCGATAAGAGAAAAAACATCATCAAGACAGGAAGAAGCTTCTCCAAGGGTAGACTAGGGACACTTAGGTTCCTTTCTCTCTCAAGACAGGCATATTTTGCTACACAATACTGTCTCTGTGCTGTATTGTCCAGCGTTGATAAAAGGACAGCAGGCATTCTTTTATTTCTCTACCGTGCCATGCTTTCCCTCCAGTCTCCACCACTGGCCCACTTGGAGCTTTTCTTTTCTTTTTTTACATCCATTTCATTCTTTTCATTTCAAGTGCTGACCACACACTGATGTGTTGTGGTGGTCCATACTTGTCGCGCTGTCAAGAATTTTCAACTACTTGTTCAGAGGCGAACACAAACACATAACCCAGTTTTATCAGGCCTTATAAAAGGTGATTTATCGGGAGAAATATTAAACATGTAGCTCAGCAGAGAGAGAAGAAACGAGTGTAGCCCACAGCAGAGGAGACATGCAAAGACCACAGCCAAGAGGAATGGTTTACTCAAAATGATCACAGCATAGTTTCCCCTATTTCAAGTATCCTAATGTTAGCCCCAACTTCAAACCTGCTGCCATACAGAACCACTCCTGACTCAATTTCACAGTCGGATGCTGCTCAGTGATCCCCTATCAGCTGGTGCTGAGCAAACAGCAGCAACATTCCATATTCATTTCCAATACGGAGCTACAGGGTTTGACGGATCACTAGCTACCGTACGCATAGTACATCCTAAGGACATTTCAGATGTACTATAAGATCACGGGCAAACAGGAGTACATTACATGCGATGGTTAATTCCAGTTCTCACCATTACTATTTGTCAAGCTTAAAATGATTGATTGTCATCAGTCACACATGGTTTCAATATAACGAATGGTTATGACAGCACTTGTTCCAATCAAACAAACCATTAGCGAATGGTTACCATTATTGGGCATTAATCGTGTGGTCGACCTACACATCTGTTAGAGGGAGAGAGGGAGCAGGCGTGACAATCATTGGAAAATAAAATTGATGACCTACGATTACGATTATGCTACCAACGTGACATTAAGAGTTGTAATATCTTATGTTTCACCGAGTCGTGGCTGAAAGACGACACGGATGATATAGAACTGGCGGGATTTTCCATGCACCGGCAGAACAGAGAAGCTATGTCTGGTAAGATGAGGGGTGGGGGTGTGTGTCCTTTTGTCAATAACAGCTGGTGTGCGATGTCTAATATTAAAGAAGTCTACAGGTATTTCTCGCCTGAGGTAGAGTACCTTATTATAAGCTGTAGACCATACTATCTACCAAGAGAGTTCTCATCTGTATTATTCGTAGCCGTTTATTTAGCACCACAGACCGATGCTGGCACTAAGACCGCACTCAACCAACTCTATAAGGCCATAAGCAAACAAGAAAATGCTCATCCAGAAGCGGCACTCCTAGTGGCCGGGGACTTTAATGCAGGCAAACTTAAATCAGTTTTACCAAATTTTTACCAGCATGTCACATGTGCAACCAGAGGGAAAAAACTCTAGACCACCTTTACTCCACACACAGAGATGCATACAAAGCTCTCACTCGCCCTCCATTTGGCAAATCTGACCATAATTCAGAGACTCCAGTCACCCAAGTCATAGACTGTTTTCTCTGCTACAGCAGGGCAAGCAGTACCGGAGCGCCAAGTCTAGGTCCAAGAGGCTTCTGAACAGCTTCTACCCCCAAGCCATAAGACTGCTGAACATTTAATAAAATGGCCACCGGACAATTACATTGACCCTCCTCCATTTGTTTTGTACACTGCTGCTACTCTCTGTTTATTATCTATGCATAGTCACTTCACCCCTACCTACATGTACAAATGACCTCAACTAACCTGCACCTCTGCTCACTGACTCGGTACCGGTACCCCCTGTATATAGCCTCGTTTTTGTTATGTTATTGTGTTACTTTTTGTTTTTTAATTAATTTTTTAACTGTTCTTGAACTGTTGGTTAAGGGCTTGTAAGTAAACATTTCACGGTAAGGTCTACACTAGTTGTATTCGGTGCATGTGACAAATAAAGTTTGATTTGATTTGTCATCTCCTCTCCCACACTGCCCGGGTCCAGGGCTGTCACAGCTCCACACGTCAGGCCGTGATATATGACCCACTTCTCAGCTTTAATGCATTTAAATGGGGTTGAGTCGAGGGGACCAACTGGCCCAATTTCAAACCTACGGTTAAGGCTCAACCTCATCTACCAATGTGGGACTGCCAATGTACATGTGGAATGGAAAATAAAAATCTATCACACACACACAAATTATATTTTTTCCACCTTCCCTGTGCCCTATATCTTTACATTTCAAAGCTGTACAACAAAGGCTGTGGGATGAGCTGTCTGCGGAGTTAATCCATTTAAAAATAGATTTACAGCGGTAATTGAACTAGCTAGCACAAAACACTTATTAGAACCAGGGAACCAAACCCTGCACCCCATGTGTGACTATTCTAACATTGAATGTAATTACTGGATCCTGCTCTCAACCTCTGCACAGCATACTACTGCACTGTAATCATAAAGTCAAACCTGACAACTTTTAAAATTGTTTAGCATGCATTACGTCTGCCACTGTTGCTAGACTGATTTACCACTACATTGGGGTGCTAAGAGGTTTGATCATTGAACCGAGGTGTGAGGAATGGAATGCATGGAGTATATCATAGTATATCATAGTTTGTACCCCCACTTGATGTATGATACTCAATACTGGACAGAGTGACCCTTCTGTTTAGTCCCTCTGTCCATCCATCCACCAGAGAGAGAGAGAGAGAGAGAGAGAGAGAGAGAGAGAGAGAGAGAGAGAGAGAGAGAGAGAGAGAGAGAGAGAGAGAGAGAGAGAGAGAGAGAGAGAGAGAGAGAGAGAGAGAGAGAGAGAGAGAGAGAGAGAGAGAGAGAGAGAGAGAGAGAGAGAGAGAGAGAGAGAGAGAGAGAGAGAGAGAACCGTGAAGGGTCTATGGGTTGATGTTGGAGTCAGAAACCCAGGGCCCTGGTGGCCATGACAGAGAGACAGCTCCTGTTGATGTCCACACCCTGCATGGCATGGCAGGCTGGACGGGCTCCAACAGACTAGACACTCATCACTCACTGCACTGGGCTGATAAAGACCAGCAAACAAAACCACAGCTGACGGCCTCCCCAGCGGTCAGGGTGACGAAAGGCCTCTTTCTCTCTCTCTCTGAGACAGTCTCAAATAGCAGTGCCATCAGCCTGCCAACGGCTGTCTGCTACACAGACAAATGCACAATGGAGGAGGAGGAGGCATCAAAAGGCAATGACATGCAGGTTGGCAATGTAGCAGGCCTGAAAATGTCAGTATAGACTCCTGCTGGGGTCCAGGTGGACCAGGTTCCTCTAGGTTGGTGTGGAACAACGGAAATGTCACCATCCATGGATCTGTATGTGCTCTCTATTGTGGTAGTCTGCCTGGGGATGGGGATGGGGATGGGCCTTGGAGGTCCTGTCCTGGACCCCAGCTACAGGGTCAGACCCTACAGGGGAGATGGATATGCACCAACACAAAGGAGTGATCAGTGGTCACTTCCTCCCCAATGAGACCAAGAGTTGAGTGATGGTTGGCAGGGGCAGTTCCTTCCTAACACTCTCTAGTACCAGCCATTGTTCTACAGTGCTGGGTTATCCAACAGGCCTGTCCAAGCCAACCAGTCAGTTGTGTCAGGGCTCAGTGTGAGTAGGACAGGTACAGGACAAGGTTATATGACTATGATTAGGAACCTAGAGGTAGCGATTATTGATTCAGATCTGTCACTAACACAGAAAGCCTTCCATCACTAAGACAGCATTTTAGGAGAAGCCACTATAACAACACAGATGGAAAACAAGACATGCTCTTGTTTTTCGTGGGTTTGTCAATGCAAGTTTTGATTACTTTGCATATCAACAAAAGCATGCTGCCAAATCCATCATGGTCTTTAATGAGGTATATAATACATATGCTAGTGAAGCAACGTTTATTTGTTTTATTATGAACAAACAGTGTCACTCAAGAGCATGTTGACCTTCTGAGAGACAAACAGAGAGTCTGACCTTGTAGAAGCTAATGGGTGAACTAAATGCAGAGTTCTGCTGAATGAGCCTGTGCCCTTGGGATATTCCAGGGAGTTATTCTGCTCTGTGATTAGCATACCATATGTAACTAAACTCTAATAGGAAAGAGCTAGTGTGTATCGTTGACCAAAGCTGACTGGTCACCCCTCTCTTGTGCTTTCTAAACTTGCCCAGAGAGAAGCCTCTGCTTTCCTAAACAGGCTAAATTCAATTAGGATATTCTTCCAGCCGACAACTGTGAAAATGAGTAGAAGTGTACCCTGGGGTTGGGCATTCGATACGAGGTACAGGATTTAAGCACTTGAAAGGAACACAGTGAGATCAGCTCCGTACGTCTGCCCACCGCATTCTAAACACGGAGAAGTAGGGGGAGATAAGGGACATCTGGCATTCACCCAGTGAGAGGGCCGTGGAGATGTGTGTGAATGTGTGCATATGCAGTAGGTGTGTGTGTATGTGTGTGTGTGGGTGTGTGTGTGTGTGTGTGTGTGTGTGTGTGTGTGTGTGTGTGTGTGTGTGTGTGTGTGTGTGTGTGTGTGTGTGTGTGTGTGTGTGTGTGTGTGTGTGTGTGTGTGTGTGTGTGTGTGTGTGTGTGTGTGTGTGTGTGTTGTGGATGTCTCTACCTGCAGTAAACCTGAGCTGATAGAGTTAAGGGGTTTTCCCCTCGCAGCATGATTCTCTTGCATATCCCAGCTTTATATTCTCTGTAAGCAAAGCACAACCCCTCAGCTGCGGTTCAGGATTCTCTGGAACCCAACTTGCTGTTGCTAAAAATACGGAGATTTCTGCACATGCGGGATCCACTAACCTACCTCCTTTCAGCTGAATATGAATTCAGCGACTGTATGTGTGTGTGATGAAACACTTAGGTCAACAGTAAGACGAGCAAGACAGACAGGAGGTCAATAGCGAGTAATTTTATTTTTTCATCATCATTGCAAACATTGGAATCCTGACTATAAGGCAGCTTAGCTATAAAGATTACATCATCACAACAACAAAAAACGCTACTTGTTTTGCCCCAATGCAAACTGTGGTTGCTTGTGCTACGTCAATATCAGTTGCAACAGACAGAGAAGGTTGTAGCCTTCATATATACTACCATTAAAAAGTTTGGGGTCACTTAGAAATCCCCTTGTTTTCCATGAAAACATACATGAAATGAGTTGCAAAATGAATAGGAAATATAGTCAAGACGTTGACAAGGTAATAAATAATGATTTTTAATTGAAATAATAATTGAGTCCTTCAAACTTTGCTTTCGTCAAAGAATCCTCCATTTGCAGCAATTACAGCCTTGCAGACCTTTTGCAATCTAGCACCTCCCACAAGTTGGATTGGCTTGATAAGTACTTCTTACGTAGCATACGGTCAAGCTGCTCCCACAACAGCTCAATAGGGTTGAGATCCGGTGACTGTGCTGGCCTCTCCATTATATACAGAATACCAGCTGACTGCTTCTTCCCTAAATAGTTCTTGCATAGTTTGGAGCTGTGCTTTGGGTCCTTTGGGTCCTGTTGTAGGAGGACATTGGATCCAATTAAGCGCCGTCCACAGGGTATGGCATGGCATTGCAAAATGGAGTGATAGCCTTCCTTCTTCAAGATCCCTTTTACCCTGTACAAATCTCCCAGTTTACCAGCACCAAAGCACCCCCAGACCATCATATTGCCTCCACCATGCTTGGCAGACGGCGTCAAACACTCCTCCAGCATCTTTTCATTTTTTCTGTGTCTCACG